>NC_091959.1:6596738-6953307 GCF_031021105.1 Erythrolamprus reginae | reverse complement strand
AAAGCCCTTCATGGCACCGGACCAGATTATCTCCAGGACCGCCTTCTGCCGCACGAATCCCAGCGACCAGTTAGTCCCATCGACTAAACCAGTGTTTTCAACCAGTGTGCCGCGGCACACTAGTGTGCCGTGAGACATGGTCAGGTGTGCCGCGAAGCTCAGAGAGAGAAAGAAAACAAGAGAGAGAGAAAAAGAGCAAGAGAGAGAGCAAGAGAGAGAGCAAGAAAGAAGAGAGAGAGAGAAAGAGAGGGAGGGGAAGGTGGAGAGAGAAAGACATAGAGGAGGTAGGAAGGGAGGGAGAAAGAGAGCAAAAAAGAGTGGAAGGAAGGAAGCAAGAGGGAGGGAGAGAGAAATAGAGCGGAAGGGAGGAAGAAAGAGAAATTATTTTTGTCCAAACTTTTTTTAGCCCCCCCCCCCAACTCAATGTGCCCCAGGATTTTGTAAATGTAAAAAATGTGCCATGGCTCAAAAAAGGTTGAAAATCGCTGGACTAAACAATGTTGTTTGGCGGGACCCAGGGGAAGAGCCTTCTCTGTGGTGGCCCCGGCCCTCTGGAACCAACTCCCCCTAGAGATTAGAATTGCCCCACCCTCCGTGCCTTTCATAAGCTCCTTAAAACCCACCTCTGCCGTCAGGCATGGGGGAACTGAGATATGCTTTCCCCCCTATGCCTCTGCAATTTATGCATGGTATGTTTGTATGTATGTTTGGTTTATAATACAGGGTTTTTTAGTTGTTTTAGTATTGGATTGTTACCTGCTGTTTTTATCACTGTTGTTAGCCGCCCCGAGTCCACGGAGAGGGGCGCGCATACAAATCCAATAAATAAATAAATAACTAGATAACTAGATAACTAGATAACTAGATAACTAGATAAATAGATAAATAGATAGATAAATAGATAGATAAATAGATAGATAAATAGATAGATAAATAGATAGATAAATAGATAAATAAATAGATAAATAGATAAATAGATAAATGAATGAATGAATGAATGAATGAATGAATGAATAAATGAATAAATAAATAAATGCTTCTCTCCGAAGAAAGGAAACATCCAGGAAAGAGGTTTTTCACCTCGGAAACACCGTCCGTCTCTATAAATGGCACAGGGCCCTGCTTGGTCACGGCGCTGTTATGTTGCATTCCTTCCTGCCCAGAAAAGCCCTGCTTATTTGTGGCAACCATCTGATAAAGCAAACCCACTTCATCAGAAAAGCACTTTGTTGTGACAGCGTGAAGCTGACGGTCTCCAGATCCACCCTCTCGCGGACTCCCCTGGCAGGCAAGGTTTCTCTAGCCAACTGGTTGTATCTTCGCTTTGCATTGAAGGTAAAATCTCCACGTAGTAAGATTCTTAATTCAGGCCTTGAGAGAGAGCCACCTGGGCTGTTTTCTTTTTTTTTTATACTGCTCAAAAAAATAAAGGGGACACTCAAAGAACACATCCTAGATCTGAATGAATGAAATATTCTCATTGAATATTTCATTTGCACAACTATTCCATTTGCACAACAGCATGTGAAATTGACTGTCAATCAGTGTTGCTTCCTAAGTGGACAGTTTGATTTCACGAAGTTTGATTGACTTGAAGTTATATTCTCTTTTTTAAGTGTTCCCCCTTTTCCCCCCCAGCAGAGTAGTTTTTACTATTTTTCCAACATTAAAAAACACAATTGCAAAGTGCAAATACGAAAAAGAAAGATGGAAAAAAAAATGAGGCAAACATCTATTGAACAAAAGTAAAATAAATACTGTTGTGAACATTTAAGACCACTATAGAATATATTTTACAGTATTTCGTGTCAAAACATATATACTACTTTCATGCTTTACCATTTAACTCAGTACATGTTTTTTGCCATTAGTAATTTAACCTATAATTTTATATACAGTGGTACCTCGAGATACGAGTTTAATTCGTTCCGGACCTGGGCTCTTAAGTCGAGCAGCTCTTATCTCGAACGACTTTTCCCCATAGGAATTAATGTAAATAATTTTAATTGGTTCCAGCCCTCAAAAAACTCACAAAGTTAGTCTAAATTATGCAGAAAGACATGTTTTTAATGAAGAAATGTACATGTACATATAAATGAATAATGAAGTTTCTTTCACTTAACTTGTAAACTTTCTTAAACTTTTAAATTTACATATGTTCAACTTCTCTGCCACCCAATCCTGTAGGACAGAGGTCCCCAACCCTTTTTGCACCAGGGACCGGCTTTAAGCGATCAAGAGAGGAATGGGTGAATGAATGGACGGAGGGTGGGAAGGAAGGAAGGAAAGAGGGAAGGGACAGGAACAGAGGAAGGAAGGAAGGAATGAAGGAAGGAAACTTATGAAAGGGGAGAGTAAGAGAGGAATGAGTGAAGGGAGGGAGGGAGGGAAGAAGGTGGGAAGGAGAAAGAAAAGAAGAAATAGAGGAAGGGAAGGTAAAAGAGAGAAAGAAAAAGAGCAAGAAAGAAAGCTGCAAGCACCCCCCCGAGCCCCCCAGGCCGGCTGCAACCTTTTAAAACACGCGCGCCGCTTCGCAGCTGTCTCCTGAAGCCGAACGCGGAAGTTAGCGTTTGGCTTCAGGAGACAGCTCCTTGGCGCTTGTATCTCGAATTTCGGCTTGTAAGTAGAACAAAAATATCTCTCCCCTCCCAGCTCTTATCTCGAGTTGCTCTTAAGTAGAGCAGCTCTTATGTCGGGGTTCCACTGTATGTGTAAATATTTTGTCATTCAGATTTTAGGGTGTTTTCCTATTTCTTAACTTTGGTGCCTAATTTTTAGCCAATTGTAAAATATATTCCAAATTCTATTATTTATTTGTATGTTTGTTTGTTTGTTTGTTCAATTTCTAGGCCCCATATTAGTATTACAACATATTAATACATAACAATGGAAGAAATCAAAAATAAATTTAAAAAACATTATAAAACATCTCTATTAAAAAAAACCCTTAATTTAAAACGTATCACTCATATAATTCTTGTCATATCTCCAACAGTCGGATAATAATAGGGCCTGGCACAAAGTAACCAAGTTTTAAGCTCTTCTGGAAGGCCGGGAGAGTGGGAATAGTGCAGATCTCCAGGGGGGGGGGAGGGTTGATTCCAGAGGGTGGGGGCAACCACAGAGAAGGCCCTTCCCCTAGGGACCGCCAGCTGGCATTGTCTGGCTGATGGGACTTGGAGAAGGCTGACCATGTGGGCCCTAACCAGCCGGCAGTTTTCTGACAGTTCTTTTTTTTTCTTTTTTTTTTAATTTTAAAAATATTTTATTATACAAATAGTACATGTACAACATATTATACAAAACATGGAATAGTAATCAGGACATACAAAAACAGACAAGTATTGTATTTACAAAAGGAAAAAACTTAAAAAGCTTTGGGAAGGGAGGGGAAAAGGGGGTACCCTGTTTCCCCGATAGTAAGACACCCCCGATTGTAAGACGTATCGGGGGTTTCAGGGGGGTCGGCTAATATAAGCCGTACCCCGAAAGTAAGACATATGTCTTACTTTCGGGGAAACACGGGGGTATTGCCGGGGGGGGGAGCCCGATGACGTCGCTTCCAAGTTCCCCGCGCGCCCCTCGCCTTCGCCTCGCCGCGGCGCCACCGCCTCTTCCCCGGCTTGGCAAAGCGAAGGACCGCGCTGGTCCGAAGCGAGCCGAGCGGGCGGCGGCTTGCAGCGAAGGCGCTCGTCCCAGCAACCGAGTCCTGCCGAGGCTCGGCTGCAAGCGGCCGGCGAGGCCAACCGGCTCCGAGGTGAGCGGCCGGAGCTGCGCCCTCCTTCGCCCGCCTCCTTTCCGGCAGGCAGGTGGGGCTGCCCAACTGCGCAGAGCGGCTCCTCCCCTCCAGACACACGCTTCCCCGACACGCGTCTGCGGCTCCACGCGTGCACGCCGCTTGGAGCCCTGAGGTTGAACTTGGAAAAGGGCTCACGAGGCTCCTGTCCCGCGGCTGCCCTTCTGGACTCTGGGGAGATGCCTTCGGGAACGCGACCCTTTCAATTTTTTTCCAATGTAAGACATACCCCGAAAGTAAGACGTAGTGGGGCTTTTGGGGAGGGAAAGGGTAAAGACTGAGGGAAAAAAAGATAGAAAGGACAGGAAACGTTATAAAGATAGAAAGAATAAAAAGTTTCGGCGAGTGTACGTGGGAGCTGTATTGAAAACGAAAACTATTTCCTGTTTTATTTGCTCATTACCATGTTTCTGTTTGTTTATCTAAATTGAAAAATGCAAGAGTTGAATTAATCTAATTGTAGAGAATTTAACAAGTAATAATAAAATTATTATCAAAATATATATAAAGTCTCTTGTTATTATATTAAGTAAAAGAGAGCTTTATACCAGATTTGTAACGGTTCGAGTTTATATCTGACATGTCAATCATATAGCGTGTTATTCTCGCTCTTTCTTCCCAACCAGTTGTAAAAAGGATCCCAACAGTTATTGAATGTAGCCAATGATTCGTTTCTAACTAGTATAGTTAATTTTGTCATCTCTGCGCAGTATACTATTTTTTTAATTATTTCATCATTTGGGGGTAACTCCTCATTTTTCCACCACTGCGCAAAGGTTAGTCTAGCTGCTGTTGTTAAATGGACAATTAAATGTATTTGGGATTTCGGTAAGTTTTGTCTAATTATGCCCAATAGAAAGCTTTCTACAGACAGTTCTTGACTTACAACAGTTCATTTAGTGACTGCTTGAAGTCAACAGCGGCAATGACAGGGTGATTTATAACCGTTTTCCCCCTTTGCAGCATCGTGGGATCAAATTCCAGAAGCCTGGTAACTGGTTCATAATGAGGATGATCACTATTGTCCTCATTTGTCTATGCTTAAATTTTGCTTATGTTTTTATAAACTACAAAGTGGCTCCAAAAGTCAGCGCTGGAGGAAAGTAAATTGTGCACCAGGTGAATCGGCCATGTTCTGCGCTAAGCCGAGAAAACTGCAGCTGGTGAAATCATTGATAGCCCATCACGAGGTGTGTGCACTGAAGCATCTCCGCAGGGAAGACACAACTTGCTATAAAGCGTCTTCCTCAGAAAGCCTCCATCACTTCGAGATGCTCTGCTCCAAGATTTAACTTCCTTTCTTCCATTCTTTCTTTCCCTTCCTTCCTTCTTTCCTTTCTCTCCTTCCCTCCCTTTTTTCCTTCCTTCCTCTTTCTCTCCTTCCCTCCCTTCCTTCTTTCCTCTTTCTCTCCTTCCCTCCCTTCCTTCTTTCTTTCCTCTTTCTCTCCTTCTCTCCTTTTTTTCCTTCCTTCCTCTTCCTCTCCTTCCCTCCCTTCCTTCTTTCCTCTTTCTCTCCTTCCCTCCTTTTTCCTTCCTTCCACTTTCTCTCCTTCCCTCCCTTCCTTCTTTCTTTCCTCTTTCTCTCCTTCTCTCCCTTTTTTCCCTTCCTTCTTTCTCTCCTTCCCTCCCTTCCTTCTTTCCTCTTTCTCTCCTTCTCTCCCTTTTTTCCCTTCCTTCTTTCTCTCCTTCCCTCCCTTCCTTCTTTCCTCTTTCTCTCCTTCCCTCCTTTTTCCTTCCTTCCTTTCTCTCCTTCCCTCCCTTCTTTCCTCTTTCTCTCCTTCCCTCCTTTTTCCTTCCTTCCACTTTCTCTCCTTCCCTCCCTTCCTTCTTTCTTTCGTTTCTCTCCTTCTCTCCCTTTTTTCCTTCATTCCTCTTTCTCTCCTTCCCTCCCTTCCTTCTTTCCTCTTTCTCTCCTTCCTTCCTTCTTTCTTTCCTCTTTCTCTCCTTCTATCCCTTTTTCCTTCCTTCATCTTTCTCTTCTTCCCTCTCTTCCTTCTCTTTCCTTCTCTCCCTCTCTTCTTTTTCCCTTCCCTCCTTCCTTCCTTCCTTTTCCTCTCCTTCCCTCTCTCTCCTTTTTCCTTCCTTCCTCTTTCCCCCCTCTTCCTCCCTCTCCTCTTTCATTTCCTTCCCTACTTCTTTTCTCTTCCTCTTTCCCCCTCCCTCCCTTTCCTTTCCTTCCTTCCTTTTCTCTTTTCCCTTCCCTCTTTCTCTTTTTCTTCCTTCATTATTTATGCAATTTATATGCCACCCAACTCCAATTATTTCCTTCCTTCCTTCCTTTCCTCCCTCTCGCCCTCCCTTCTTTCTCTCCCCTCTCTCCCTTTCCTCCCTCCCTCTCTCCATGTGCCATCATCTCCTCTTTTTCACACAAACTTCTGGAAGACCCTGGCAGGCTACCACCTGATTTATAGACTTTCTGCCTTGCCTGTTTGTTCCCAGCAAGTTATTTTAAAAAGCAACGCAGCAGAGATAGGCTGAGTGTTTGGAGCAAGATTTACCTTAAATAGTCAAGGCAAGAGGGAACAGCCTGAGAGGAAGGGAGGGGGGTCTGGCGAGGGGGCTCACAGACCACACCGGCTAGGTTGGGGAAGAGCAATAATCCACTTTAACCCTTTGGGATTACTTTGAGGAGGATTGTACGACAATTGGCTTTGAAAGGCAACCTGGACATTTTGCTGCTGCTATTATCATTATTATTATAATTATTATAATTATTATTCACAAAAGGAGTAATACCCAGCAAATGAGATTGGTAGGCTGGATTTTGTATCACAATATCACAAGTAAAAAACTTCCCAAGCATCTCGGACTGTGTGATTGATTGATTGATTGATTGATTGATTGATTGGATTTGATTTTTTAATGCCGCCCTTCTCCTTAGACTCTGGGCCAGCGGTCCCCAAACTACGGCCCGTGGGCCACATGCGGCCCACTGAGGCCATTTATCTGGCCCACGGGTCTTTTCCAAGGCCGCACTGGAAAAGCAGTGAGAATGTCCCCCTCAATCTTATCTCTCCCGAGGTAAAGTAAGGCTTGCTGAAAGCCGAGCTGGGCACAACACACACACATACACCAACACACCCGCCACCTCCTCTTCTTTGAGTTACTAGCTCCTGTTTTCTGAATGGGGATTGAATGGGAGTCCGGGGTCGGAGGGTGGAGGCTTGTCGGGTGAGTCCTCCGTGGGGAGAGAAGAGGGAGGGTGAAAGAGGGAAAAGAAAGAGAGAGAAGTGGAGAGAAAGAAAGAAAAGGGAAAGAGAAGGGGAAAAGAGCGAGGGAAAGATAAGTGGAGAGGAAGGAAGGGGGGGAGGGACGGGAGGGAGGGAAGGAAGGAAGGGGGAGAAAGAGAGGGAGAAAGGGAGGGAGGGAGGAAGAGAGATAGCAAGAGAGAGAGTGAGAAAGAGACAGAGAGAGCAAGAGACAGAAAGAAAGCAAGAGAGCAAGAGAGAGAGAGAAAGCAAGAGAGAGAAAGAGAGTGAGTGAGTGAGTGAGAGATAAAGAAATAAGGTATGTGCAGTGTGCATAGGAATCTGTTCATAGGTTGTTTTATAGTCCGGCCCTCCAACAGTCCGAGGGACAGTGAACTGGCCCCCTGTGTAAAAAGTTTGGGGACCCCTGCTCTGGGCGCTTTACAGCATGCTAGCAATAGCACTTTTTAACAGAGCTAGCCTATGGCCCCCACAATCCGGGTCAACCCATGGAGGTGTAGCCAACATGGGTGATGCCTCTACCGCAGTGGTTCTCAACCTTTCTAATGCCGCAACCCCTGAATACAGTTCTTCATGTTGTGGTGACCCCCAACCATAAGTTTAGCACCAATTCTCCCAACCGAAGCTTTGAGCTGATTGGCAGGAAGGGCAGAGGGACACTCCCACTGTAAACTCCTGATTGGTCGGATTGTAAAAATATGTTCCAAGGCGCCAGAATAAAAGCTTTAGTTTAGTTAATTTAGTTTAGTTTTATTGGATTTATATGCCGCCCCTCTCCGAAAACTCGGGGCGGCTAACAACAATCATAAAAATATACAATAAAATCCAATACTAAAAGCAAATTAAAACCCCTTAATACATAAAAACCAAACATACATACAAACATACCATGTATACAGTTGCAACGGCCTAGGGGGGAAAAAGTCTTAATTCCCCCATGCCTGGCAGCAGAGGTGGGTTTTAGGTAGCTTACGAAAGGCAAGGAGGGTGGGGGCAATTCTAATCTCTGGGGGGAGTTGGTTCCAGAGGGCCGGGGCCGCCACAGAGAAGGCTCTTCTCCTGGGTCCTGCCAAGCGGCATTGTTTAGCTGACGGGACCTGGAGAAGACCCACTGTGTGGGACCTAACTGGCCGCTGGGATTCGTGCGGCAGAAGGCTGTCCCTGAGGTAGTTCCTAACACCGTGGGAAATTTGTCTTAGGCGACCCCTGTGAAACGGTCATTTGACCCACCCAAAGGGGTCCCGACCCCCAGGTTGAGAACCACTGGGTTACAGCCTTTTAAATGACTGGGTAGCTTTTTTTTTTTTGCCAGAGTTGGCTGTTGGAAACTGTTGTGGTTAGCTCTGGCCCAGCTCCTGCCCCAAGGACTGTGGATGTGGGGGAGACATCCACATGCTGCAGGCCTGTTTTGCCCCCCCCCCCCGGTGGAATCTGCTGATGAAGGCTCCTCTGACCAAGAAGACATGAGTGGCAGGGAGGAGGAGAGTGTAGCAGACAGCTCAGAAGGAGATCAATTATCTAGCTCCTCCGTGGATTCGGAACAAGAGTTAATGATACAGCCATGCATGAGGAGAGCGATGCATAGGCAGCAACAACTGAGAGATTATTATCAAAGAAAATGAGGCCACCTGTGGTTGGGTGGGGCTGTGGTCATTAGTGAGGCTGCTATAAAGAGCAGCCTGTGGGTTTGGCCATTGTGGAGGATTATCTGATCTTTGTGTTTCGTGACTGCTTTGCTGACTTTGATCTTTGTGTGCTGATTTTCCCCCGCTTTGAAACTAAACCAGAGCAAAGTGTGTTTCACTTTGTGAAAGAAGAAGGACTGTGAATTGCCTCACAGCTGCAAGCTAAGTATCACAGAACTGATAAGGGACTTGTACAAATTACCAATTTGTTTGGAGACGAGTGCTCTTTGCTATACCAAAAGAGGGCTTGGTTTATTTGCATTTTTCGGTATAAAGAACATTGTTTTGAATTTTCAAACGTGTGTGTGTGTGTCTGAAATTGTATCTGTGCATTTTTGGGAGGATTCTACCAGAGAGCCCGACAGAACAGAAACAAATATTCCTAAGATTCTACTTGCGTGCAAAACCAGCAAAGGGAACCAGGTAAGGAGCGTGTCACTGTCAAAACTGGTCAGGGGCTGCAGACGGTGATTTCTCAGAGAAATCTGTACCTTTAAGGTTGCACAGAGGACAATTTTCGTTTTCTAGGACCTTGATTTTCCATCACAGGGAAGGGGGTGGGGAGAGACACACGGGGGAGAGATTTCCCTCCCATGTTCCTTCCTAAAAAATAAACAAGGGGCCCACTGCCATCTTGGGAGAGCTGTTTTCCCTGAAAAGCAGCCAAAAACCCAAGCCTCTAAAATCAAGCAGGCTTTCCTAAGCAAGCCAGGGTTTGGATTTCACACCTTGCCCTGAACTGTGGTTAAGTTAGCCAGGTTTAATGGCTCAGCAACAATTGTACGAAATTGGCAACCAATTGTGCTGTGGCTTCTATTTATTTATTATTTATTTATTAATCAGATTTGTATGCCGCCCCTCTCCGCAGACTCGGGGCAGCTCACAGCAATAATAATACAATGTAAACAAATCTAATATTTAAGTTAATTTAAAACCCCAATTTAAAAACCAATCATACATACTAACACACCATGCATAAATTTTATAAGCCTAGGGGGAAAGAAAGTATCAATTCCCCCATGCCTGGGTTTTAAGGAGCTTGCGAAAGGCTAGGAGGGTGGGGGCAACTCTGATATCCGGGGGGAGTTGGTTCCAAAGGGTCGGGGCCGCCACAGAGAAGGCTCTTCCCCTGAGGCCCACCAAACGACATTGTTTAGTTGACGGGACCCGGAGAAGGCCAACTCTGTGGGACCTAACTGGTCGCTGGGATTTGTGCGGCAGAAGGCGGTCCCGGAGATGTTCTGGTCCGGTGCCATGAAGGGCTTTATAGGTCATAACCAACACTTTGAATTGTGACCGGAAACTGATCAGCAACCAATGCAGACTGCGGAGTGTTGGTATGACATGGGCGTATTTAGGGAAGCCCATGATTGCTCTCGCAGCTGCATTCTGCACGATCTGAAGTTTCCGAACACTTTTCAAAGGTAGCCCCATGTAGAGAGCGTTACAGTAGTCGAGCCTCGAGGTGATGAGTGACTGTGAGCAGTGACTCCCGGTCCAAATAGGGCCACAACTGGTGCACCAGGCGAACCTGGACAAATGCCCCCCTATGCCGACTGGATGATGTAATTCATGGATGTAACTGAGCCATGTGGCCGGTATTTCATAGGGTGATCTTCAAGTAGGGTTGGTGAATGAAAAGGGGTTTATTTTAGGGTGATCTTTAAGTAGGGTTGAAAGTGGGTTTTTTGCTTTTTTTTTAAAAAAAGTAATTTTTATTGAAATATTAACATTAAAAAGAAAATACACAAAAATAGACATAAATATGACATACAAATTTTAACACAAATACAACTATAAAATCAACCAAAAAAAGAAAAAAAACGTATATTAAAATTGAAATATTTCAGTCCATTAAACACATTTTTCCTAAGAGAAATTTTTTTTTTTAAACAGCAATTACAGTCAGTATAGAAACATAGAAACATAGAAGACTGATGGCAGAAAAAGACCTCATGGTCCATCTAGTCTGCCCTTATACTATTTTCCTGTATTTTATCTTACAATGGATATATGTTTATAAAAAGTTTGTTCTGGTTATTAATGTCATTTTAATCAATATTACGATATTTCAATTTGGGAAAAAAAGTATTTAGTCAGACACCGGTTGGGCAAGTTCTCCGACGTAAAAAGATGAGAGAGGCCTGCAATTGACATCATAAGTAGATTTCAAGCCTGAGAGACAACATGAGAAAACACATCCAGGAAATCATTTTGTCTGATTTTTAACAAATTTATTTGCAAATTATGGCGATGGAGATGGAGAAGAAAGAGGAGGGATGAGGACGGAGAAGAAAGAGGAGGAAGGATGAGGAGGAAGAGGAGTTGGTGAAGGTGGAGGAGAAAGAGAAGATGTAGAAGGAAAAGGAGGGATGAGGACGAGGAGATGGAGGAGGAAGAGGAGATGAAGGAGAAGAAAGAGGAAGAGGAAGAGGAAGATGGATGAGGAGTTGTTGAAGATGGAGGAGGAGGAGATGAAGAAGAAAGAGGAGGAGGGATGAGGAGTAGTTGGTGAAAATAGAGGAGGGAGAGGAAGAGGAAGTAGAGGAGAGGAAGGAGAAGAAAGAGGAGGAACCCTAACCCAAACTCTTGACATAATATCAAGTTGGCCATTTTTAAGCCAGTCACATGATTTTTAAACCACCAACCCGGTCACATGGTCATCAAGGCACTCCCACCTGCTCACATGGTTGGCAAGCCACACCCACAAACTAAGCCTCACCCACAGCGGGGTAGTACAATATTTTGCAGCCCTTCACTGGGTGCTACCCTCAGCTGCAACCACCTGGGTTCCTTCTCCCCAGGCCTAAGCTACGGATCCCCAGTCCTTGCCATGGCTGGCTTCACACCACACACCAATTTCTGCTTGCGGAGTGTGGCGTGAATCCCACCTTATAGAATGGGTCCAGGAAGCCCGTTAGGAATGCCCCAACACTGGAAGTTTTTAAGCAGATGTTGGATAACCATCGGTCTGATATAGTGTAGGGTTTCCTTCCTAAGGCAAGGGGTTGGATTAGAACAGTGTTTCCCAACCTTGGCAACTTGAAGAAATCTGGACTTCAACTCCCAGAATTCCCCAGCCAGCATTCGCTGGCTGGAGAATTCTGGGAGCTGAAGTCCAAATCTCTTCAAGCTGCCAAGGTTGGGAAACACTGGATTAGAAGACCTCTAAGGTGCCTTCCAACTCTGTTGTCGTTGTTTCTTCTTCTTCGTCTTCTTCTTCTTCTTCTTCTTCTTCTTCTTCTTCTTCTTCTTCTTCCTCTTCTTCTTCCTTCTTCTACTTCTTCTTCTTCTTCTTCCCATTCTTCTTCTTCTTCCTTCTTCTCCTTCTTCTTCCCATTCTTCTTCTTTCTTCTTCTTCTTCTTCTTCTTATTATTATTATTCTTATTATCATCATCATCATCATCATCATCATCATCATTAAGAGATGCACCACTCCTATTAGCTCAAGGACCGTACCAGATTCCCAAAGCAGGCTCTCAATATTTGCCAGATGCATTTCCTTTATAATAATTATTATTATTGTTATAAACAGCCCCGAGACAGCTTGGCGGCCGCAGCATCCGCCCTGGAGGAAGAGAAAGGGGAGCGCGGGGCCTGCAGGATTGTGCGGGAGCCTCCACTCCCGTCTTCTGCAGTTTGGGAGGGTCACCTCTCCCCCCCACCCCACCCCATCCCCAAGGCAGCAGCTGAGTGGAGTCTCCACCTGCACGCCTGGCTGCAGCCGTCACATTCGATCGAGATCCGGCGGCCCAAAAGCACTTAGACTTCGGGTGCTCCCTCGCCTCACTGAGCAAACGCTACATTCCTAGAGCCTGGAATTTTCTCCAGCTGGTACAGTTAAAAGAAACAGACCTCATCAACAGATTTTTTTATTTTTAAATTTGTCCCAGGCATATGTTTCTGTTCTGACCTGCCGGCTCCAAAACCTCCCCCCCTCCCTTATAAAGCCTGGCAGGGCTGTCCGGCTAGGGTGTGGTCAACGTAGCAGGTCCATTGGTGTGATGGAAGCGTTTTCCTCCTCCTTCTGCTTTGGATGTTGAGGGTGACAGTAGGTACAGTGTTCCCTCAATTTTCGCGGGGGATGCGTTCCGAGACCGCCCGCGAAAGTCGAATTTCCGCAAAGTAGCGATGCGGAAGTAAATACACCATTTTTGGCTATGGACAGTATCACAAGCCTTCCCTTAACACTTTAAACCCCTAAATTACCATTTCCCATTCCCTTAACAACCATTTACTCACCATTATTACTGATATTCACCATTGAATAAGACACTTCGTGATCCTGATATTTATAAACATAATTATTTATTAACAATAATTATTTATTTTGTTATTTATTTGCAAAAATTATTAGTTTGGCGATGATGTAGGACGTCATCGGGCGGGGAAAACTGTGGTATAGGAAAAAAAACCCACGAAGTATTTTTTAATTAATATTTTTTGAAAAACCATGGTATGGGCTATTCGCAAAGTTCGCAAACCCGCGAAAATCGAGGGAACACTGTAGTTTGTTTCAAGAGGGGGAGTGAAGGACCTCTCTCTTGTGAAGTATTTCTGGACTCTCTCAATTGTGTCGGTGTCAGTTATGAAATGTGGGTTCCATATCTGTACTTCTATTCTACTAGTTTTTCTCATCATTCCTATCACCCTTTTCCTCCCACTTAGGACTGTATGACTGTAACTTGTTGCTTGTATCCTAAGATTTTTATTAATATGGATTCATTCATTGCTTATTTGACCCCTATGACAATCACTAAGTGTTGTACCACATGATTCTTGACAAATGTATCTTTTTCTTTTATGTACACTGAGAGCATATGTACCAAAGACAAATTCCTTGTGTGTCCAATCACACTTGGCCAATAAAATTCTATTCTATTCTATTCTATTCTATTCTATTCTATTCTATACAGGTGAACTGTATTCGAGTATTGGTCTGACAAATGTTTTGTAAGTTCTGGTTAGTAGTTCAGAAGCTAAGTTAGATTAGGTTCGTAACTCTTAGTGCTTTTTTAGCAATGTTGTTACAGTGAGCTCTGGCACATAGGCCATTGTATACGAGTACTCCAAGGTCTTTGAACCCTTGAACTATGGAAAATATGTTAGCTCAGAAGGTGGAGAAGAGGAGGTCCTTCTCCTTGTATTTAGAGAAGAGTTTCTCAGTATTGGGGACTTTAAGATGGGTGGACTTCAATTCCCATAATTCCCCAGCCGGCATGAAGTAGTCATTCTCCTAGTACCACGATGGCAAACCTATAGCACGCTTGCCATATTATTATTATTATTATTATTATTATTATTATTATTATTATTATTATTATTATTATTATTATTTATTGGACTTGTATACCGCCCCTCTCCGTGGACTCGGGGCGACTAAAAACAGTGATAAAAACAGAATGTAAAAATCCAATACTAAAACAGCTAAAAACCCGTATTTATTTATTTATTTATTTATTTATTTAGATTTGTATGCCGCCCCTCTCCGCAGACTCGGGGCGGCTCACAACAAAGTGAAAAACAATTTATTATAAAACCTTATTATAAAACCAATCATACATACAAACATACCATGCATAAATTGTAGAAGCCTAGGGGGAAGAGAATATCTTAGTTCCCCCATGCCTGATGGCAGAGGTGGGTTTTGAGGAGCTTACGAAAGGCAAGGAGGGTGGGGGCTATTCTAATCTCTGGGGGGAGTTGGTTCCAGAGGGCCGGGGCCGCCACAGAGAAGGCTCTTCCCTTGGGCCCCGCCAAACGACATTGTTTAGTTGATGGGACCCGGAGAAGGCCCACTTTGTGGGACCTAGCCTCAATTCAGCTGTCTCGATCGTTCTTTCCTTCTAAACTGCAGGCGGCTCTATTTCAGCTGGCGGCCGCCATTTTCCGAGCCCCAGCTGTTTCCACCACAGAATCTCCGCAGCTAACAGCAAACGGTGGCACGTGGAGTCATATCAGAGTGCACGCAGGACTTTGCCATGTTTCAGCTCCAGTGCACATGTGAATGCTGGCCAGCTAATTTTCGGCCTTGGGAAAAGACCGTTTCGTCCTCCGGGTGCTTCAGGGAAGCTTGCTTGAAGCTCCAGAGACAAAAAAAATATCCCCCAACGGACAAACCGGAAGTTCAGAAAAACTCACTTCCGGTTTGCTGTTGTGCTGTTTTTGGCACTCCGGAGGGTTCACGGAAGCTTCCTAAAGCCCCAGAGTGCGAAAAACAGCATAGTGGGTGTTGTAGTTCAGCCTGAGGCTGCTCAGGGACCGGCTGTGTCTCTGCTGGCTCCATGCCCGGAGGAGGATGACAGCGAAGAGGAGGGGGCTGAACAGTTGGACGGGGGAGAGGAAAGTCAGGAATGGGACGAAGGAGAACAGCATGAGAGCCCCGGGGGTGGGGGCTCTCCCCAGCCAGTAGCTTGGAGTCATTAGGTGATGAAGCACAAGCCGTCATTGACATGCGACAGAGACGTTCAGATCAGAGAAAGGAGCAATTAAAGAAGTATTATCAGCACTAAATTAGGAACAGCTGGGCTTGGGTGTGGTCCTCCTTAGCAGGGTTTAAAAGGCAGGCAAGCCCTTGAAGCCATGTGGAGTGTTATCAGTTTGGAGTTGCGTTATCCTGTCTTGTTTCTCGGCGTCTCTGTTCCTGGCTTGTGGCCCAGCAGCTTTGGAAGACCCGTGGGAGGTGTAGGTCTGCTATCTACAGCCTCGTCTTGGCAGCAAGAATCCTGTATTGCTGCATGGACTTTTGCCTTCGTGGATATATGTGAAGATACAGCGTTTTCCTGTTTGTAAGGACATTTTCTGTTACCTGTGTTTTTCTTGAATTTTATAAACTGCCTTTGCCTTTTACCGGTGGGTCTGGCTTCTCTTTTTGGGTTGGTATTGGCTTCCGGAGTGACCCAGACAGAACAGTGGGCAAACAGGAAGTGCGTTTCTCTGAACTTCTGGTTTGCCCATTTGGGCATTTTTTCCACCTTCAGAAAGGTCTGTGAGCATGCGCGGGGGTCAGTGCAGGTGGGGTGCGCATGCGTGGGGGAAGGGAAGGGTGTGTGTAGCACAAGTGTGTAGCACACACACACACACACACCCCTTTTGGCACGTGAACCGAACAAGGTTTGCCATCACTGTCCTAGTACTCTGAGAAGAGATTCTCAGCCGTAGGGACTTTTAAGACGAGTGGACTTCAGTGCTGGCTGGGGAATTCTGGGAGTTGAAGTCCACCCGTCTTAAAGCCCCCAAGGTCGCAAAACATTGATTGAGAGAGACATCGCCCTCTGCCCACTGCATCTGTTTGGAGCTCAAGGCTTCATTCTTCTCCTGCTAAGGCACGCCAAAGCAAGCCATGCAGAGTGGTGGTGCTTGCAAAGCCACCAGGGGACAGCCATAAAATATTGAGCAATGTCTCCACTTTCTGGGCAAGTTGAGATGATGGAACCTGACGCAGTGTGCAGAGGAGGTGGGAGGGGGAGAGAGGGAGGGAGAGAGAGAGAGAGAAAGAGAAAGTGAGAGAAAGAGAGAGAAAAAGAGGGAGAGAAAGAGAAAGAAAGGGAGAAAGAGAAAGAGGGAGAGAAAGAGAGAGAGAAAGAAAGTGAGAGAGAGAAAGAGAGAGACAGAGAGAGAGAAAGAGAGAGAAAGAGAAAGAAAGAGAGAGAAAGAGAAAGTGAGAGAGAAAAAAAGAGGGAGAAAGAGAGAGAGAGAGAAAGAGAGAGAGAGAGAAAGAAAGCGAGAGAGAGAAAGAGAGAGACAGAGAGAGAGAAAGAGAGAGAAAGAGAGAGACAGAGAGAGAGAGAGAAAGAGAGAGAAAGAGAGAGACAGAGAGAGAAGAGAATGCAAAGGTTTGCTGCTTTGCCGCTTTTCCGAAGAAAAATCCTTTAAAGCAGCTCTTGGTCTTGGGAGATGTCAATGTGGCTCGGAGGAGCCGTGATCCAGCCACGGAGGATGAAGAGTGGCATCTGAAACCAAGACGTGTTCTACAAATGCAAGCCATCTGGACAGGCCACGGAGGTGTAGCCAACATGGGTGATGCATCTTCTACTGCAGTGGTTCTCCACCTTTCTAATGCCATGACCCCTTAATACAGTTCCTCATGTTGTGGTGACCCCCAACCATAAGTCTAGCGCCAATTCTCCCAACTGAGCTTTAAGATGATTGGCAGGAAGGTCAGAGGGACACCCTCACTGTGAACACGTGATTGGTCAGATTGTCAAAACGTGTTCCAAGGCGCCAGAATAGAAGCTTTAGTTCCTAACACCAGGGGGAAATTGTCATTTCTATTCTATTATTTTCTATTCTATTCTACGTTTTTATTCTCCTTAATTTTCAATTTGTATTGGACAAAATAGATAAATAAAATAAATAAAATAAATAAAATAAATAAAATAAATAAATAAAATAAATAAAACAAATAAATAAAATAAATAAAATAAATAAAATAAATAAAATAAATAAAATAAATAAAATAAATAAAATAAATAAAATAAATAAAATAAATAAAATAAATAAAATAAATAAAATAAATAAAATAAATAAAATAAATAAAATAAATAAAATAAATAAAATAAATAAAATAAATAAAATAAATAAATAAAATAAATAAAATTCTATTTCATTTTCTATTCTATTCTACTCTATTCTATTATTTTCTATTCTATTTTCTATTCTATCTTCTATTCTATCCTTTTCTAATGTTTTTGTTTTTAAATAATGCAGACGAGTCAACACAGTCGCTAGCTGTGATGCTTTAGGCCTAAGGGAACCATTGCTAGGTTTGAGTGAGGGACAGAAGCCAAAGTTACATTCAATTAAAATTACCTTCCCCAACTTGGGGGCCTCCAGATGTTCTGGATTCCAACTGCCACGCTGGCTGAGAAGTCGACAGCCTATCCCAATCGGAAGCCATGAGGTTGATCGATGCATCTACAGGGGGAAAGGATGAAAGAAACAGTGGGTAAGGGAGGAGCCTCTACATAAGAGATTACCCGTGCTTTGGACCAAAGGGGAGGGGGAAATTGTGTGGCCTTTCAGCAACCAAATGGTGCAACAAGGCACAAAGGATTTGCTTTGCATTTCAGTCATTCAAATCCAGCTGCAGATTCTATTGAGGTGCCTTTCTCTCCTTTTAAAGGTTACACTGCCATCTACTGGTTGATTCTTGACAAATGCATCTTTTCTTTTATGTACAGTACACCAAACTTTTTACACAGGGGGCCAGTTCACTGTCCCTCAGACTGCTGGAGGGCCGGACTATTAAAAAAAACTATGAAAAAATCCCTATGCACGCTGCACATACCTTATTTTAAAGTAAAAAATCAAAATGGGAAGTACTATTTAGAGGAAGGGGGGGAAGAAGTCTGAAATTCATATACTATATTTTTCGGTGTATAAGACACACCTAGATTTTAGAGGAGGAAAACAAGGAAAAGAGTATTCTGAACCAAAATGGTGCAATATTATATTATTTAATAAAATACCAGTGTAGCAGAATACTTTTTACAACCATGTATGCTGTTTAAAACCATTTCCACCCCCGTCCCTGTCAAAAGTGGCGTTCCCCAAGGCAGCGTACTAGGTCCTACACTCTTTTCATCCTATACATCAATGACCTCTGTGATAATATCGCAAGCAACTGTGTGCTTTTCGCCGACGTGAAACTTTTCAACACCACCGACAACACACTCTCTCTCCAAAAAGACCTTGACTTTGTTTCAGATTGGTCTAACACCTGGCAACTCCAAATATCAACCAACAAATGCTCTACCCTCCACATCGGCAAAAAGAATCCAAACCTCATATATGAACTGAATAAACAAACCCTCACAGCCACCCCAACTCAGTAAAAGACCTTGGAATATTAATATCAAATGACCTAAGTGCTAAAGCCCACTGCAACTATATCGCCAAAAAGGCTTCCAGAGTTGTTAACCTGATCCTACATAGCTTCTGCTCAGGCAATCTCACACTACTGACTAGAGCCTACAAAACTTATGCCAGACCCATTCTCGAATACAGCTCATCTGTCTGGAACCCACACCACATCTCAGACATCAACACTATCGAAAACCTCCAAAGATATTTCACCAGAAGAGCCCTTCACTCCTCCACTCGAAACAGAATACCTTACGAAAATAGACTAACTATCCTGGGTCTTGAAAGCTTAGAACTGCGGCGCCTAAAACACGATTTAAGTATTGCCCACAAGATCATATGCTGCAATGTCCTTCCGGTCAACAACTACTTCACCTTCAACCGCAACAACACAAGAGCACGCAACAGATTCAAA
Organism: Erythrolamprus reginae; assembly: GCF_031021105.1. Classification (NCBI taxonomy): domain Eukaryota; kingdom Metazoa; phylum Chordata; class Lepidosauria; order Squamata; family Dipsadidae; genus Erythrolamprus; species Erythrolamprus reginae. Next base: position 6,934,337 of record NC_091959.1, on the reverse strand, counting down.
CTTAATATGAACCGCTCCAAACTTGACTGTAAAAAATATGACTTTAACAATCGAGTTGTCGAAGTGTGGAACTCATTACCGGACTCAATAGTGTCAACTCCCAACCCCCAACATTTCTCCCTTAGACTCTCCACGATTGACCTCTCCAGGTTCCTAAGAGGCCAGTAAGGGGCGTACATAAGTGCACTAGTGTGCCTAACGTCCCCTGTCCAATTGTCTTTCCTTTTCTCATATATCTTATGTATCCTCTCCGTCTCATCTACTTCTCTTCTCTTTTACTTACTACCCTTATATATATTACTTAATGTCTATTTTCTTCCATATGTATTGTATATTGGACAAAGTATAAATAAATAAATTAAAAAATGTACACTTTTCACAAACTTCAAACTTGACAGCTTTAAGACTTGTGGACTTCAACTCCCAGAATTCCTCCTTCAGCCACAAGCCTTAATCTTGCCAGGTTTGAAGACCCTTGCACTCCTAACTCAGGGGGTCTTCCAACTTGGAAGTTGGTCTTCAAACCTGTCAGGCCACTGGCTTCAAGCAGAGGAAGCGGTAGCGGCTCCTCAGATAAAGGCTTCTTCCAGCGGCGGCTTTTCTGAGCGGTCAGCAGCGGCGGTAGCGGCTTTCCTATTTTGCAAGCCGGTGGTGGCGACTTGCAAGTGTGTGGGGAGGGAAACTGAGATGGCTCCCATGGCAAGTGCCATGCTGCTCTCTTTGGCGGCTTGGAGGGGGAAGGAAAGGCAGGCGCTCTCTATCTCTACACGCGAGACAAACCTACCAAGGGAGAAAGGCACTCAGGCGACAGAGGATAGAAGCTCAGCTTTCCCCCATGCCGTGAAAGCGTTAAAATTAAGAAATAAGGAAGACACCGACTACTACAAAATTTGGAATTTTTTATGAATGGTTTACAAAAAGGAAAGAAAATTAAAATTACAATATATATAATAATTTAACACTTAAAACAGGAATTTTTGAACAATACAATTAACTTTATTATATATTTATGTAATATATGTATATAAAGTAAGTATTTTTAGGATATTAAATATTGAATACAGATTTAACATAATGCGGTAAGAAAAGTTATTTATAGATAAGATAACAATAACCAAGATAAGTAAAAGGACACCGAATATTCAAGCCAGAAAATGAAAATATTTTATATAAATTTTATTGTATAGATATTGATAATTGTAATAATAATAATAATAATAATAATAATAATAATAATAATAATAATAATAATTTATTATATTTGTATGCCGCCCCTCTCCAGAGACTCGGAGAGAATGGTTTATTTTTCCTCCTCTTAAAGTAGAAGTTTACATATTATCCTGAATTTTTTGTTGTTGCTATTTTTGTTGTTTTTGTATTTTTGTATTATATTGTCTTTTTTTGTTATATGTATTTTATTTAAAAAAACTGAATAAAAACTATTTTTTAAAATACATTTTACATTTTTTATTTTTTTTAAAAAAAGGTGAGATGTAAAAGAAACCACAGCTCTCAGAAGAAAGAAAACACAACTGTAATGTTCAAAATTTTAATATCACAACAGGTATCTCTTGGTGAAGAGATGATATGAAAGGATATTAAGGAACTACAGGAATTAAAAATAGGCAATATCTTGTCTACTATAAGCATCACAGCTACTTAACAATAGTGTAAATAAAATTCAGCTGCATTCCAAAAAGTACATGTCAGAATATTATAAAAAATATATGTAACAGAATCATCAATCACCATTTACAGATATTTCAGGAATAAAGATGACAAATGTGTGTGACAAAAGAAACCACAATTCTTGAGGTGAGGGCCACATAGTGTGTGTCATGATTAACATTTACCAGTCAAAACAACATACATTTTCAATCACAGCCCAGGCTAAAATTATTCTAAGGTGGAGAACTAGAAACCTTTTATCAATAACTGTTAAATCAGTTATAAATCAATAACTAATACCTAACATTAAAAAGAGCCTTTCAGGTGTTTTCCCCCCTGGTTCTAAGAACAATTGCCATGGCTAAATTTATGCCAGGCAGAAAACTATAAAATCTATTATAAACCAATGGCACGGTTAGCATTAAAAAAGGCCATTAAGATGTTTTCTGGTTCTAAGAACCAACATTAAGCCAGGCAAGAAATCTACTCAGGATTTCAAGGGTCACATCTAGAATTAAAAAGGGCCGCTATCTATCTATCTATCTATCTATCTATCTATCTATCTATCTATCTATCTATCTACCTACCTACCTACCTACCTACCTACCTACCAACCAGATTTGGCTGTTACTGAACTTATTTCTAAGAATCTGAAGGAGCAGGACTGGTGAGCCAAAAGGATCCTTCCGGTTTGAGACTGTTTGGGATCCTTAGGGACTGGGAGAGCCTTCTCTCTGAGTGCTCTGGACCCTTCCAGTGTGATTCACCCCCATCGCTCGCTCAGGGACCATTTGGGACCATTTGGGATCCTCAGGGACTGGAAGAGACTTCTCTCTGAGTGCTCTGGACTCTCCCAGTGTGATTGACCCCCATCGCTTGCTCTGGGACCATTTGGGATCCTCAGGGACTGGGAGAGCCTTCTCTCTGAGCGCTCTGGATTCTCCCAGTGTGATTCACCCCCATCGCTCGCTCTGGGACCATTTGGGATCCTCAGGGACTGGGAGAGCCTTCTCTCTGATCGCTCTGGACCCTTCCAGTGTGATTCACCCCCATCGCTCGCTCTGGGACCATTTGGGATCCTCAGGGACTGGGAGAGCCTTCTCTCTGATCGCTCTGGGCCCTTCCAGTGTGATTCACCCCCATCGCTCGCTCTGGGACCATTTGGGATCCTCAGGGACTGGGAGAGCCTTCTCTCTGATCGCTCTGGACTCTTCCAGTGTGATTCACCCCTATCGCTCGCTCAGGGACCATTTGGGATCCTCAGGGACTGGGAGAGCCTTCTCTCTGAGCGCTCTGGACTCTTCCAGTGTGATTCACCCCTATCGCTCGCTCTGGGACCATCTGGGATCCTCAGGGACTGGGAGAGCCTTCTCTCTGATCGCTCTGGACTCTTCCAGTGTGATTCACCCCTATCGCTCGCTCAGGGACCATTTGGGATCCTCAGGGACTGGGAGAGCCTTCTCTCTGAGCGCTCTGGACTCTTCCAGTGTGATTCACCCCCATCGCTCGCTCTGGGACCATTTGGGATCCTCAGGGACTGGGAGAGTCTTCTCTCTGAGCGCTCTGGACTCTCCCAGTGTGATTCACCCCCATCGCTCGCTCTGGGACCATTTGGGATCCTCAGGGACTGGGAGAGCCTTCTCTCTGAGCACTCTGGATTCTCCCAGTGTGATTCACCCCCATCGCTCGCTCTGGGACCATTTGGGATCCTCAGGGACTGGGAGAGCCTTCTCTCTGAGCGCTCTGGACTCTCCCAGTGTGATTCACCCCCATCGCTCGCTCTGGGACCATCTGGGATCCTCAGGGACTGGGAGAGCCTTCTCTCTGAGCGCTCTGGGCCCTTCCAGTGTGATTCACCCCCATCGCTCGCTCTGGGACCATTTGGGATCCTCAGGGACTGGGAGAGCCTTCTCTCTGAGCGCTCTGGATTCTCCCAGTGTGATTCACCCCCATCGCTCGCTCTGGGACCATTTGGGATCCTCAGGGACTGGGAGAGCCTTCTCTCTGAGCGCTCTGGACTCTCCCAGTGTGATTCACCCCCATCGCTCGCTCTGGGACCATTTGGGATCCTCAGGGACTGGGAGAGCCTTCTCTCTGAGCGCTCTGGATTCTCCCAGTGTGATTCACCCCTATAGCTCGCTCTGGGACCATTTGGGATCCTCAGGGACTGGGAGAGCCTTCTCTCTGAGCGCTCTGGACTCTTCCAGTGTGATTCACCCCCATCGCTCGCTCTGGGACCATTTGGGATCCTCAGGGACTGGGAGTGTCTTCTCTCTGAGCGCTCTGGACTCTCCCAGTGTGATTCACCCCCATCGCTCGCTCTGGGACCATTTGGGATCCTCAGGGACTGGGAGTGTCTTCTCTCTGAGCGCTCTGGATTCTCCCAGTGTGATTCACCCCCATCGCTCGCTCTGGGACCATTTGGGATCCTCAGGGACTGGGAGAGCCTTCTCTCTGATCGCTCTGGACTCTTCCAGTGTGATTCACCCCCATCGCTCGCTCTGGGACCATTTGGGATCCTCAGGGACTGGGAGAGCCTTCTCTCTGATCGCTCTGGACCCTTCCAGTGTGATTCACCCCCATCGCTCACTCAGGGACCATTTGGGATCCTCAGGGACTGGGAGAGTCTTCTCTCTGAGCGCTCTGGACCCTTCCAGTGTGATTCACCCCCATTGCTCGCTCTGGGACCATTTGGGATCCTCAGGGACTGGGAGAGCCTTCTCTCTGAGCGCTCTGGGCCCTTCCAGTGTGATTCACCCCGATCACTCGCTCAGGGACCCTTTGGGATCCTCAGGGACTGGGAGAGCCTTCTCTCTGAGCACTCTGGACTCTTCCAGTGTGATTCACCCCCATCGCTCGCTCAGGGACCATTTGGGATCCTCAGGGACTGGGAGAGTCTTCTCTCTGAGCGCTCTGGACCCTTCCAGTGTGATTCACCCCCATCGCTCGCTCTGGGACCATTTGGGATCCTCAGGGACTGGGAGAGCCTTCTCTCTGAGCGCTCTGGACTCTTCCAGTGTGATTCACCCCCATCGCTCGCTCAGGGACCATTTGGGATCCTCACGGACTGGGAGAGCCTTCTCTCTGAGCGCTCTGGACTCTTCCAGTGTGATTCACCCCCATTGCTCGCTCAGGGACCATTTGGGATCCTCAGGGACCGGGGGAGCCTTCTCTCTGAGCTCTCTGGACCTTCCCAGTGTGATTCACCCTCAACGCTCTCTCAGGGACCGGAAGGCCTCCTTCACCCAGGGGTGCCATGGCATTTTCACCGTCGTGTGCGGGGGTCTGAGGGCGGATAACTAATTACTACTTTAAGAATCTCTGACCACACCTAGCATTAGAGTGGGCCATAGAGATTCTTCTTGGTTTTAAGAACCATTGCCTGGTCTAATAGCCAAGGGGCAAGAAAACCATTGAATCGAACACACTTGACCTTTTCTTTCTGAGTCTAACAACCACAGACAAAACTACGCTAGGCAAGAAAACTAGAAATTCTATTACCTATCAACAGACACAGACAGCATTCAAATGTGTAGTGTGGTGCATTAATGGCTTACAACCCCATTGTTTTTCCTACAGGTCAGTTTTGATTGACAGGGTGAGCTGCATTCTGGGCGAAGATCGTGTTCATTCTGGCTTTCTCTTCCTTCTTCTCTTCTCAACACTGGAGGCGGGAAATTCAGTCTTCTCTCTTCTAAGAAGTTGTACCACATGCCCTTGAGATAAAAAATAAACGTTACTGCAATATTACTCTTAAAAACAGAATAGGAAAGAATAATTATTATTTATTGGCCAACTGTGATTGGAAACACAAGGAATTTGTCTTTGGTGCAGATGCTCTCAGTGTATATTAAAAAAAAGATACTTTTGTCAAGAATCATAAGGTACAACAATTAACGATTGTCATAGTGAATAGACAAAAGGGGCTATCCGTTAGTGGAAGACCTCCACCCCTCTCCATTATGCCCAGAAGAATACAAGCCTCAACTCAACTTACTTTTACTCTTTTTCCTTCTTTTCCATGTTTCTTCCTCTGCCATGCTGAACAAGGGCTGTCTCTTTCCAAAAACACTTGCATTTTTCCCACCCACAAATCTAATCTTTAGAAGTTCTAAAATCTTCTATACATCACCGACCACACCTAGCATTAAAAATGGCCAGTGAACCCACCTGAATTCTCTGCGGTTCTAAGAACCATTGCCAGGCCTAAATTATGCCGGGCAAAAAGGGTATAATATATATATATTTAATTTATTTATTGATTTGATTTTTATGCCGCCCATCTCCTTAGACTCAGGGGGGCTCACAACATGTTAGCAATAGCACATTTCAACAGAGCTAGCCTATTGCCCCCACAATCCGGGTCCTCCTTATTAATTACTGGCCCCACCTAGAATTAAACAGGGGCATGGAGGTTTTCATTCTGGTGCTAAGAACCTTTGCCAGGGCTAAATTATGCATGGCAAAAAAGGTATAAAATCTATTATTAATTATTTGGCCACATCTAGCATTAAAAAGGGCCATTTAGATTTTCATTCCGGTTCTAAGAACCTTTGCCAGGGCTAAATTATGCCAGGCAAAAAAGATATAAAATATATTATTTACTGGCCACACCTATCATTAAAAATGGCCATAGAGGATTTCTTTCTGGTTCTAAGAACCTTTGCCTGGGCTAAATTTCTATTTTTCCTATCAACCCCGCCGGCTGGCAAGTGAATAGTCTGTCTCCTAAGTTGGTGTGGTACATGCCTATGAAATAAATAAATAAAAATCAATGTTACTTCATTTGCTACTGGAGTTTTACTCCTAAGATTCACAATATACGGAGGTGGTGCATTCTTTTATTTCATATGCAGGGTTACCCTTATTAGCATAAAGTAGTGCAAGATGAACCCCACCCATATCCTAAAATCTTGGGGGACTGTAAGACTCAGCCAAACTTACCACACAGCATAGATGATGACGTAACAGCAGAAGGCCAACAGTCTTGGTCTGGAGACATTTTCTTGCTTTCTGGTTTTTTCTTTCAGACTTCTTTCTTCTTCTGATGTGCCCAACAAGTGTTGTCTCTTCCAGGGAAAATTTGCCAGCACTTGTTCCATCCCTTATTCTCTAAAGCTAGAAAACTATAAGATCTTTCATAAATCAACAGCCAGATCTAGCATTAGTGAAAGGCTGTTGGAGTTTGCTTTCTGGTTCTAAGAACCATTGCCACGGCTTAATTATGCCAGGCAAAAAAGATATAAAATATATTATTTACTGGCCACACCTATCATTAAAAATGGCCAGAGATTTTCATTCTGGTTCTAAGAACCTTTGCCAGGGCTTAATTATGCCAGGCAAAAAAGATATAAAATATATTATTTACTGGCCACACCTATCATTAAAAATGGCCATAGAGGATTTCTTTCTGGGGCTAAGAACCTTTGCCAGGGCTAAATTATGCCAGGCAAAAAAGATATAAAATCTATTATCAATTACTGGCCACATCTAGTATTAAAAAGGGCCATTTAGATTTTCACACTGGTACTAAGAACCATTGCCTGGGCTAAATTTCTATTTTTACCCTCAACCCTGCAGGCTGGCAAGTGAATAGTCTGTCTTCTAAGTTGGTGTGGTACATGCCTTTGAAATAAATCAATAAAAATCAACGTTACTTCATTTGCTACTGGAGTTTTACTCCTAAGATTCACAATATACGGAGGTGGTGCATTCTTTTATTTCATATGCAGGGTTACCCTTATTAGCATAAAGTAGTGGAAGATGAACCCCACCCATATCCTAAAATCTTGGGGGACTGTAAGACTCAGCCAAACTTACCACACAGCATAGATGATGACGTAACAGCAGAAGGCCAACAGTGTTGGTCTGGAGACATTTTCTTGCTTTCTGGTTTTTTCTTTCAGACTTCTTTCTTCTTCTGATGTGCCCAACAAGTGTTGTCTCTTCCAGGGAAAATGTGCCAGCACTTGTTCCATCCCTTATTCTCTAAAGCTAGAAAACTATAAGATCTCTTATAAATCAACAGCCAGATCTAGCATTAGTAAAAGGCTGTTGGAGTTTGCTTTCTGGTTCTAAGAACCTTTGCCAGGGCTAAATTATGCCAGGCAAAAAAGATATAAAATATATTATTTACTGGCCACACCTATCATTAAAAATGGCCATAGAGGTTTTCTTTCTGGTTCTAAGAACCACTGCGACTGCTTAATTATGCCAGGCAAAAAAGATATAAAATATATTATTTACTGGCCACACCTATCATTAAAAATGGCCATAGAGGTTTTCTTTCTGGTTCTAAGAACCTTTGCCAGGGCTAAATTATGCCAGGCAAAAAAGATATAAAATATATTATTTACTGGCCACACCTATCATTAAAAATGGCCATAGAGGTTTTCTTTCTGGTTCTAAGAACCTTTGCCAGGGCTAAATAATGCCAGGCAAAAAAGGTATAAAATCTATTATCAATTACTGGCCACATCTAGTATTAAAAAGGGCCATTTAGATTTATATACTAGTTCTAAGAACCATTGCCTGGGCTAAATTTCTATTTTCCCTATCAACCCCGCAGGCTGGCAAGTGAATAGTCTGTCTTCTAAGTTGGTGTGGTACATGCCTTTGAAATAAATCAATAAAAATCAACGTTACTTCATTTGCTACTGGAGTTTTACTCCTAAGATTCACAATATAGGGTGGCGCATTCTTTTATTTCATATGCAGGGTTACCATTATTAGCATAAAGTAGTGGAAGATGAACCCCACCCATATCCTAAAATCTTGAGGGACTGTAAGACTCAGCCAAACTTACCACACAGCATAGATGATGACATAACTGCAGAAGGCCAACAGTCTTGGTCTGGAGACATTTTCTTGCTTTCTGGTTTCTTCTTTCAGACTTCTTTCTTCTTCTGATGTGCCCAACAAGTGTTGTCTCTTCCAAGGAAAATTTGCCAGCACTTGTTCCATCCCTTATTCTCTAAAGCTAGAAAACTATAACATCTTCTATAAATCAACAGCCAGATCTAGCATTAGTGAAAGGCTGTTGGAGTTTGCTTTTTGGTTCTAAGAACCATTGCCACGGCTTAATTATGCCAGGCAGAAATCTATGAAATCTAAAATTGATCAATGGCCCCACCTCTCTTTAAAAAGGTATATTGAGATTTTCTTTCTGGTTCTAAGAGCCACTGCCAGGGCTAAATTAGACCAGGCAAAATAGGTATAAAATTGATTATCAATTACTGGCCACACCTCTCATTAAAAATGGCCATAGAGATTTTCATTCTGGTTCTAAGAACCTTTAGCCAGGGCTAAATTATGCCAGGCAAAAAAGATATAAAATATATTATTTACTGGCCACACCTATCATTAAAAATGGCCATAGAGATTTTCATTCTGGTTCTAAGAACCTTTGCCAGGGCTAAATTATGCCAGGCAAAAAAGATATAAAATATATTATTTACTGGCCACACCTATCATTAAAAATGACCATAGAGGTTTTCATTCTGGTTCTAAGAACCTTTGCCAGGGCTAAAATATGCCAGGCAAAAAAGATATAAAATATATTATTTACTGGCCACACCTATCATTAAAAATGGCCATAGAGGTTTTCTTTCTGGTTCTAAGAACCTTTGCCAGGGCTAAATTATGCCAGGCAAAAAAGATATAAAATATATTATCAATTACTGGCCACATCTAGTATTAAAAAGGGCCATTTAGATTTTCACACTGGTTCTAAGAACCATTGCCTGGGCTAAATTTCTGTTTTTACCATCAACCCCGCAGGCTGGCAAGTGAATAATCTGTCTTCTAAGTTGGTGTGGTACATGCCTTTGAAATAAATCAATAAAAATCAACGTTACTTCATTTGCTACTGGAGTTTTACTCCTAAGATTCACAATATACGGTGGTGCATTCTTTTATTTCATATGCAGTGTTACCCTTATTAGCATAAAGTAGTGGAAGATGAACCCCACCCATATCCTAAAATCTTGGGGGAGTGTAAGGCTCAGCCAAACTTACCACACAGCATAGATGATGACGTAACAGCAGAAGGCCAACAGTCTTGGTCTGGAGACATTTTCTTGCTTTCTGGTTTCTTCTTTCAGACTTCTTTCTTCTTCTGATGTGCCCAACAAGTGTTGTCTCTTCCAGGGAAAATTTGCCAGCACTTGTTCCATCCCTTATTCTCTAAAGCTAGAAAACTATAAGATCTTTCATAAATCAACAGCCAGATCTAGCATTAGTGAAAGGCTGTTGGAGTTTGCTTTCTGGTTCTAAGAACCATTGCCACGGCTTAATTATGCCAGGCAAAAAAGATATAAAATATATTATTTACTGGCCACACGTATCATTAAAAATGGCCATAGAGATTTTCATTCTGGTTCTAAGAACCTTTGCCAGGGCTAAATTATGCCAGGCAAAAAAGATATAAAATATATTATTTACTGGCCACACCTATCATTAAAAATGGCCATAGAGGTTTTCTTTCTGGTTCTAAGAACCTTTGCCATGGCTAAATTATGTCAGGCAAAAAAGATATAAAATATATTATTTACTGGCCACACCTATCATTAAAAATGGCCATAGAGGTTTTCTTTCTGGTTCTAAGAACCTTTGCCAGGGCTAAATTATGCCAGGCAAAAAAGGTATAAAATCTATTATCAATTATTGGCCACATCTAGTATTAAAAAAGGCCATTTAGATTTATATACTAGTTCTAAGAACCATTGCCTGGGCTAAATTTCTATTTTTCCTATCAACCCCGCAGGCTGGCAAGTGAATAGTCTGTCTTCTAAGTTGGTGTGGTACAAGCCTTTGAAATAAATAAATAAATAAATAAATAAATAAATAAATAAATAAATAAATAAATAAATAAATAAATAAATAAATAAATAAATAAATAAATGTTACTTCATTTGCTACTGGAGTTTTACTCCTAAGATTCACAATATACGGAGGTGGTGCATTCTTTTATTTCATATGCAGGGTTACCCTTATTAGCATAAAGTAGTGCAAGATGAACCCCACCCATATCCTAAAATCTTGGGGGACTGTAAGACTCAGCCAAACTTACCACACAGCATAGATGATGACGTAACAGCAGAAGGCCAACAGTCTTGGTCTGGAGACATTTTCTTGGTTTCTGGTTCCTTCTTTCAGACTTCTTTCTTCTTCTGATGTGCCCAACAAGTGTTGTCTCTTCCAAGGAAAATTTGCCAGCACTTGTTCCATCCCTTATTCTCTAAAGCTAGAAAACTATAATATCTTCTATAAATCAACAGCCAGATCTAGCATTAGTGAAAGGCTGTTGGAGTTTGCTTTTTGGTTCTAAGAACCATTGCCACGGCTTAATTATGCCAGGCAGAAATCTATGAAATCTAAAATTGATCAATGGCCCCACCTCTCTTTAAAAAGGTATACAGTATTGAGATTTTCTTTCTGGTTCTAAGAGCCACTGCCAGGGCTAAATTAGACCAGGCAAAATAGGTATAAAATTGATTATCAATTACTGGCCACACCTATCATTAAAAATGGCCATAGAGGTTTTCATTCTGGTTCTAAGAACCTTTGCCAGGGCTAAATTATGCCAGGCAAAAAAGATATAAAATCTATTATCAATTACTGGCCACATCTAGTATTAAAAAGGGCCATTTAGATTTTCACACTGGTTCTAAGAACCATTGCCTGGCTAAATTTCTATTTTTACCCTCAACCCTGCAGGCTGGCAAGTGAATAGTCTGTCTTCTAAGTTGGTGTGGTACATGCCTTTGAAATAAATCAATAAAAATCAACGTTACTTCATTTGCTACTGGAGTTTTACTCCTAAGATTCACAATACAGGGTGGTGCATTCTTTTATTTCATATGCAGGGTTACCCTTATTAGCATAAAGTAGTGGAAGATGAACCCCACCCATATCCTAAACTCTTGGGGGACTGTAAGACTCAGCCAAACTCACCACACAGCATAGATGATGACATAAGAGCAGAAGGCCAACAGTCTTGGTCTGGAGACATTTTCTTGCTTTCTGGTTTCTTCTTTCAGACTTCTTTCTTCTTCTGATGTGCCCAACAAGTGTTGTCTCTTCCAGGGAAAATTTGCCAGCACTTGTTCCATCCCTTATTCTCTAAAGCTAGAAAACTATAAGATCTTTCATAAATCAACAGCCAGATCTAGCATTAGTAAAAGGCTGTTGGAGTTTGCTTTCTGGTTCTAAGAACCATTGCCACGGCTTAATTATGCCAGGCAAAAAAGATATAAAATATATTATTTACTGGCCACACCTATCATTAAAAATGGCCATAGAGGATTTCTTTCTGGTTCTAAGAACCTTTGCCAGGGCTAAATTATGCCAGGCAAAAAAGATATAAAATATATTATTTACTGGCCACACCTATCATTAAAAATGGCCATAGAGGTTTTCTTTCTGGTTCTAAGAACCTTTGCCATGGCTAAATTATGTCAGGCAAAAAAGATATAAAATATATTATTTACTGGCCACACCTATCATTAAAAATGGCCATAGAGGTTTTCTTTCTGGTTCTAAGAACCTTTGCCAGGGCTAAATTATGCCAGGCAAAAAAGGTATAAAATCTATTATCAATTATTGGCCACATCTAGTATTAAAAAAGGCCATTTAGATTTATATACTAGTTCTAAGAACCATTGCCTGGGCTAAATTTCTATTTTTCCTATCAACCCCGCAGGCTGGCAAGTGAATAGTCTGTCTTCTAAGTTGGTGTGGTACAAGCCTTTGAAATAAATAAATAAATAAATAAATAAATAAATAAATAAATAAATAAAAAAATTAAAAAATAAATAAATAAATAAATAAATGTTACTTCATTTGCTACTGGAGTTTTACTCCTAAGATTCACAATATACGGAGGTGGTGCATTCTTTTATTTCATATGCAGGGTTACCCTTATTAGCATAAAGTAGTGCAAGATGAACCCCACCCATATCCTAAAATCTTGGGGGACTGTAAGACTCAGCCAAACTTACCACACAGCATAGATGATGACGTAACAGCAGAAGGCCAACAGTCTTGGTCTGGAGACATTTTCTTGGTTTCTGGTTCCTTCTTTCAGACTTCTTTCTTCTTCTGATGTGCCCAACAAGTGTTGTCTCTTCCAAGGAAAATTTGCCAGCACTTGTTCCATCCCTTATTCTCTAAAGCTAGAAAACTATAATATCTTCTATAAATCAACAGCCAGATCTAGCATTAGTGAAAGGCTGTTGGAGTTTGCTTTTTGGTTCTAAGAACCATTGCCACGGCTTAATTATGCCAGGCAGAAATCTATGAAATCTAAAATTGATCAATGGCCCCACCTCTCTTTAAAAAGGTATACAGTATTGAGATTTTCTTTCTGGTTCTAAGAGCCACTGCCAGGGCTAAATTAGACCAGGCAAAATAGGTATAAAATTGATTATCAATTACTGGCCACACCTATCATTAAAAATGGCCATAGAGGTTTTCATTCTGGTTCTAAGAACCTTTGCCAGGGCTAAATTATGCCAGGCAAAAAAGATATAAAATATATTATATACTGGCCACACCTATCATTAAAAATGGCCGTAGAGGATTTCTTTCTGGTTCTAAGAACCTTTGCCACGGCTAAAATATGCCAGGCAAAAAAGATATAAAATCTATTATTTACTGGCCACACCTATCATTAAAAATGGCCATAGAGGATTTCTTTCTGGTGCTAAGAACCTTTGCCAGGGCTAAATTATGCCAGGCAAAAAAGATATAAAATCTATTATCAATTAGTGGCCACATCTAGTATTAAAAAGGGCCATTTAGATTTTCACACTGGTTCTAAGAACCATTGCCTGGGCTAAACTTCTGTTTTTACCATCAACCCCACACGCTGGCAAGTGAATAGTCTGTCTTCTAAGTTGGTGTGGTACATGCCTTTGAAATAAATCAATAAAAATCAACGTTACTTCACTTGCTACTGGAGTTTTACTCCTAAGATTCACAATATACGGTGGTGCATTCTTTTATTTCATATGCAGGGTTACCCTTATTAGCATAAAGTAGTGCAAGATGAACCCCACCCATATCCTAAAATCTTGGGGGACTGTAAGACTCAGCCAAACTTACCACACAGCATAGATGATGACATAACAGCAGAAGGCCAACAGTCTTGGTCTGGAGACATTTTCTTGCTTTCTGATTTCTTCTTTCAGACTTCTTTCTTCTTCCGATGTGCCCAACAAGTGTTGTCTCTTCCAGGGAAAGTTTGCCAGCACTTGTTCCATCCCTTATTCTCTAAAGCTAGAAAACTATAAGATCTTTCATAAATCAACAGCCAGATCTAGCATTAGTGAAAGGCTGTTGGAGTTTGCTTTCTGGTTCTAAGAACCATTGCCACGGCTTAATTATGCCAGGCAAAAAAGATATAAAATATATTATTTACTGGCCACACCTATCATTAAAAATGGCCATAGAGGATTTCTTTCTGGTTCTAAGAACCACTGCGACGGCTTAATTATGCCAGGCAAAAAAGATATAAAATATATTATTTACTGGCCACACCTATCATTAAAAATGGCCATAGAGGTTTTCTTTCTGGTGCTAATTACCTTTGCCAGAGCTAAATTATGCCAGGCAAAAAAGATATAAAATATATTATTTACTGGCCACACCTATCATTAAAAATGGCCATAGAGGATTTCTTTCTGGTTCTAAGAACCTTTGCCAGGGCTAAATTATGCCAGGCAAAAAAGATATAAAATCTATTATTATCTGGCCACACCTATCATTAAAAATGGCCATAGAGGATTTCTTTCTGGCTCTAAGAACCTTTGCCTGGGCTAAATTATGCCAGGCAAAAAAGATATAAAATATATTATTTACTGGCCACACCTATCATTAAAAATGGCCATAGAGGATTTCTTTCTGGTTCTAAGAACCTTTGCCTGGGCTAAATTTCTATTTTTCCTATCAACCCCGCTGGTTGGCAAGTGAATAGTCTGTCTTCTAAGTTGGTGTGGTACAAGCCTTTGAAATAAATAAATAAATAAATAAATCAACATTACTTCATTTGCTACTGGAGTTTTACTCCTAAGATTCACAATATACGGAGGTGGTGCATTCTTTTATTTCATGTGCAGGGTTACCCTTATTAGCATAAAGTAGTGCAAGATGAACCCCACCCATATCCTAAAATCTTGGGGGATTGTAAGACTCAGCCAAACTTACCACACAGCATAGATGATGACGTAACAGCAGACGGCCAACAGTCTTGGTCTGGAGACATTTTCTTGCTTTCTGGTTCCTTCTTTCAGACTTCTTTCTTCTTCTGATGTGCCCAACAAGTGTTGTCTCTTCCAGGGAAAATTTGCCAGCACTTGTTCCATCCCTTATTCTCTAAAGCTAGAAAACTATAAGATCTTTCATAAATCAACAGCCAGATCTAGTATTAGTGAAAGGCTGTTGGAGTTTGCTTTCTGGTTCTAAGAACCACTGTGACGGCTTAATTATGCCAGGCAAAAAAGATATAAAATATATTATTTACTGGCCACACGTATCATTAAAAATGGCCATAGAGGTTTTCTTTCTGGTGCTAAGAACCTTTGCCAGAGCTAAATTATGCCAGGCAAAAAAGATATAAAATATATTATTTACTGGCCACACCTATCATTAAAAATGGCCATAGAGGATTTCTTTCTGGTTCTAAGAACCTTTGCCTGGGCTAAATTATGCCAGGCAAAAAAGATATTAAATATATTATTTACTGGCCACACCTATCATTAAAAATGGCCATAGAGGTTTTTTTTCTGGTGCTAAGAACCTTTGCCCGGGCTAAATTATGCCAGGCAAAAAAGATATAAAATATATTATTTACTGGCCACATCATTAAAAATGGCCATAGAGGATTTCTTTCTGGTTCTAAGAACCTTTGCCTGGGCTAAATTTCTATTTTTCCTATCAACCCCGCTGGCTGGCAAGTGAATAGTCTGTCTTAGTTTAGTTTAGTTTAGTTTATTTAGATTTGTATGCCGCCCCTCTCCGCAGACTCGGGGCGTCTTCTAAGTTGGTGTGGTACAAGCCTTTGAAATAAATAAATAAATCAACGTTACTTCATTTGCTACTGGAGTTTTACTCCTAAGATTCACAATATACGGAGGTGGTGCATTCTTTTATTTCATATGCAGGGTTACCCTTATTACCATAAAGTAGTGCAAGATGAACCCCACCCATATCCTAAAATCTTGGGGGACTGTAAGACTCAGCCAAACTTACCACACAGCATAGATGATGACGTAACAGCAGAAGGCCAACAGTCTTGGTCTGGAGACATTTTCTTGCTTTCTGGTTCCTTCTTTCAGACTTCTTTCTTCTTCTGATGTGCCCAACAAGTGTTGTCTCTTCCAGGGAAAATTTGCCAGCACTTGTTCCATCCCTTATTCTCTAAAGCTAGAAAACTATAAGATCTTTCATAAATCAACAGCCAGATCTAGCATTAGTGAAAGGCTGTTGGAGTTTGCTTTCTGGTTCTAAGAACCATTGCCACGGCTTAATTATGCCAGGCAAAAAAGATATAAAATATATTATTTACTGGCCACACCTATCATTAAAAATGGCCATAGAGATTTTCATTCTGGTTCTAAGAACCTTTGCCAGGGCTTAATTATGCCAGGCAAAAAAGATATAAAATATATTATTTACTGGCCACACCTATCATTAAAAATGGCCATAGAGGATTTCTTTCTGGGGCTAAGAACCTTTGCCAGGGCTAAATTATGCCAGGCAAAAAAGATATAAAATCTATTATCAATTACTGGCCACATCTAGTATTAAAAAGGGCCATTTAGATTTTCACACTGGTTCTAAGAACCATTGCCTGGGCTAAATTTCTATTTTTACCCTCAACCCTGCAGGCTGGCAAGTGAATAGTCTGTCTTCTAAGTTGGTGTGGTACATGCCTTTGAAATAAATCAATAAAAATCAACGTTACTTCATTTGCTACTGGAGTTTTACTCCTAAGATTCACAATATAGGGTGGTGCATTCTTTTATTTCATATGCAGGGTTACCCTTACAGTGGAACCTCGACATACGAGCAGCTCTACTTACGAGCTACTCGAGATAAGAGCTGGGAGGGGAGCGACATTTTTGTTCGCCTCCCGAGCTCACATTCGGGATACGAGCGCCAAGGAGCTGTCTCCTGAAGCCGAACGCTAACTTCCGCGTTCGGCTTCAGGAGACAGCTCCTTGGCGCTCGTATCCCGCGCGCCGCTTCGCCGCTGTCTCCTGAAGCCGAACGCGGAGGTTAGCGTTCGGCTTCAGGAGACAGCTGCGAAGCGGCGCGCGTGCTTTAAAAGGTTGCAGCCGGCCTGGGGGGCTCGGGGGGGGGTGCTGGCAAGCCCCCCAGGCCGGCTGCAACCTTTTAAAACACGCGCGCCGCTTCACAGCTGTCTCCTGAAGCCGAACGCTAACTTCCGCGTTCGGCTTTAGGAGACAGCTGCGAAGCGGCGTGGGTGTTTTAAAACGTCGCAGCCGGCCTGGGGGCTCGGGGGCTTGCAATATATACATATTCACAATATACGGAGGTGGTGCATTCTTTTATTTCATATGCAGGGTTACCCTTATTAGCATAAAGTAGTGGAAGATGAACCCCACCCATATCCTAAAATCTTGGGGGACTGTAAGACTCAGCCAAACTTACCACACAGCATAGATGATGACATAACAGCAGAAGGCCAACAGTCTTGGTCTGGAGACATTTTCTTGCTTTCTGGTTTCTTCTTTCAGACTTCTTTGTTCTTCTGCTGCTGCACATAGTAAGCGTTGCTTCTTCCAAGGAAAATTTGGCAGCACTGGTTCCATCCGTTAGTCTGCAAGGCTAGAAAACTATAAGTTCTTTTATAAATCAACAGCCTTAGAAAAAGGCTGTTGAGGTTTGCTTTCTGGTTCTAAGAACCATTGCCAGGGCTAAATTATGCCAGGCAGATATCTATGAAATCTAGAATTGATCAATGGCCACACCTCACATTAAAAAGGGCCATAGAGGTTTTCTTTCTGGTTCTAAAAACCATATGCCAGGGCTATGTTACGCCTGGCAAATTTATAAAATCTATTAAAAAATAAGGTAACATTAAAAAAAAAAATGGCCACAGCTAGCAATAAAAAGGGTCATTGATGTTTTCATTCTGGTTCTAAGACCATTGCCAGGGCTATATTACGCCTGGCATAAATTTATAAAATCTATAAATAAATAGAATTAAGAAATAAATAAAATAAATGGCCACACCTAGCATTAAAAGGGGCAGCTGAGGTTTTCTTTCTGGTTCTAAGAACTATTGCCAAGGCTATATTATGCCTGGCACAAATTTGTAAAATCTATAAAAATAAATAAGTAAGTAAGTTAGTAAGTAAGTTAGTAAGTAAGATAGATAGATAGATAGAGAGAGAGAGAGAGAGAGAGAGAGAGAGAGAGAGAGAGAGAGAGAGAGAGAGAGAGATGGATAGATACATGGATGGATGGATGGATGGATGGATGGATGGATGGATGGATGGATAGATAGATAGATAGGCAGGCAGGTAGGCAGGTAGGTAGGTGTGGTAGGTAAGTAGATAGATAGATAGATAGATAGATAGATAGATAGATAGATAGGTAGGTAGGTAGATAGATAGATAGAAAATAAATAAATTGGCCACACCTAGCATTAAAAATGGCCAATGAGGCTTTATTACTATCATTCACACCAAACCCACAATCAAGAAATACCGAATGTCCCATCAAGCTACTGCCAAAGAAGCTAACAAAGAATCTCCAAGACTACAAATCTTCTATGATTTGTGGACTTCAACTCCCAGACTTCCTGAGACAATCATACTAGCTCAGGAATTCTGGGAGTTGAAGTCCACATGTCATAGAAGAGCCAACTTTGCCTACCCCTGTCCAAGACCATTTACACCAACACTGAAAGAAGCCACTAAAACCATAAACTGGGAACAAACTGCACTCCCTTCCAGCACTGATGATGTTTCCTAGTTTCCTAACAAAACCTCTACAAGGAAGCCACTGAGCTCAGACACCACCAAGGACGCCTCATTTCCATGGTGAGCCACAAATATTATCCTCTGTCAATATTCCTCGTATCCAATTGCATCACTTTCTGCTTTAAGAAGTCTGGCTGGTACTGGCATTATTTCTAAGATGGGAGGGAAGTGATCCCAAAGGATTCCCTTCCGGTCTGAGTCTCACTGAGGGGGTCCTCAGGCATTGGAGGAGGCTTTTAGCTGAGCGATGTTGTCTCTTCCAGTGTGATTCGCCCTCACTACTTACTCAGGGACTGAAAGGGCATCCCCAGAGACAGAACGCTAAATTGCGCTCACCGCCACAGCTCGTAAGTTCTTGCGGGACCTGTGCGATTTTGCTGCTGCACCTGTGGAGGTAGGAGCCACAGGTATAACCAGCTAAAAAATCACGCACGGAGCCACAGGTAAAACCATGCTGAAACACAGGCGCAATTTTTCTACCTCCCCAGGTTCAACAGCAAAATCGCGGTGGTCCCACAAGAACCTACGAGCCGCAGTGATGAGTGCAATTTAGCCTTCCGGCTCGCTGCCAGTGATACATTTTAATGTTGGGTTTTTTTAATATACAGTGATACCTTATATTACAAACTTAATTGGTTCCGGGACGAGGTTCTTAAGGTGAAAAGTTTGTAAGATGAAACAATGTTTCCCATAGGAATCAATGGAAAAGCGATTAATGCGTGCAAGCCCAAAATTCACCTTTTGCCAGCCAAAGTGCCCGTTTTTGCACTGCTGGGATTCCCCTGGGGCTCCTCTCCATGGGAAACCCCACCTCCAGACTTCTGTGTCTTTGCGATACTGCAGGAGAATCCCAGCATCGCAAAAACAAGTGCTTCGCTGGCAACTGAAATCCGGAGGTGGGGTTTCCCAGTGAAGGGAGCATCAGTGAAATTGCAGCATCACAAAAACACTGAAGTCCTCAAAACCCCACCTCCGGACCTCTGTGTTTTTGCAATGCTGCTATTTCACTGAGGCTCCCCTCGCTGGGAAACCCCACCTCTGGACTTCTGTTGTCAGCGAAGTGCCCATTTTTGCACTGCTGGGATTCCCCTGCAGCATCACAAAAATACGGAAGTCCGGAGGTGGGGTTTCCCATGGAGGGGAGCCTCAGGGGAATCCCAGCAGCGCAAAAACGGGTGCTTCGCTGGCAACGGAAGTCCGGAGGTGGGGCATCCCAGTGGCGGCAGTGGGTTTGTAAGGTGAAAATAGTTTGTAAGAAGAGGCACAAAAATCTTAAACCCCAAGTTTGTATCTCGAAAAGTTTGTATGACGAGGCGTTTGTAAGATGAGGTGTCACTGTACAACTTTGCCAAAGCAAGTAAATTTTAGCAAGATCCAAAAATTTTTCCACAAGATGTCGCAAAGAGTACCTGCCAGGCTTCCTCATTTTCAATACACTGAATAAAACCATCTGTCTTACTGTTGATGTCTTCTTCTTCGTCTATTGGATTCATGCCTTTGGGGAAAAAAATCAGTATCACTAAATAACCAAAAGATGTTCAGAAACTAGAATACTAACCCTGTAATTTTATGTGGTTTTAGCCTGCAAGGGTATGGCTATAATTACCTCAGGCTTTACTGGGAAGCAAATTTTAATTCTCATTCACCAGGGTGGTTTGGTCTTTTTACAAGGAGATGGTTGAGATTGCCTCAAATTCCACCAAAATTTTATTCTAATAAATTGGCTAAACCTCAGGAATTGACTTAATTCCTAGAAAATAAGATCATCTCCTGACCTGAAGTAATATTAGTTAACTTTTGAAACTTTGTGCATATTTTACTTCTTTAAGGATTTGAACCTTGACTAAAATTACCCCTGGTCACTTTATTTCTGAGAGCAAGGTCACCTCCTGCGGTAATTTTATCTTTACCTTTAAAACTGTTTTTAATTTTGATCTGCCTTTGGTGGTTTTGTCTTTTTAGCAGGGCATGGATGAGATTACCTAGAATTGCATCTATTTTACTAAAAATGCTTAGCATAAAGTAGTAGAGGATGAACCCCACCCATATCCTAAACAAACTTAACTCACAGCATAGATGATGATGTAACAGCAGAAGGCCAACAGTCTTTGGCTGGAGACATTTTCTTGCTTTCTTCTTTCACTTCGTGCCCAGCAAGTGTTGTCAGCACTTGTTCTATCCCTTATTCTCCAAAGCTAGAAAACTATAAGATCTTTCATAAATCAACAGCCAGATCTATCATTAAAAAAGGCTGTTGAGGTTTGCTTTCTGGTTCTAAGAACCATTGCCAGGGCTAAATTATGCCAGGCAGAAATCTATAAAATATAAAATTGATCAATGGCCACACCTCACATTAAAAATGGCCACTGAGGGTTTCTTTCTGGTTCTAAGAACCATTGCCAGGGCTAAATTATGCCAGGCAGAAATCTATGAAATCTAAATTGATCAATGGCCACAGCTCACATTAAAAATGGCCACTGAGGGTTTCTTTCTGGTTCTAAGAACCTTTGCCAAGGCTAAATTATGCCAGGCAGAAATCTATAAAATCTAACTTGATCAATGGCCACACCTCACATTAAAAATGGCCACTGAGGGTTTCTTTCTGGTTCTAAGAACCTTTGCCAAGGCTAAATTATGCCAGGCAGAAATCTATAAAATCTCAAATTGATCAATGGCCACACCTCACATTAAAAATGGCCACTGAGGGTTTCTTTCTGGTTCTAAGAACCTTTGCCAAGGCTAAATTATGCCAGGCAGAAATCTATAAAATCTAACTTTATGAATGGCCACACCTCACATTAAAAATGGCCACTGAGGGTTTCTTTCTGGTTCTAAGAACCATTGCCAGGGCTAAATTTCTATTTTTCCTATCAACCCCGCCGGCTGGGAAGTGAATAGTCTGTCTTCTAAGTTGGTGTGGTACAAGCCTTTGAAATAAATACAAAAAATCAACGTTACTCCAGTTGCTACTGGAGTTTTACTCCTAAGATTCACAATACACAGTGGTGCATTCTTTTATTTCATATGCAGGGTTTCCCTTATTAGCATAAAGTAGTGGAAGATGAACCCCACCCATATCCTAAAATCTTGGGGGACTGTAAGACTCAGCCAAACTTACCACACAGCATAGATGATGATGTAACAGCTGAAGGCCAACAGTCTTGGTCGGGAGACATTTTCTTGCTTTCTGGTTTCTTCTTTCAGACTTCTTTCTTCTTCTGATGTGCCCAACCAGTGTTGTCTCTTGCAAGGAAAATTTGCCAGCACTTGCTCCATCCCTTATTCTCCAAAGCTATAAAACTATAAGATCTTTTATAAATCAACAGCCAGATCTAGCATTAGTAAAAGGCTGTTGAGGTTTGCTTTCTGGTTCTAAGAACCATTGCCAGGGCTAAATTATGCCAGGCAGAAATCTATGAAATCTAAAATTGATCAATGGCCACACCTCACATTAAAAATGGCCACTGAGGGTTAGTTTCTGGTTCTAAGAACCATTGCCAGGGCTAAATTATGCCAGGCAGAAATCTATAAAATCTAAAATTGATCAATGGCCACACCTCACGTTAAAAATGGCCACTGAGGGTTACTTTCTAGTTCTAAGAACCATTGCCAGGGCTAAATTATGCCAGGCAGAAATCTATAAAATCTAAAATTGATCAATGGCCACACCTCACATTAAAAATGGCCACTGAGGGTTACTTTCTAGTTCTAAGAACCATTGCCAGGGCTAAATTATGCCAGGCAGAAATCTATGAAATCTAAAATTGATCAATGTCCATACCTCACATTAAAAATGGCCACTGAGGGTTACTTTCTGGTTCTAAGAACCATTGCCAGGGCTAAATTATGCCAGGCAGAAATCTATGAAATCTAAAATTGATCAATGGCCACACCTCACATTAAAAATGGCCACTGAGGGTTAGTTTCTGGTTCTAAGAACCATTGCCAGGGCTAAATTATGCCAGGCAGAAATCTATGAAATCTAAAATTGATCAATGTCCATACCTCACATTAAAAATGGCCACTGAGGGTTTCCTTCTGGTTCTAAGAACCATTGCCAGGGCTAAATTATGCCAGGCAGAAATCTGTAAAATCTAAAATTGATCAATGGCCACACCTCACATTAAAAATGGCCACTGAGGGTTTCCTTCTGGTTCTAAGAACCATTGCCAGGGCTAAATTATGCCAGGCAGAAATCTATAAAATCTAAAATTGATCAATGGCCACACCTCACATTAAAAATGGCCACTGAGGGTTACTTTCTGGTTCTAAGAACCATTGCCAGGGCTAAATTATGCCATGCAAAAAAAGGTACAAAATCTATTATCAATTACTAGCCAAACCTAGCATTAAAAAGGGTCATTTAGAGTTTTATACTGGTTCTAAGAACCATTGCCAGGGCTAATTTTCTATTTTTACTGCGGGCTGGCTGGCAAGTGAATAGTCTGTCTTCTAAGTTGGTGTGGGAGAAGCCTTTGAGATTAAGGGGAAAAAATCAATGTTACTTCAGTTGCCAATGGAGTTTTCCTCCTAAGATTCACAATACACAGTAGTGCATTCTTTTATGTCATGTGCAGGGTTACCCCTACTTAACATAAAGTAGTGGAAGATGAACCCCACCCATATCTTAAAATCTTGGGGGACTGTAAGTCTCAGCCAAACTTACCTCACAGCATAGATGATGACACAACAGCTGAAGGCCAACAGTCTTGGGCTGGAGACATTTTCTTGCTTTCTGGTTTCTTCTTTCAATTTCTTTCTTGTTCTTCTGTGCCGAGCAAGCGTTGCCTCTTCCAAGGAAAATTTGTCAGCACTGGTTCCATCCTTTAGTCTGCAAGGCTAGAAAACTACTGGCCACATTATCATTAAAAATGGCCAATGAGGTTTTATTACTATCATTCACACCAGACCCACAATCAAGAAATACCGAATAGTCCCATCAAGCTACTGCCAAAGAAGCTAACAACAAAGAATCTCCAAGACTACAAATCTTCTATGATTTGTGGACTTCAACTCCCAGACTTCCTGAGACAATCATGCTAGCTCAGGAATTTTGGGAGTTGAAGTCCACATGTCATAGAAGAGCCAACTACGCCTGTCCAAGACCAACACTGAAAGAAGCCACTAAAGCCATAAATGCACTCCCTTCCAGCACTGATGATGTTCCCTAGTTTCCTAACTAAACCTCTACAAGGAAGCCACTGAGCTCAGACACCACCAAGGACGCCTCATTTCAATGGTGAGCCACAAATATTATCCTCTGTCAATACACCTCCTATCCAATTGCATCACTTTGGGCTTTAAGAAGTCTGGCTGGTACTGGGAGGGAGGTGATCCCAAAGGATTCCCTTCCGGTCTGGGTGTCACTGAGGGGGTCCTCAGGCATTGGAGGAGGCTTTTAGCTGAGCGCTGTTGTCTCTTCCAGTGTGATTCGCCCTCACTGCTTACTCAGGGACTGAAAGGGCAACCCCAGAGAAGACTTCCAGTGCGAGTCTCCCACAGTGTCCACTCAGAAACTCAATGAGACAGGCGGCAGCTTGATCTCATTCAGGGTGAGTGTCCGAAAGCTCACGGACTGAAAGACCTCTATAAGTAGGGGCATCACCCCCATCACCAGGGTGTATGTGGAATGTGGAATGTGATCTGGTTCTAAGAACCACAGCCAATAACCAAAATTATGGTGAGTCAGAATTTTTTTTGATACTTTTTATCTAAGTTATAAACTTATGACTGCTCTTTTTACCATTGATCAGTGGTGGGCTACGAGACAGAACGCTAAATTGTGCTCACAGCTCAATAGTTCTTGCAGGACCAGTGCGATTTTGCTGCTGCACCTGTGGAGGTAGGAGCCACAGGTATAACCAGCTAAAAAATCACGCACGGAGCCACAGGTAAAACCATGCTGAAACACAGGCGCAATTTTTCTACCAACACAGGTTCAACAGCAAAATCGCGCCGGTCCCACAAGAACTTACGAGCCGTAGTGGTGAGTGCAATTTAGCCTTCCGGCTCGCTGCCATTGATACATTTTAATGTTGGGTTTTTTTAATAAACAACTTTGCCAAAACAAGTAAAATTTAGCAAGGTCTAAACATTTTTGCAGCAACATGTCGCTAACAGTACCTGCCTTCAATACAGTTCAAGACATTTCCTCGCTTTCAGTACACTGAAGAGTAAATGAAACCATCTGTCTTACTGTTGATGTCTTCTTCTTCATCTATTGGATTCATGCCTTTGGGGGGAAAAAAATCAATATCACCAAATAACCAAAAGATGTTCGGAAACTAAAAGACTAATCATGTAATTTTATGTGCTTTTAGTCTGCAAGGGCATGGCTATAATTACCTCAGGCTTTACTGGGAAATTTTATTCTAATAAATTGGCTAAACCTCAAGAAGTAACTTAATTCCTAGAAAATAAGATCAACTCCTGGACCTGAAGTAATATTAGTTAACTTTTGACTTCAGTTATTTGAAGTAGATGCTTTCTGCATATTTTGCTTCTTTAAGGATTTGAGCCTTGACTAAAATCACCCCAGGTCACTTTATTTCTGAGAGCAAGGTCACCTCCTGTGGTAATTTTATCTTTACCTTTAAAACTGTTCATTTTAATTTTAAAATACAGGAAATGGTATAAGGGCAGAGTAGATGGACCATGAGGTCTTTTCTGCCATCAATCTATATTTCTCTGTTTCTGATTTTCTGCCTGTGGTGGTTTGGTCTTTTTAATAGGACATGGCTGAGATTACCTAGAATTCCATATACAGTACTGTATTTTACTAAAAATATGAGGCTTGGCTGACATAATCTCAGAATTACCTTAAGAGCTGGCTTTATTTCAGGAAAATAAGGTCAAACTCCTGGACCTGAACTAATTTTACTTAACTTTTGCCTGTATTTCCTTGAGGCAACTAGTTTTCTTATATATTTTGCTTCTTTTAAGAACTTGAGCTTTGACTAAAATTTCCTCAGGTCCAAACAAATCACTTTTTTTCAAGAAATGAAGGGCAACTCCAAATACTGAAGCTACTGTATTTTGCCTTGAAGCTAATTTTAATGCTTGTTCACCTGTGGTAATTTCCCTGCTTTTAACTAGCTGAAATTTTCTCAGCTTTATATAGTGAAAGTCAGCTCCTGGACCTGAAATAATACTACATTTTCTCCTCTACCTACTTGCAGTACTTTTAATCTGCAAAGGGCAGGGCTATAATTACCCCAGACCTTACTTGGAACTTAATTTATTCACACCTGTGGTGTTTTGGTCTTTTTTAAAGGAAAATGGCTGAGATTAGTTCAGGCTCCACAAAAATTTGACTGTAAAACTTTCCAGTTTGGGCTAAAATTACCTGAGACCTCAAGAATTGACTTTATTCCAGAGAACAAAGTCAGCTGCTAAGGCAATTCTACCTTTAAAGCTAATTTTTTTCACACCTGTGGTGGTTTGGTTCTTTTTAAAGGGAAGGGCTATAATTACCTCAGGTTTCACCAAAACCTGACTCTAAAACCTTCCATTTCCATTTTAAAATTATCTCAGACCTCAAGAATTGACTTTATTCCAGAGAACAAAGTCAGCTCTTAAAGCAATTTTACTTTTAAGGCTATTTTTTCACACCTGTGGTGGATTTGGTCCTTTTTAAAGAGATGCAGCTGACATTACCTCAGGTTCTTGCAAAATTTTTGAGGACTAGAGTCTTGACTAGGATTACTTCAGTGGTTCCCGTTATCCCCTGAGGCAAACCCATTAGTAACTTGAGTGAGCTGTGGAACCTGAGTCCTTTTAAAATAACCCACCTCCGAGATATTACCCCATGTCCCTGGCATTTTACTCCTTAGAATACGCACCCGGGGTTAAAATTACTACAGGGGCTATCTAATACTAGGCTATTTAAGCGGCTAAAGAACTCACGCAAGATAGAAAAGGGCTGAAGTAGAATTACCTCAAAAGCTCAAAAGGCCCTGCCTGGCCTCGAGCTCGAGGACTTGGGCTGCGGAGGCGCCGGGGAGACTGTTTTTGGGGCTCTCCGGCGCCCCGCAGCATCGTCCCTTTCGAGGAACGAGAGACACGCCAGCCGCAGAGTCTGCTTCTTTGGGCACCCAGCTCACTAATTTTCCTCACAGCTGAGGAAACCCGCCGGCTTTTTAAATGCCCCCTCCCCTCGGGGCGAGGAGAGGCATCCCGACCAATCCGTGGGACGGGTTTCCAAGAGCAGCCAATAAACGGGCGAGAGGGGCGGGGAGAAAGACCCCCGGGGAAAGGCGCTTGTGGGCGCTCGCGCTCGCACGCACGCGCCGTTGCTCTCGGTTCCCGCGCGGGACCCCCCAGCAGGGCTCGGCACCTGGAGGGGTTGCCAAGGAGACGGTGGCTCATCGGGACCAGGTGAAGGGAATTGGAGGCTTCTGCGCTTTGAGTGTGTTTATTGCAAAAGTCCTTCCTTGAGTGTGTATTGCAAAAGTCTTTCCTTCTTCCATTTCTTTTTTCCTTAATTTACTAATTGCAAACTTCCTTCCTTCCTTCCCGCGGATTCTGCTTTTTCAGGCACCCAGCTCGCTAATTTCCCACACAGCTGAGAAAACCCGCCAGGTTTTAAATGCCCCCGCCCCTCGGGGCGAGAAGGGGCATCCCGACCAATCCGAGGGACGGGTTTTCAACAGCAGCCAATGAACGGGGCGAGAGGGGCGGGGAGAAAGACCCCCGGGAAAGGCGCCTGGCGGTTGCTCTCGGTTCCCATGCAGGACCCCCAGCAGGGCTCGGCACCTGGAGGGGTTGCCAAGGAGACGGTGGCTCCTCGGGGCCAGGTGAGGATGATTGGAGGCTTCTGCGCTTTGAGTGTGTTTATTGCAAAAGTCCTTCCTCCTTCCGTTTCTTCTTTCCTTAATTTACTAATTGCAAACTTCCTTCCTTCCTTCCTTCCTATACAGTATTGTAAAATTCCTTTCTTCCTACTAATGGGTTTGCCTCTTCTCTCCTTAATTTACTAATTGCAAACTTCCCTCCCTCCCTTCCTTCTTTCCTTCCTTCCCATATTGCAAAATTCCTTTCTTTTTTCGTTTCTTCTCTCAATTT
Organism: Erythrolamprus reginae; assembly: GCF_031021105.1. Taxonomy (NCBI): domain Eukaryota; kingdom Metazoa; phylum Chordata; class Lepidosauria; order Squamata; family Dipsadidae; genus Erythrolamprus; species Erythrolamprus reginae. Next base: position 6,906,594 of record NC_091959.1, on the reverse strand, counting down.
ACTAATTGCAAACTTCCCTCCTTCCTTCTTTCCTTCCTTCCCATATTGCAAAAGTCCTTTCTTCCTTCTTTCGTTTCTTCTCTCCTTAATTTACTAATTGCAAACTTTCCTCCTTCCTTCCCTCCTTCCTTCCTTCCCATATTGCAAAAGTCATTTCTTCCTTCTTTCGTTTCTTCTCTCCTTAATTTACTAAGTGCAAACTTCCTTCCTTCCTTCCAATATTGCAAAAGCCCTTCCTTCCTTTTTTCGTTTCTTCTCTCCTTAATTTACTAAGTGCAAACTTTCCTCCTCCTTCCTTCCTTCCTTCCTTCTTTTCTCCCATATTGCAAAAGTCCTTCCTTCCTTCTTTCGTTTCTTCTTTCCTTAATTTACTACTTGCAAACTTCCTTCCTTCCCATATTGGTGTTCAAGGGAGCCTCGCAAAGAGATGCCAGCACGTTGCGCTCTCCAGAGGTGTTGAAACGGCGCCCAAGGCGCCTATCCATCAAAGAAATAAATATTATAATTCTGGGGGAATCCAGAGCAAGGTCCCACGGTCTTTCCAGACTTGAAAGATGCCAATGCAATGCAAATATTATAATTATGATTATTAAGCCCAAGGAGGGGTGGGAGGGTCCCCGGGGAGTGGATGGCGCTGGTGGGGAGGGTCCAGGTCTCCTAACCTCTCTTTCTCTCTCCCACCCACCTCTGCTCTGAAATCCAAACACGTCTAAACCAGAGGTCTTCAAACTTGGGAACTTTAAGACTTGTGGACTTCAACTCCCAGAAGTCCACAAGTCTTAAAGTTCTCAAGTTTGGAGACCCCTGGACTCTAAAGAAAGAAAGAAAGCTGGCTTGATCAATCGCGCCGCCGCTCCACACCGGGGTTGCGGGGCGGTGGACGTTCGCGGGGAAAGTTCCCGTCCGTCTGGGGTTTTTTTAAAGGGGGGGGTCCCTCTTGGGGGCTCCGGCAAGCTTTTTGTTTTGGCTCTCCCCCCCCCCCCGAGGGAGGCGAGTGGGAGAGGACGCCGGGTTTAGCGGCTCCTTGCAACGGGGCTCGGCGCAAACGGAGAGGAGACCCTGTACAGTCCTGTGGATTCCACTGAGCCTTATCGATTGCCAATATTGGCTCTGATCACATTAGGCTACCTATAAACCAGTGATGGGCTCTTAAGGGTACAGTCAGATACGTAGAAAAAATTAGGTGTTTTTTTTCTTTTTTCCCCTTCTGGGCTCTGGGTATGTTTTCCCTTTGGACTACAAAGCCCATCGATCAGGCAGGCAGCGATCTTTTTAAAAAAAAAACTGAAAATTAAATAATTATAAAAATAAAATAATGGTTATATGTACACTATGATTTGGACTACAGTTCCCATTAGCCAGTCTGTTGCAAGAGAAGCAATCCCCATCAGCCTCCCTCTCCAAGGCTGGATAATGGGAACTGTAGTCCAAAGCATCTCTAAAATTCAGCCCCCTTTTCTGTTTTGTTTCATCTTCTCCGTGTTATAATCTTGCCAGGCAGCCCCGTGGTTTTACTTTGTTGCACAGATATTGAATTTGTTATTGTTCCAAGTTTTTTAAGAAAAAAAAATTCTCTAGAATGGATTTGATTTGCTTTCAAGGAGTTATGCTCAAATGTTATAATTTTTGGTACATGGGGTCATTAACTCTTGTTCTGAAGCCAAGGAGGAGCTAGATAATTGATCTCCTTCTGAGCTGTCTGCCACACTCTCCTCCTCCCTGTCACTCATGTCTTCTTGGTCAGAGGAGCCTTCATCAGCAGATTCCACCAGGGGGAGCGGGGCAAAACAGGCCTGCAGCATGTGGATGTTTCCCCCACATCCACAGTCCTTGGGGCAGGAGCTGAGCCAGAGCTAACCACAACAATACTGGTTGCCCTTTTTTGCACCTTTTCCTATTATTATTATTATTATTATTATTATTATTATTATTATTGTTGTTGTTGTTGTTATTGTTGTTGTTATTGTTATTGTTGTGTTGTTGTTGTTTTGCTGTTTTGTTGTTGTTGTTATTATTATTATCATTATTATTAATAATAATAATAATAATAGATGCACCACTCCTATTAGCTCTGAAGGACTGTCCGAGGTTCCCAAAGTGGGCTCTGAATGTTTGCCAGATGTTCTTCTTCTCTGTCCCCCCTTTCGGAGGCTCTGGGCTTGCAAAGGGGATGTTGGGAGGCCCCATCTAGTGCAGTGCGTGGGCTGTATTTTCCACACTCCAGGCTTAGCGGTTGTGTTTGCACAGCAGACTTCACCTCTGGCTGGCTTAAGCATAGGCTGAGGCTATGGGTTAGCTTCCCTCAAAGTTGACTACAATACCAGTGTAGATTCATTTGGACGTGAGTTTTAATTTGGCAGAAAGCAGGGCCTGCCAAATGACAATCTGATTGAAGAGATTGGCTTTGCTTGTTTTTTTTTTAAACATGCATTGCACAAAGGCCTATGACTTGAGATTAGTATCAGGTTATCTTATAGGGCGACAAAGTGCTTGGATTTAAATCCACCACGTTTGACGAGGCAGTCACACACAGACTAGGGCAGTGATGGTGTAGCTTTCTTGCTTCGGGTGCCAAAAGAGTGTGTGCGCACACTATCGCACATGTGCGAGTGACCACACTCATAATTCAATGCCTGGTGTGTGTGAAAATAATAATAATAATAATAATAATAATAATAATAATAATAATAATAATTTATTAGATTTGTATGCCGCCCCTCTTTGAAGATTCGATACAATAATAAAAACAAAGTTATACTGGAACAAAGCTAATATTAAAAGGGGAAAAAAAACATATAAAACCCCATCATTTAAAACCAAACAACACATACATACCAAACATAAAATATAAAAGCCTGGGGGAGGTGTCTCAGTTCCCCCATGCCTGGCGATACAGGTGGGTCTTGAATAATTTACAAAAGACAAGGAGGGTGGGGGCAGTTCTAATATCCGGGGGGAGTTGATTCCAGAGGAACGGGGCCACCACAGAGAAGGCTCTTCCCCTGGGGCCCGCCAAACGATATTGTTTAGTCGACAGGACTCAGAGAAGGCCAACTCTGTGGGACCTTATTGGTCGCTGGGATTCGTGCAGTAGCAGGCGGTTCTGGAGGTACTCTGGTCCAATGCCATGTAGGGCTTTAAAGGTCATAACCAACACTTTGAATTGTGACCGGAAACTGATCGGCAGCCGGTGCAGGCCACGGAGTGTTGAAGTGTAGCTTCCCCTGCCCCCCAGAAATCCTCTGGAGGCCAGAAACAGCCTGTTTTCCAACTTCTGTTGGGCCCGGTAGGCTCGTGTTTCTCCCTCCCCAGGCTCCAAAGGCTTCCCTGGAGCCAGGGGAGGGTAAAAACGCCCTCCCCATCCCCCCTGGAGGCTCTCCAGAAGCCAAAAACGCCCTCCCGGAGCCTCTGTGTGAACCAAAAATCAGCTGGCCAGCATACACATGCACGTTGGAGCTGAGCTAGGGCAACGGCATGAGTGCCAGCAGATATGGCTCCGTGTGCCACCTGTGGCCCCTGTGCCATAGGTTCGCCATCACCGGACTAGGGCAGTGATGGTGAAGCTTTTTCTTCTTACATGCCAAAAAGGGGAGTGCCGGCGTAAAATACTCCCCATGCATGCCACACTGCGCATGCGTACATCCTCATGTATGTTGCCCACCCGTTTGGGCCGTGTTTTCACTCTCAGGCTTCCCTGAAGCCTCTGGAGTGTGAGAAACAGCCCAATGGGCAAACAGGAAGTTCAGAAAAATTGGAAAAAATTTGCCCGTTGGACCGTTTTTCGCTTCAGATAAAAGATGGTTAAAACAGCCTTTCCCAAGGCCGAAAATCAGCTGGTCAATGCACGCATGTGCACTCGAGCTGACATAGGGGAACACCATTGCTTTGCCAACACGGGCTATGATGAACCATAGTTTATTCAACTCACCTAGACTCCAGGGTTTTTATGAAACTATAAGGGCGGCATAGAAATCCAACCAAATACATAAATAAAATAAATAAATGTGCTTTTTAAAATCAAAGACAGGCGTATCTCCCGAAGACCCCAACTCCCAAATCTGAATGAAAACCAACTTCCACTGGGGCTGCCCCATCAAGCCCAAAGAGCAGCAGCCGGAGAGGAGGATGGGGGCAAAGGCAGCCTGGGGTTTCTGCGGTGAGGCCTTGGGAACCGTGCACGCATATTATTTGTGCCTGTTTGGGCTGCCGGCATTTGGCTGGCGACTGGCACATTGTCCCTGACTTCCGTGTCCAACGCAGCCGGGGAGGGGAAGCAGCTGGCTCGGGCCCTGGCAGGGAGCTGTCGCCGAAGACGGGTTCCCACGGCCTCCTGTCCTTCCTGCCTCTGCTGTTCTTGGAGCCAGGCCAGGCGTCCATTGGAGATTTGGTTAAGGGCAAGAGGCTGGGGGCAGTTATGCTGTAACAACATCCTCAAGGCAGCTTTGCTCTTATAGCAAGAGCAGTCGAGACTTACTTACTTAGAAACATAGAAGACTGACAGCAGAAAAAGACCTCATGGTCCATCTCGTCTGCCCTTATACTATTTCCTGTATTTTATCTTAGGATGGATCTATGTTTATCCCAGGCATGTTTAAATTCAGTTCCTGTGGATTTACCAACCATGTCTGCTGGAAGTTTGCAATACTAACCACTGAGCCACCAGGAAGCGGAAGGAGGGAGGGAGGGAGGGAGAAGGAAGGAAGAAAGGAAGGAAGGAAGGAAGGAAGGAAGGAAGGAGAAAAAGAGGGGGGATAAGAAAGAAGGAAGGAAGTGAGGAAGAAAGGAAGGGAAGAAGAAGAGAGTGGAGGGAGGGAGGGGGAAGGAAGGAAGGAGCAATAGCACTTTGACTTATATTTTATTTATTTATTACTTACTTATTTAATTTATAGGCCACTCAACTCCCGAAGGACTCTGAGCAGCTTATAACAAAGAAACAACATAACAATTCAAAAAATTTTAAACATTGCTCCTCCTAATTCATATCACAGAATGGTTAAACATTATACTGTTTCACAGTATTTTACAGCCTTCTCTAATCAGTTTATAGCGCTCAAGAATTTGAGTCCTCCTTTAACCAACTCTGTTATTTTATTCTATTCTAAATAGAATTTCTGGCCTGATAATATTCCATGTAGCCCTGGAAGTGAAGCAATATTCTCCCTCCTCATCCTTTTCCCATGCGAATCCTAAAAATAATATAAAGCACATTCCAGCTTCCTCTAGCAACAATGAACGGGCCGAGCGGCCTCCGTGGGAAAGGCCAAGTTTGTTTTTCCTGGGGTGTATAAATAGAACTTTTCCTCAAATATCGGATGTGGAATCAGAAATGGGGAAGAGGGATAACAGCCACTGGCTTCGTTTGAACTTGGGCTTCAAAACGAATCCCTCCCCCCCAAAGCGAATGGTGATTGAGGAAAAGTCGTAGCAAAGAAACGCCACCAGACAAATTCGTGGTGTTTGTAACATGGGCTGAGCTCACATATGAACCAGAGTTGAATAAGTCATGGTGTCAGGTGTGCCACAAAGGTCTGTTCTGGGTCCTATTCTTTTTAATATGTTTGTGAGTGACATAGGGGAAGGTTTGGTAGGGAAGGTTTGCCTATTTGCCGACGACTCTAAAGTGTGCAATAGGGTTGATATTCCTGGAGGGGTCTGTAATACGGTAAATGACTTAGCTTTACTAGTTAAATGGTCAAAGCAATGGAAACTGCAGTTTAATGTTTCCAAATGTAAAATAATGCACTTGGGGAAAAGGAATCCTCAATCTGAGTATTGTATTGGCAGTCCTGTGTTAGCAAGAACTTCAGAAGAGAAGGATTTAGGGGGAGTGATTTCTGACAGTCTCAAAATGGGTGAGCAGTGTGGTTGGGCGGTAGGAAAAGCAAGTAGGATGCTTGGCTGCATAGCTAGAGGTATAACAAGCAGAAAGAGGGAGATTGTGATCCCCTTATATAGAGCGCTGGTGTGTTGAGTTCTGGAGACCTCACCTACTAAAAGATATTAACAAAATTGAACAGGTCCAAAGACGGGCTACAAGAATGGTGGAAGGTCTTAAGCATAAAACGTATCAGGAAAGACTTAATGAACTCAATCTGTAGAGTCTGAAGGACAGAAGGAAAAGGGGGGACATGATTGAAACATTAAAATATGTTAAAGGGTTAAATAAGGTTCAGAAGTGTTTTTAGTAGGAAAGTGAACACAAGAACAAGGGGACACAATCTGAAGTTAGTTGGGGGAAAGATCAAAAGCAACGTGAGAAAATATTATTTTACTGAAAGAGTAGTAGATCCTTGGAACAAACTTCCAGCAGACGTGGTTGGTAAACCCACAGTAACTGAATTTAAACATGCCTGGGATAAACATATATCCATTGTAAGATAAAATACAGGAAATAGTATAAGGGCAGACTAGATGGACCATGAGGTCTTTTTCTGCCGTCAGTCTTCTATGTTTCTATGTGAATGCAGCCACGCAGAGTACTAAGATGAAGTAGGGCTGATTGGGTGTAATGATGAGGGGGCTGGAATAGAAACTGCGAGATGGGGAATTCCTCTTACCTTAGACATGAAGTCCAGCTGGGTGACTTTGGATCAGTCACCGGGAGGTTGTGAGTTCTAGTTCCACCTTAGGTATGAAAGCCAGCTGGGTGACATTGGGCTGGATCCTCACTAGAGCAAGATTTGAGCAATTATATTCTATCGTCAAATATGGACGATTCCAAAAGTACCATATTTTGAGAGAACATGCATTTGCGGTGCACCAGAAATAGAAGACATTGCACATGTGCTACTCAATTGTAAACTATACTCCTCAGTAAGACCTCAGTATTTACAGCCCCTACTTGACAAGATCATACACTGGGACTGTAATAAACAATTATCCTATTTTCTTCAGGGTACAAATATATATGTAGTTTCTAGAACCGCTAAGTTTATAGTCAGGGCTGTTCAGACGAGAATACGTTTTATAGAACATATTGGGGTGGCATGCAAAGGAGATGAACTCACTTAAGAATATTTTATATCAGTATCTTAGACTTGTTTAATATAATCCTTTGCACGAGTTATATTCTCATGTTTTACTACTCAATTTTAGCATATTATACTGCATTTTAACTTATTATTTATTCAAATTCCCTCTATTTTAGCCAATTTTATTGTATTTTAACCAGTCACAGTTTTATGACGACCGATGTGGTCCTTTTGCTCGCTTTGATATGATCGATTGACTAATCAAATAAAGTTGATATTGACTGGCTGTATCCTATCTCTCTCAACCCAACTTCTATCTCACTGGGTAGTTTTTCCAGGAGAAAAAAATGGCAGGATTATTAGGTTGCTTGCAATCTTGAGTTTAATAATGATAATGATAATAATCACCAACATCATCATCGACATCGCAATCCCAGGAGACAGCAGAATTGAGGAGAAGCTGCCACGACTCTGGCATAAGCCAGTCAAACTGGTCCCAGTGGTCCTTGTCGCGCTGGGCGCAGTGCCAAAGGATCTCAGTGGACATTTGAAAACCATCGGAATTGACAAAATCTCCATCTGTCAATTGCAAAAGGCTGCTTTACTGGGATCGGCAAACATGACTCGCCGCTACATCATGCAGTCCGGTGTTTGGGAACGACTGGTGATGAAATATAAAATCCAGCATAGTAATTTCGATTGCTGTGTTTTATTGTTGAAATAATAATAATAATAATAACAACAATCATCATCGTCGTCACCGTCATCATAAATAGAATAATAATCGAATAACAATAGCTCAATACTGGAAAGAAGGGGTACCAACCGAAAACAGAATAATTACGAAGATTTCATAGATATTTATACACACACACACACACATATTTCCTTTATCTCATATATATTTTTTCTTCCTTTCATACATCTTCTCTATTTTTATATTTTTCTATATACCTCATGTATATACCTACCTACCTACCTACCTACCTATCTATCTATATGCATATACAGTATATATATACATATATCATATATATTCTCTCCTTATCTCTTATATCATATATATCCCCCTTTTCCTTCTATCTTTATATATATTACTTAATGCCTATTCTCTTCCATATGTATTGTATATTGGACAAAGAATAAATAAATAAATAAATAAATAAAAAATGTCTATTCTCTTCTATATGTATTGTGTATTGGACAAAATAAAGAAATGTAAATAAATAAATAAATATAAACACACACACCCCTATCTGTGTGTGTGTCTATAAATCACTGACACCCACATATATGTATAAGCACACCTATAAAAAAAAACACCCATCCACACCCACAGAAAAAAAATCACCAACACTTTCCTCACAACAACCCACGCGCCTCCTCCCTCTCGGCGTCCCTGGCGGCGCCTGCGCAACATGCCCGGGGGGGGGAGGCGGAGTCTCCTCCCCCTCCCCCCGGCGTCTTTGTTTCGGAGCGGCCTGTTTCCCAGGCAGCCTGGCGCGCGGAGGGAGGGGGCGTGGCTATGCAGATAAGCAACGGGGCGGGCGGCGGCATCGGTTCTCGCTCTCGCTTCGCTTCGCCAGCAGCAGCAGCGCCAAGTCGGTCGGAGCTCGGCCCTCGCTCGCCCACGGAGGAGCTGCTGTGAGGGCTGAGAGCGAGCGCCTCCCCCCCCCAGCCCCGAGGATGATAAACAGCCAGGACAGGTACTGAGGGGTGAGGCGTGAGGGGACTATTGGGGGGGGGGGCAAGGCCCAGGCCTATCTCCTCCCGCCGCCCCCCCCCTTTTTTTGTGTGTGGGCTTTATCAGCATCCCTGGCAGGCCTGGCTCGGGAGAGGCCAAGCCAAAGAACGGGGGGGGGGGGCTCCAAATAAAAGGGGGGGCAAAAGGGGTGGAGAGAAGGCCGCTCCTTGCCCCTCCCTCGGGTTTCCCCCCTCACAGAAGGGGGAGGGCCTCTTTGCCATAAGGGGGGGGGGAGAGAATGAGAAGGGGGGAAAGAGAGAAGGCCGCTCCTTGCCCCTCCCTCGGTCTTCTCCCCCCCCTCACAAGGAGAAGGGCCTCTTTGCAATGAAGGGGGGGGAATGAAAAGATTGAGGGGGCAACGGGGGGGGCGAGAGAGAAGGCGGCTCCTGGCCCCTCCCTCGGACTTACACACACACCCATTGAGGGGGAGGGTCTCTTTGCAATGGAGGAGGGGGAGAATGAAAGGATTGGGGGGGGGGGGCAGAAGGAGAGGAAACAAAAACAACAGCGGCGGCGGCAGCAGCAGGCCGGAGGGGGCGGGGCGGCGATGGCTGCTCCTCCGCACGTCCACACCGCCCTCGGGGAGGGGGGGCAGGGGGTCCCCTCCCCCTCCGTGGAGCCTAGGAAAAAAAGGGCCTTTTTCCTCCCCTTCCTTTGGCCCCGACTGGGAGCAGCGGATGGAGGGAGGGCGTGCAGGGGGGAAATGTGGGTTTCTAGTCTGTCTGTCTGTCTGTCTTTATCTATCTATCATCTATCTATCTACTGTCTCTCTCATCTATGTCTAGCTCTATATATATATACTGTATATCTTATCTCTTTACTCTCTCTCTCTCATCATGTCTCTCTGTCTTTCTATCTATCTATATACAGTATCTATATATCTATCTAACTACTCTCTCTCATCATCTATATGTATCTATCTTCTCTCTCTCATCTATGTCTATCTCTATTTATATATCTTATCTATCTACTCTCTTTCTCTCATCATCTATCTATCTACTCTCTCATCTATGTCTATCTCTCTATATATCTTACCTATTTGCTCTCTCTCTCTCATCACCTATCTGTCTGTCTTTCTAGCTATCTATCTGTATATCTGTCTATCTATCTATCTATCTATCTATCTATCTACTCTTCCTCTCATCATCCATATCTATCTTATCTATCTATCTATCTATCTATCTATCTATCTATCTATCTATCTATCTATCTATCTTCTCTGCTACCCAATCCTCTAGGACTCAGGGCAGCTTGCAACAATATAAAAATAATACATTATAATAGGAAGAGGTCAATATTAAAAATTAAACACACTAAAATTATAAACCATAAAATCCCATGATACAAATTTACGGCTTAATCCAACCAACCTAACACGCACATCCAATCAATACAGTTTGGCCTGTGAAAGATGTTTGAGTTCCAGAGGAGCCTCAGGTGTTCCCCTGGAAGGGAGGGGGTGGGTGAGTGGGTGGGTGGGAAATCCTGCTTTGGCTAACAAAGAAACTCACCTGGAATGAAGGGGGCGGACGAAGGGCGGACGGTTCTGCCCATCCTGGGACACCCCTCAACCTCCGCTTTGTGAAGATCCAGACAGAAGGGCAGGGTTGGCTTTGCAGGAGAGGTCAGGGACTAATTAACTGGACAATACCTGGAAATAGGACAGGTGGACTAAGAAAAGAAGATGTGGTTCCGGCTATCTTTGGCTGAGGTCCAAAACGTGTTCTCTGTATTGGGAGAAGTCCTTGGTTTTTAAAAAAATTATCTTAAAACAATTAGAGCAGTGGTTCGCAACCTGGGAGTCGAGACCCCTTTGGAGGTCGAACCACCGTTTCGCAGGGGTCGAGTAAGACCATGGAGGAAAAGACAAATTCCCCATGGAGTTAGGAACTAAAGCTTCTATTCTGGCACCTTGGAACATATTATTACAATCCGAACAATCAGACGTTTACAGTGGGAGTGTCCCTCTGACCGTCCCGCCAATTAGCTTCAAGCTCTGTTGGGAGAATTGGCGCTATGGTTGGGGGTTACCACAACACAAGGAACTGTATTAAGGGGTCACAATATTGGTAAAGTTGAGAACCACAGAATTAGTTTGTCTGTTGTGACTCAACCTGGGATGTAGGAGTTGAGTTCTTGTCAATTTTTTTTTCCTTTTTAAAGCCTCAAGTCTCGACAGGTGCCTGCTTGGCCTTGATGGAAACCAGGTTTCCCTAGGGCTGGGATAGATAGCAATGGCCACTTACCTACCGCTTTACAGCCCTCCTCTCTTCAGAGGATTACAGAGTCAGCATATTGCCCTCAACTACCTGGGTCCTCATTTGACCGAGGCTGAGATGATATTGCTGGCAGGCCTGGAGCTGTTGAGCAATAAGACTCTGCTCTGGCCAGTACCTAAGAATGATAGATGGATGAATATTTTTTTTTCATATTGGGGTTTTAAATTTTGTACATTGCTTTATTGTTGCACACCGCCCTGAGTTCATCAGGAGAAAAATAAATAAAACATTACTATGTGAGAATAATCCCTGATTTGGCAACTTTAACACTTGTGGACTTCAACTCCCAGAATTCTGGGAGTTGAAATCCACAAGTCTTAAAAGTTGCACGGTTTGGGGATCCTGGCATAGATAATAATAGCTGGTATTCCATTTTATTTATTATTATTATTTTTCAAAAAAGCATGCTCTGTCTTTTAGGCTAGGAAAATAAAAGATGGGCTAGTGTTTCGAAGTTGGCTATATTTTCTGGAAGAACTGGTCTTTTGCCTGAATTTTCCTACGATAAAAGCAGCCATAACTATAATCCAAGGTTACACATCCCGCAATTGCTTTAGTTCCCGGAAGTGGATTGACAGAAGGATAGGAGTTGCCACCTGGATGGAGAAAAAGACCAAATACTGTACACCTACGGGGCCTGTTTTATTCCCTGTGCTCTCCTGCAACCTTTGCAGTCAAAAGAAGGAGGTTTTTGCAAAATAGTTTTAGATTCCAGGAAGCACAAGCAGCTTCAAGTTATGATGATTAGCCTCCTTCCAACATCATAATTCGTACTTTTGTGGGGTGTTTTATTATATAGTAGTTTTGCATTGGACAGAAGCCAGTAATTATTTTTGGAAGGTGTTGCATATTTCCTTGCGTTGTGTAGAAGTGTTTATCTGAAGGCAAGTTTTTGGGAGCGGAGGGAATTGGGTAAAGCACAATTTCTTTCCTAATATTACTGAACGAAGGCAGAATTCTGTCTGCAGCAGTTGGAGAATTTGAAGAGACAAATGCTATTTTAACAGCTTATGGAGGGAGCTGAGAATTGAATTTAAGAACCAGACTGGCTCAAGGGCCTCCAAGCAACAGCTTTTTCAGAGAAAAGCAGTTCCCTTTCAAAACAAAATGTTAGTTATCTTTAGGAAAGGGCTGGTGGTGAAAGTTTTATCTTAACTCTAAATGTCTCAAAGTTAAACTTTCACTTTAATTGGCAAGCACTGTACGATTGAAATGGGTTTGCAAAAACAGGAAGGCTGTTTATTTACAGTTAACTGCAAGGAAGGATTTCTTCATTTTAAAGCAAAACATATTTAAGCATAAACGAGGCCATGAGTAATTGGTGAACTTTAAAAATGAAAGTCCAAAGCCCTCTTTGGTCGGATCCTAAATTTATCTGAAATGTAACCCAGGCCAGGAATAGGAGGTTGCGGTTATAATTATTAAATCTGGGTGCTGCCTTCCCATCTTGTCAGGGAGAGTTTTCTAATCTGCTTAAGACCTTTGGTGTTATGTAAACGATGAAGTAATTCCATCTCTCCAGAGGCCTAGCAATCAGGTCAGTGATAGGGGTGGAAACAATCCTTCTTTCTATCTATCTATTTATCTATCTATCTATCTATCTATCTATCTATCTATCTATCTATCTATCTATCTATCTATCTAATCTATCTAAAACGTATCAGGAAAGACTTAATGAACTCAATCTGTATAGTCTGGAGGACAGAAGGAAAAGGGGGGACATGATCGAAACATTTAAATATATTAAAGGGTTAAATATGGTCCAGGAGGGAAGTGTTTTTAATAGGAAAGTGAACACAAGAACAAGGGGACACAATCTGAAGTTAGTTGGGGGAAAGATCAAAAGCAACATGAGAAAATATTATTTTACTGAAAGAGTAGTAGATCCTTGGAACAAACTTCCAGCAGACGTGGTAGATAAATCCACAGTCACTGAATTTAAACATGCCTGGGATAAACATATATCCATCCTAAGATAAAATACAGAAAATAGTATAAGGGCAGACTAGATGGATCATGAGGTCTTTTTCTGCCATCAGACTTCTATGTTTCTTTCTATCTATCTATCTATCTATCTATCTATCTATCTATCTATCTATCTATCTATCTATCTATCAATCTAATCCTATCTATCTATCTATCTATCTATCTATCTATCTATCTATCTATCTATCTATCTATCTATCTATCTATGTATCTATTGGATTTGTATGCCGCCCCACTCCGGAGACTCGGGGCAGCTAACAGCAATAATGACAGCGTACAATAATAATCCAATAATAAAAACGATTAAAAACCCATTAATATAAAAACCAAACATACATACAGACATACCATGCATAAAATTGTAAAGGCCTAGGGGGAAAGAGTATCTCAGTTCCCCCATGCCTGGCGGCAGAGGTGGGTTTTAAGTAGCTTACGAAAGGCAAGGAGGGTGGGGGCAATTCTAATCTCTGGGGGGAGTTGGTTACAGAGGGTCGGGGCCGCCACAGAGAAGGCTCTTCCCCTGGGTCCCGCCAAGCGACATTGTTTAGTTGACGGGACCCGGAGAAGACCCACTCTGTGGGACCTAACTGGTCGCTGGGATTATACCGTTTATATCCCACCCCAGGGGTGAAATTCAATTTTTTCCCCCTACCGGTTCTGTGGCAGGGGAAGGATACTGCCAAGTCCCCATTTCCTCACTACTCCTGAGAAAAGGATATTGCAAAATCTCCATTCCCAGCCCAATACTGCCAGAGACGGTATTTGCCAGTCTGAACTACTCAAAATTTGCCAGACCGAACTTGCCAAATTTCACCCTCTTGAAAGTATCAAATCTAAGTAATTTTAGATCTGTTTCTACTAATACTTTGGCTGGGGGGAAAATCCCATCAGGTTTGGCATAGCAACTGTAAAATGTTTTTTCTTTGTTACCTAGCTCCTTTTTCTTTGGAGCGTCTGGTCGATAACCCAGATTTCTTTTATGCCTATCTGCAAAATGCTTGTTGTTGTCTTTCTTGGGTTTTCCTCTGCTTGAAAATCCCAAGCTTAAGGAGTGGAAACTGTAGAGGAAGTTTGGCCTTGGGAGTTTAACATCCACTCCGTTTAGTGAGTTATATACAATCCTTTGTATTTATCAGTCTGTTTCCCACGCTGGGCATGTGTCCGCCAGGAAATGTTTATAATTCATACACTTGAATTATTATTTTTTTCAAAAGACTGCACCTTTGTTCTCCCTTCAAAACAGGAAAATATATAGGCCAGGCAGTATGATACGTTCAGTTGGTTTAGGCATGTTGATAATTTCAGAATAGCTGGCTGGAGAATTCTGGGAATTGAGGTCCACAAGTCTTAAAGTTGCCACGTTTGAGGACCTCTGCTCTATCCTAATAGTTCTCAACCTTTCTAATGCCGTGCCCCTTAATACAGTTCCTCAGGTTGTGGTGACTCCCAACCATAAGTCTAGCACCAATTCTCCCAACAGAGCTTTAAGCTGATTGGCAGGAAGGTCAGAGGGACACCCCCACTGTGAATATGCTCCAAGAATAGAAGCCAGAGTAGAAGTTTAGTTCCTAACAACATGGGAAATTTGTCTTTTCTCATAGACTTAGGTGACCCCTGTGAAACGGTCATTTGGCCCCCAAAGGGGTCCCCAGGTTGAGAACCGCTGTAATAGCATATTATGGGTATTACTATGGAATGGAAGAGCTTAATTATCTTTCACACACCCCCTTGAAAATTAGCTCATGTATTCATCAGTGGTGATTATATCACAATGGAAAAACTCTTGCACACTTATTTTATTATTTATTATTTGCATGCCGCCCCTCTCCACAGACTCAAGGCGGCTCACAGCAATAATACAATGTAAACAAATCTAATATTTAAGTTAATTTAAAAAACCCCAATTTAGAAACCAATCATACATACTAGCATACCATGCATAAATTTTATAAGCCTAGGGGGAGGGAAAATGTCAATTCCCCCATGCCTGACGACAGGGATGGGTTTTAAGGAGCTTACGAAAGGCTAGGAGGGTGGGGGCAACTCTGATATCTGGGGGGAGTTGGTTCCAAAGGGTCAGGGCCGCCACAGAGAAGGCTCTTCCCCTGGGGGCTGCCAACCGACATTGTTTAGTTGACGGGACCCGGAGAAGGCCAACTCTGTGGGACCTAACTGGTCGCTGGGATTCGTGCGGCAGAAGGCGGTCCCGGAGATATTCTGGTCTGGTGCCATGAAGGGCTTTATAGGTCATAACCAACACTTTGAATTGTGACTTGTTTGCCGTTAATTATATTGTCAGGCTGTTTAAAGCCTTCCTGGACCTAGCTGGTATCAGGACAAATTGTGTGACATTCGTAGATAACCAGTGGAATTCACTAGTAAACTGCTAGCATGGTTACAGAACGGATGCATCCCAAGGGGGATTTATCCTAGTGCAGTGATGGCAAACCTATGGCACGGGTGCCATAGGTGGCACACAGAGCCATATCTGTTGGCACGCGAGCCATTGCCCTAGCTCAGCTCCAAGGTGCGTGTTTGTGCCGGCCAGCTGATTTTTGGCTCACACAGAGGCTCTGTGAGGGCGTTTTTGGCTTCCAGAGAGCCTCCAGGGGGATGGGGGAGGGCGTTTTTACCCACCCCTGGCTCCAGGGAAGGCTTTGGAACCTGGGGAGGGCAAAAGGCAAGCTTACTGGGCCCACCAGAAGTTGGGAAACGGGTCATTTCCAGCTTCCAGAGGGCCTCCAGGGGTGGGGGAAGCTGTTTTCGCCCTCCCCAAGCATTGAATTATGGGTGTGGGCACTCGTGTATGTGTGATAGTGCGCGCCCATGCTCTTTTGGCACCCAAGGGGGAAAAAAGTTTGCTGTTACTGTCCTAGTCATTTGAGTTTAGGATGTCCAGCCTTGGGAAACTTTTAAGAAAATTTGGCAGTGGGAATTCTGGGAGTTGAAGTCCACACGTCTTAAAAGTGGCTAAGGTTGGACTCCCCTGCTTTAAGGCTTTGATCCAGGAAGAATGAACTGCTTCCTGCTGGTAATGGATGGCGGGGATCTTAATTTTCATGGCTATGCTTGATTATTCAAGCTTCACCCCGAGCAACAATAACTGTTGCATTGTTGAGTGGAGAAAACAAGCACATCTGCCAGCTGTATTGGAGGCTATGTTGGGCAGGGGTGGACAAAAAAGCCCATAGTCTAGCATTATGCTCTCCCGGTCTCTGCCAGACACCAGCCTGACAGAAGGGGGCTGTTTGTGCAGTCAATTATTACAGTCGATGTGGATGGTGAAGATGGGCCAAAGTCGGTTGTGTGCGCAAACTCCTTCGCAGGCAGCCCAGCTTGCAGCTGCTCTGTGTCCCTAAATGGGCAGAGTGGATTTGGGATTAAAAATACATGATTTTGTGGTTGTTGCCGCATCAATCCCAGCGACCGGTTAGGTCCCACCAAGTCGGCCTTCTCCAGGTCCCGTCAGCTAGATAATGTCACTTGGCGGGACCTAGGAGAAGAGCCTTCTCTGTGGGGGCCCCGGCCCTTTGGAATCAACTCCAGAGTTGATTCACACTGCCCCCACCCTCCCCGCCTTCCGTAAGAGTTTTAGAGACTCATTTATGCCACCAAGCTTGGGGTCATTAGATGCCAATGAATGTATAGTGGGCTTGTTTGAATGGACATGTGTGTATGCTAATAGGCCTTTTGGTTTCCTTTTAAATGTAATTCTTAATTTTAACCTTCATTATTATCTCGATGTATACTGTTTTTATATGATGTAAGCCTCCTCAAGTCTCTGGAGAACGGTGACATATAAATTTAATAAATAATAATAATAATATTGGCTTCCCATTTGGGTGTTGCTGCCGCCGCCTGTTTTAATTGTGTTCCATTAAGAGTAATCAGAGTCTGTGGTTACAAGAACAGGCCAGCTCGGTTTTTTGAAAATTGGGATTGCCGAGGAGAGGTGTCCCGATTTTGAGGCGGCATAGTGCAGCCAGTCCTCGACTTACGACCAGAATTGGCCCCCAAAATTTTCAACGGCTAAGTGGGATATTTCTTAAGTGAGTTCCGCCCCATTTTACTGCCTTTCTTGCCACAGTTAAAGAGAATCCCTGCAGGGGATAAATTAGTAATCCGTTTGTTAAGTGAATCTGGCTTCTCGTCAGGAGGCCGCAAAAGATGACCACATGATCATGGGGATGTTGCAAAGGTCATAAGTGTGAAAAACGGTCATAAGTCACCTTTGTCAGTGCCATTGTAGCTTGAGAGCATATGCGCTGAAGACAAATTCTATTCTGTTCTGTTCCAGTCCATTCCTCTGTTCTGTCCCTCTATTCATTCTGTTCTGTTCTGTTCCATTACTCTGTTCTATTCTATTCCTTCTCCTATTTCCAGTGATGGTGAAGCTTTTTTTCCTCGAGTGCCTGTGCTCTATTGCGCATGTGTGAATGCCCACTCTCATAATTCAATGCCTGTGGAGGATGAAAATGGCCTCGCCCGCTCCCTGGAGGCCTTCTGGAAGCAAGAAAAGGCCCATTTCCCAACTTCCGGTGGGCCCAGTAGGCCCATTTTTCACCGTCCCCAGGCTCCAAAGGCTTCCCTGGAGCCTGGGGAGGACAAAAACGCCCACCCCTACCTCCATGGAGGCCTTCTGGAAGCTGAAAACGTCCTCCCAGGGCCTCTGTATGAGCCGAAAATCTGCTGAGCTAGGGCAGTGGTCTGCGTGCCGGCAGATAGGGCTCCGTGTGCCACCTGTAACACCTGTGCCATAGGTTCGCCCTCACTGTTCTATTCTATTCCATTCTGTTCCTCTTATTCTGTTCCATTCCTCTATGCTGTTCTGTTCTATTCCTCTGTTCTGTTCTCCTACTCCTATTCTGCAGTCACTAAATATACTGTTGTGATTAAAAGTACTACCTGCATGTGCAAACATGCATCAACACCTGTTTGAGCTGGTTTGGGAGGCTGTGAGAGAGACTGCGAAACGATTACCAGAAAGAGAACTGTAAAATGATACTCCTTTCATCCCAGATTCTGCTTGTTTTGTCTACCGCACGAATCCCAGCGGCCAGTTAGGTCCCACAGAGTGGGTCTTCTCCGGGTCCCATCAACTAAACAATGCCACTTGGCGGGACCCAGGGGAAGAGCCTTCTCTGTGGCGGCCCCGGCCCTCTGGAACCAACTCCCCCCAGAGATTAGAATTGCCCCCACCCTCCTTGCCTTTCGTAAGCTACTTAAAACCCACCTCTGCTGCCAGGCATGGGGGAATTGAGACTTTTTCTCCCCTTAGGCCGTCACAACTGTATATCTGGTATGCTTGTATGTATGTTTGGTTTTTATATATTAAGGGGTTTTAATTTGCTTTTAGTATTGGATTTTATTGTACATTGTTTATGATTGTTGTTAGCCGCCCCGAGTTTTCGGAGAGGGGCGGCATATAAATCCAATAAAACTAAACTAAACTAAAATGCAGCCTGAGTCTGCAGGTGTCTTCTTAAAATGTCTTTAAAGATAACTCCTAGTTCTGAGCGAGAGGAATGACAACAGGTAAAACCCAGATATGAAATAAGCAATGCTGTGCATCTTGGACTATAGCTACCCTCGTTACCTGCTGGGAAAAATGAGAATTAGTGTCTTTTTTTTTAAAAAACAAAATATCAGTATAGCCGAAAGTCTGGCTCGGCACCAGCACAAAGGACATTGCTGCCAGCTGCACCTGTGTAGGTGTTATATGAAGATTGAGACAAGGTGTGTCATGGGAGGGGCACTTAAGACCCATTGTATCTTTGATGTCAGATTGAAATTTCACCTTAAACCAGTATAAGGCTGCAATTAAAATATGATAAACAAAAGCAGGTGATGAATGCGGTGCAGTAGTTATTTCTCAACTGTGGCCATTTTAAGGTGGGCGGACTTCAACTCCCAGAATTCCCCAGGGGAACTGCGAGGAGGGAAGCCCACCCATCGTAAAGGGGAGGCCAAGCTTGAGGAACTCTGCAGCGCGGGACACAAAAGCATTGAACGTTCTTCGCTCAGCAGACAAGGCGTAAATATTAAGAATAAGACATTGCAAGGTTGAACTTCGCAACGGCCTTAGCTTGCTTCTGGGAAATACGTAACCAAGCTCCCCCCCCCCTTTTTTTTGAAACACCTTGTTGATTCGCTATTTGTTGAAAAATGTAGTGGTTGAATCATGTCATTATGGTCCAGTGGAAAAATGGACATTGTCTCCTGCTTGATATAGAGGCTAACCCTAGATAGATAGATAGATAGATAGATAGATAGATAGATAGATAGATAGATAGATAGATAGATAGATGAGAGAGAGAGAGGAGAGATAGATAGATAGATAGATGAGAGAGAGAGGAGAGAGATAGAGATAGATAGATGAGAGAGAGAGAGAGGAGAGATAGATAGATAGATAGATGAGAGAGAGAGATAGCGATAGAAATAGATAGATAGAGGTAGGTAGGTAGATAGATAGAGGTAGGTAGGTAGAGAGATAGATAGATAGATAGATAGATAGATAGATAGATGATAGATAGAGACAGATAGATAGATGGATATAGATAGATATATAGATAGATGATATAGATAGATAGAAAAAGAGATAGATTAGATAGATAGATAGATAGATAGATAGATAGATAGATAGATAGATAGATGTAGGTAGATAAATAGATAGATGATAGATACATAGATAGATGATAGATAGAGACAGATAGATAGAGATAGATAGATAGAAAGAAGGTAGGGGAAGAGAGAGAGAGAGATAACCACAACGATGTTGCACTCCTGAGCCTCCCTTGAATCTTGTTGGTTCTCACCATTGTGCTTTTTTTTCCCTTCCAGGAGTATCTTACCTTTGAGTAACTGCCCCCAGGTACCGTGCTGCAGGCACATTGTTCCAGGGCCTCTGTGGTGCTCCTGATGCCCCTCACCCACTGTCGAAGATCCCCGGTGGGCGAGGGGTTGGCAGGGATCCTTCTCTTTCAGCTTTGATATATAAGGTGAGCCTAATATCCACACCTCCTCAGCTTTTTGGCTGTGAGACTGACAGGCTGTTGGCTTCGTGGAAACTCCCAAGAAGGGTCTAAATATTTCTCATTTCTGTGCCTCCCCCCCCCTCTCCCTACCCTTCACAGCACTGTATTAAATCGAGCACGCTACTTCTGGAAGCGGGTTTATTTTGGGGGCCGGTTGCCTTGGAGATCTTTTTAAATAAGTGACTTCTGGTACTTTTTTTTCCTGGCACCTCTTGGTGTTAATTGCTTTGTTACATTTTTTAAAAAAAGAAGAACCCAACATGTGAGAAAATGTAATGAAAGGGTGCTCTGCAGTCAGGTCAGCCGATGTAGATTTTGAGTTCAGCAAAATGAAGAAAAACAAGTATGGGTTCCAATGTTTTCCCCTGGGGTGATCTTTGGTTAATCATCCAACTGTGCTTCTCCCTGGAGCTCCGTTTCCACAACACTTAACAAAGCGGAGCACTGAATCACAGGCTCCTAAATATCTTATAACTGGGGTAGCAAAAATAATGAGGCAAGCGAAAACCTTCCGACGATGAAATTTCTGGACCTTGTGAAACAAGGGGTCCCCAAACTTGGCAACTTTAAATTTCCAGAATTCTCCAGCCAGCTATGAATGGAAGTCCACAAGTCTCCGGGTCCCGTCAACTAAACAATGTCGGTTGGCGGGCCTCAGGGGAAGAGCCTTCTCTGTGGCGGCCCCGGCTCTGGAACCAGCTCCCCCCAGAGATTAGAACTGCCCCTATTCTCCTTGCCTTTCGTAAACTCCTCAAAACCCACCTTTGTCGTCAGCCATGGCGGAATTGAGATATCTCCCCCGGGCCTATATAATTTATGTATGGTATGTTTGTAGGTATGTCTGTTTAAAAATGGGGTTTTCTTAACTACTTTAAATTGTAAATTATTAGATTTGTCATGAATTGTTTTATTGTGTCGTGAGCCGCCCCGAGTCTACGGAAAGGGGCGGCATACAAATCTAATAAATAAATAAATAAAGTCTTAAAGTTGCCAAGTTTGAACATAAGAACCATGCTGAATCGGGCCAAAGCCCATCGAGTCCAGCATTCTGTGTCACACAGTGTGCCCCTTGATTGTCCATGGGGATCTTGAGCAGAAAGAGAAGGCAAAACTCTCCCTTTCCTTTGACCTCCAACAAATGGTACCCAAGGGGACCCTGCCTGCCTCAACCAACATAGGCACAGCACTTCGACACCCGTTTCAATAACCAAGAAGATCTCTGTTATAGAACTCCCCAGGGACAACTTTCTAGGTATTAAAATAGATTTTATCTTGCGTTAGCAAAGAAGAGAAGGATCTCTTTTAGATTGTTTGCTTAATTTTAATTAATTGGATTTAGCTATTGCACATTACTTTTTATATGTTGTAAGCCGCCCCAAGTCCTTGGAGAGGGGCGGCATATAAGTCCAATAAATAAATAAATAATAAACAAATCTCTTTCGATCCTGAAGCATCAATGAGCTGTCGCATCCACAAGATTTGGCTGCCCCCTCAAAAGTAGCATTGCTATGCAGCTTAGAGTATTCTCAATTCTTAGAAGTGGGATAGTATTTGGGTTGGTCAGAACAAAAATATGCAACGGCCATGTTTCTCCCCCTCCCCCCCCCCCTTATTTTTCTAAAGCTGCTTTAAGGTTGGTTTCCCCCAATTCCTGTCTTGCAAAGTGTTAAGACGGAGACGCTATCGAGGATTGTAATATATCGATCGCATTTTTTGGCTGCCAAGGCTGGAATTTCCTAAGATCCTTGGTAGTAGTAGATCCTTAGAACAAACTTCCAGCAGACGTGGTTGGTAAATCCATAGTCACTGAATTTAAACATGCCTGGGATAAACATAGATCCATTGTAAGATAAAATACAGGAAATAGTATAAGGGCAGACTAGATGGACCAGGAGGTCTTTTTCTGCCATCAGTCTTCTATGTTTCTATCATTCCTGTTAGCGTAAGCGTTTTGGAAGACGGGTGAACTTTGCTCGTTTCTTTGAAGTGTGGGGGTACCTACTGGAGATTGCCTAGGAGATAAAGACTTTTGATTTATTAAATGTACTCCGTCGGTCATTGAGTTGAAGCTTTCTGATGGTTCTTTAAAAAGCAGAACCGCCGTTCCCATAGCAATGAGGAATGGGGGAACTTGAACTGCCCTTTACTTGTTCCAACCCTTGAAAAAAAAACCAACCCCTTGTTTTCTTTCCCCTTTCTTGAAAAGGATGAGAAGCTCACTGTTAACCAAGATCTTCCAGTGCATGATGGGAAACCACATATTGTCCACTTCCAGTACAAAGTTACGGAAGTAAAGGTCTCCTCCTGGGATGCAGTGCTATCCAATCAGAGTCTTTTCGTGGAAATTCCTGATGGCTTATTAGCGGATGGGAGCAAAGAAGGGTAAGACATGCGCAAGGCTCCCACAGATTACGCCCCAGTCACCTGTGGGTACAGGTTGCACACTCCTGACTCCCAATGATGTGCATAGCTCCTGGTATTTTGAAGATGGGGGGGGGAAGAGAGAGAGGAAGCATCAGTCGTGCCAAATGAACATTGATTTCCAAAGCAACTCACGCGATTGCATTTTCCCTCTGGATTACGCAGGCTAGAGACTTGTCACTTATTTAAAAAAAGAGAGGCTTCAGCTAGTTTCATTCTTTCCTTTCGCCATAATTCTTTGATCGCGGCATTCCTCCCCGCCAGCCTGCTTTAAGTACAATTGCATAACTGATTAATTATAGCCAGCTAAAATAAGCAGCTTGGAAGTTATAATTAA
Source organism: Erythrolamprus reginae (assembly GCF_031021105.1). Classification (NCBI taxonomy): domain Eukaryota; kingdom Metazoa; phylum Chordata; class Lepidosauria; order Squamata; family Dipsadidae; genus Erythrolamprus; species Erythrolamprus reginae. The sequence goes on along the minus strand of NC_091959.1, from coordinate 6,883,822 downwards.
AATGGATGTTAACGAAAATCCCTCCTAAGTTAAAAGCGCTGCTGCTTTCCGCCTCCGGTTAAAACCTTGTTGATCTGCCACTTGCTCCATCGGTCAAGCAAGATACCCTTGTACCAAAGCAGGCCGTTTGTCCTGTGCCGGATGATTTCTATAAGGCCATTAAACGGGTAACTTGAAAACCATCTGCAATGTGAACACTATTCCCTCCCTGCAGGGGATGGTTACAGCTTAATGTTTGTTTAAGGCTGTCTGCAAAGGGGATCGTTATATAAGCGTCAGGTACATTTAAACCCTCCAAAGTTGTGGCTTATACATCTCCCAGCCCACTGCCTCTTGAGTTGGACGTAGCTTGGACTGAAGTAGCTCAACACACAGACCCGCCTGCCCCTGAATGCTCCTTGCGCAGGATCTTCTCTGTGGTGGCCCCGACTCTCTGGAACCAGCTCCCCCAGAGATTAGAACTGCCCCTACCCTCCTTGCCCTTCGTAAACTCCTCAAAACCCACCTTTGTGATCAGAAATGGGGGAATTGAGATATCTCCCCCGGGCATATACAATTTATGTATGGTATGTTTGTAGGTATGTCTGCTTAAAAATGGGGTTTTCTTAACTACTTTAAATTTTAAATTGTAAATTATTAGATTTGTTATGAATTGTTTTATTATGTTGTGAGCCACCCCGAGTCTACGGAAAGGGGCGGCATACAAATCTAATAAATAAATAAGAGTCCAACGGTGTTCAAATGCAATTCATCGGGTCTTTTTTCCAAAATTTTAAATCCAGACCTCAGTACTCAAAATGTTATGGTATAGGACAGTGATGGCGAACCTGTGGCATGGGTGCCACAGGTGGCATGTGAAGCCATGTTTGCTGGCACGTGAGCCGTTGCCCTAGCTTAGCTTTAATGTGCATGTGTGTGCCGGGCAGCTGATTTTTGGCTCACACAAGAGGCTCTGGGAGGGCGTTTTTGGCTCCCAGAGAGCCTCCATGGGGGTGGGGGAGGGCATTTTTACCCTCCCCCGGCTCCAGGGAAGCATTTGGAGCCTGGGGAGGGTGAAACATGAGCCTAGTGGACCCACCAGAAGTTGGGAAACAGGTGTTTCCAGCCCTCCAGGGAGCCTTGTGGGGGCGGGAGCTGTTTTCGCCCTGGCCAGGCATTGAATTATGGGTGTGGGCACTCGCGTACACTTGATAGCGCGCGCACACACTTTCGGCACCCGAGGAAAAAAAGGTTCACCATCAAGGAGTGAAACTAGAAGACCTCTTAAGGCCCCTTCCAACTCTGCTATTCTGTAAATGTCCCCTTTTCCTCTTTGGGTTTCTGTTTTTACACAGCTGTGCTCCCCTGCTGTGCAAACAACCACTCAAGCAGGTGTGGTTAGTATCTTGACCAATTTTCCTTTCCCTTCCTCACATACTCTGCAGCCTGTGTAGCTCTTTCTTTCCCAAATATCAGTGCAAAAGGGGGGGTGGGGGTGACACATTGATTGCAAGGATGCACCGATGAACACGATGGGATTATTTAGAAGCTCAGCTGAGGGTAACCTTGTTTCTCTCCCCACCTGCCAGATTATTAGCGCTGTTAGAATTTGCTGAAGAGAAAATGAAAGCAAGTTATGTCTTTATTTGCTTTCGAAAAAGCAGAGAAGACAGAGGTAAGTGCGCTCGTTCCCTCGTTCTTTCATGCATGCAAACAATAATAATAATAATAATAATTTACTAGATTTGTATGCCGCCCCTCTCCGAGGACTCGGAGCGGCAATAGTGGGTTCCATTCATTCTCATTTGTGGGTGTGGATTTTCTCCTCGGCTGAGTAGAAAAGATTTAGGGTGTAATTGCTAACCATCCTTAAAATTGCCAGCGTAATTTTCTCTCCCCCTAAATTTCTGTGAAAAAGAGTCAGGTTTGCAGGTTGGAGTGTCTGTGGTACCGTGTTTCCCCGATAGTAAGACACCCCCGATTGTAAGACGTATCGGGGGTTTCAGGGGGGTCGGCTAATATAAGCCGTACCCCGAAAGTAAGACATATGTCTTACTTTCGGGGAAACACGGGGGTATTGCCGGGGGGGGGGAGCCCGAGGACGTCGCTTCCAAGCTCCCTGCGCTCGCCTTCGCCTCGCCGCAGCGCCACCGCCTCTTCCCCGGCTTGGCAAAGCGAAGGACGGCGCTGGTCCGAAGCGAGCCGAGCGGGCGGCGGTTTGCAGCGAAGGCGCTCGTCCCAGCAACCGAGTCCTGCCGAGGCTCGGCTGCAAGCGGCCAGCGAGGCCGACCAGCTCCGAGGCGAGCGGCCGGAGCTGCGCCCTCCTTCGCCCGCCTCCTTTCCGGCAGGCAGGTGGGGCTGCCCAACTGCGCAGAGCGGCTCCTCCCCTCCAGACACACGCTTCCCCGACACGCGTCTGTGGCTCCACGCGTGCACGCCGCTTGGAGCCCTGAGGTTGAACTTGGAAAAGGGCTCACGAGGCTCCTGTCCCGCGGCTGCCCTTCTGGACTCTGGGGAGATGCCTTCGGGAACGCGACCCTTTCAATTTTTTTCCAATGTAAGACATACCCCGAAAGTAAGACGTAGTGGGGCTTTTGGGGGTAAAAAGAAAGTAAGACACTGTCTTACTTTCGGGGAAACACGGTAGGAAGCAGTAGGCATCTCTCTTGATGTGCTGCGCATGGTTTGGGCCACTTGCAGCTTTCACCAACTCACCTTTGTTCATCATGTGACTTTGGTGAATGGATGGATTGGCCAGCATATGGGTAGCGGACTTAACAGTTCATTTAGTGACTACTATTCGAAGTTATGGCATTGAAAAAATGCAACTTCTGATGATTTTTTTCACACCTGCGGCTGGGGATCAAAATTCAGATGCTTGACAACTGATTCACCTTTACAACCGTTGCCGTATTCCGGGGTCATGTGATCGGTTGCCTTTTTGCAACCTCCCCACAAACAGAGTCAGTGGGGGAAGCCAAATTCACTGCAGTGATTCAATTAACAGCCGTAGCAAGAAAGATGGTAAAATGGGTCAACAACTGAAATTTTGGGCTCAATTGTGATCATAAATTGAGGACTGCCTGTATTCTAGGGCAGTGTTTCCCAACCTTAGCAACTTGAAGATATTTGGACTTCAACTCCCAGAATTCCTCAGCCAGCATTTTGCTGGCTGGGGAATTCTGGGAGTTGAAGTCCAAATATCTTCAAGTTGCTAAGGTTGGGAAACACTGTTGTAGGGCCAGTGGCCAATTGTCTTGCAAACACGGGACAGACAGGGTGTCCTGCAAATCTGGAAAACAGGAAAATCAGCAGTTGAGAAATATCTGTGAGAGCAATCATGGGCTTCCCCAAATATGCCCATGTTACACCAACACTCCGCAGTCTGCATTGGTTGCCGATCAGTTTCCGGTCACAATTCAAAGTGCTGGTTATGACCTTTAAAGCCCTTCATGGCATCGGACCAGATTATCTCAGGGACCGCCTTCTGCCGCACGAATCCCAGTGACCAGTTAGGTCCCACAGGGTGGGTTTTCTCCAGGTCCCGTCAACTAAACAATGCCGCTTGGCGGGACCCAGGGGAAGAGCCTTCTCTGTGGCGGCCCCGGCCCTCTGGAATCAACTCCCCCCCAGAGATTAGAATTGCCCCCACCCTCCTTGCCTTTCGTAAGCTACTTAAAACCCACCTCTGTCATCAGGCATGGGGGAATTGAGACATTCTTTCCCCCTAGGCCTTTATAATTTATGCATGGTATGTTTGTATGGATGTTTAGTTTTATAATAAGGGTTTTTTAGTTGTTTTTAGTATTGGATTTGCATGATGTTTTTTATTACTGTTGTTAGCCGCCCCGAGTCTGCGGAGAGGGGCGGCATACAAATCCAATAAATAAGTAAATAAGTAAGTAAGTGCGTACGTACGTACGTACGTACGTAAGTAAGTAAAGTAAGTAAGTAAGTAAGTAAGTAAGTAAGTAAGTAAGTAAGTAAGTAAGTAAGTAAGTAAGTAAGTAAGTAAATAAATATTGATCTGATCTTGTACATTTTCCTTCTTTCTTTTTCAGCTCCGTTACTGAAGACATTCAGTTTTCTGGGTTTTGAAATTGTGAGGCCTGGTCATCCTTGTGTCCCACCACGGCCAGACGTGTTGTTCATGGTCTACCCCCTGGATCAGGTCTCTTCCGAGGACGACGATGATGACGATTAGACCTAGTGCAGCGTTTCAGTGGGGCCTGGACATGCTTCGAGGACGAGAGGGGGCTAAAAGGCCTCTTCTGAGGAAAGGGAAAACAAAATTCTTCTGGACTGAAACTGCATTTCTTATTGTTAGAGTGACCTGTATATCTTCTGAGTTGACTTTTCCATTGAAATGTGTTACCTAGCGAATAATATAAAGTCTGCACATGTAATTGCACAATAGTAAACGGAAGGTATAAATGGAGCTCTGGGGCCCCCGCTGTTAAGCCTAGCAAAGACATCCTGCCCGGCCACATGGTGGCTACGGAGCCCACAGACGGGGGGGGGGAAGAGAGGGAGAAGCCTCTGTTACTCGTTACATACATGTTTTGGGCTTAAACCTATTAGTTTGGATATTTGGCTTTCATTTCCAACGCATATTTATGTGTTCACTCAGACTCTTAAGCAGGGGGAAATTTTTTTTGAGTGTGGAGATAATGAGGAACATTCGCTTTCTTTGGTTCTCTCTTTTGGCAAGTACATGATGATGGCACCACTGGGTTAACCGACACTCGGGGGTTCTGAGAAACTTATCCGCTTTCTGGCTTTATTAGGTTAGTATTAACTCTAGCGCAGCTTCATTTAGGAGGGAAGGAGGGAAAAGATGGGCAGGGGTGGGCTGCTAAAGTGGAACAGTGACGTGTGCTCGTTCCCTTAGCTCTGAGTGTTAGCGGAGTCCAGCGCAATTACGCTACTGCACCTGGGCCTGCGGGCGCCCTTGCGTGTCCGTGTGCGATTTCGCTACCTGCCCAGGTGCAGTAGCGTAATTGCGCTGGACTCTGCTAACACTCAGAGCCACGGGGGGAGCATGTCACTGTTCCACCTTAGCATCTCTGAAGACGGGTGCAAAGCTGGCCTTGCTTCTGAAATGTGTCGCCATCCCTCTCCAAAGGATTGGGGGCAGCCTTGGGATCAGGTGGGGTAACAGAGAGAATCAAGTCAAATCAAGTCCCCCCCCCCCCCCACTTTTATTCTTTGGAAGACTGGCCCCACACCGCAAGTCTATGGATTCCCAGAAACATCTTAAGGCAACTTGATTTGACAATTAGCGTGGCACCTTACACGTCCTCAAAATGAATCGGAAACACTTTTCCTTAATGTAATTTGAGACCTCCGGTCCTCATCCTTCCTTCAAACGCCCCCCTGGGAATATTAGACGACTGCTATCATGCTTACCTTTCTTTGAAAACAGCCAGTTCCTTCAAACTTCATTACAATATACAATTCTAAAAACTCCTCTTGTCTATTTACTTGTGTTATCCAAAGCACTTTTAGCTTCTCTGGCATTCATCTTGTGCAAAATGGGAGCCATCTGTCTATCACAGAAGGGAAACCCTTCAAAAAAACAAACCCGAAACCTAGGGGTGTACCATAAACTGACACCTCCGGAGGAAATTCTTCTTAGTATCCAGTTATAGCCCGTGTCTTGATTTTCCTCGCTGCTTTTTAGGGCAGCGTAAGTTTATTTTTCAGCCTTAAGGGCCGGCTGGTTGGAGGGAGTACAGTGTTCCCTCGATTTTCGCGGGTTCGAACTTCGCGAAAAGCCTATACCACGGTTTTTCAAAAATATTAATTAAAAAATACTTCGCGGTTTCCCCCCCTATACCACGGTTTTTCCTGCCCGATGACATCACATGTCATCGCCAAACTTTCGTCTGTCTTTAATAATTTTTTTAAAAAATAAACTTTAATAAACATGGTGAATAATAATCTAAATGGTTGCTAAGGGAATGAGAAATTGTAATTTAGGGGTTTAAAGTGTTAAGGGAAGGCTTGTGACACTGTTCATAGCCAAAAATGGTGTATTTACTTCCGCATCTCTACTTCGCGGAAATTCGACTTTCGCAGGCGGTCTTGGAACGCATCCTCTGCTAAAATCGAGGGAACACTGTATCTCATCATCAGATCTTTGGCTGGTTTCTGTACTGGGGTGGGGTTCGGCAACGTAGGACTGATTATCATGGGGATAAAACAAAACTCTCTGCATCCCCTCACAATTTTTGTTCGTGACATGCCAGACCTCACAATCACAGGCTTTAATATTAGCCATAACCTGAACATTTATTGGAGTAACCTATTGCTAATGGAAGGGAAAATAGATAATAGAATATAGGTAAGCAATAGAAGGGAAAATACTCCTCATTTAGGGTTACCTGGTTGTTTGATAGGCAATTTAATCTGCACTGTCCAGTTAATGGAAAACCTGGTGACACGAGAGAACCAACAACTCATCGAGGCAAGAATTATACGCCCGTTGGACAGACTATCACCTGCTAAAGTTGGCTTCTACATTCATCACGCTTTTGGACCGATGAGGCTACTTACAAGTCTTTAAATTCTTGAATATATTGCCCTTGAAAATTAGGACATCTAAAACGAAACTTCATTTGTTCTGCTTGCTTTCCTGGCTGTGTTTTGTCATCTTTGCTTGAGCGACACTTAAAACCAACAATAGCACCGTTGTTTACGGAAACAGCTAGATCCTAAATTACACCGGCCTCTTAAATCTTTAAAAGATTCATGCTGTTTTTCCCAGATATCTAGCCTATATAAAAGAATTGTAGCTTTTCAAATTCGAGCTTCGTGATGTCCCCGTTTTCTTGTGCTTCAATGTTTTGCCAGAACTGCTTTTCAGCAAGTTGTTCCTTCCATCCAACTCTGATTATCTTTAGAGGGACCAAGACATTTCTATCAAACCCAGGAAACAGTCCAATAAAATTCAGTGTCTTTGATCAAGGGCTGTTCAAAGTGCAATTTTTGAGAGGGGAGGGGGGAGTCAACTTCTCCCCATTGTTACATTAACAAAAAAGCTTGTTCTATTTAGGAAGGTATATATCTGACGGAGAATAAAAAATATTCACCAGGGCTACCAAATTTTCTTCCACTTGCTTGCTACTACTGGTATTTATTTCATCCCAAGTGTAGGAAAAAAAAGCTCATTTGATGATACCCAGTTTGCAGAATAGAGTGGTTGCTTCTGAATATTCTCAGCTTGTTACAACTTCTTTGTAGTTGTTATTAGATAAGTCAATAAAATGTTCTCTAGTGCAGTGAAGGCAAACCTTTTTTTCCCTCGGCTGCCGAAAGAGCATACACGCGTGCTTTTTTGCATGCGTGAATGCCCACGCCCATAACTCAATGCCTGGGGAGGGCGAAAACAGCTTCCCCTGCCCCCCAGAGGCCGGAAACGACCTGTTTCCCAACTTCTGGTGGGCCCAGCAGGCTCGTGTTTTGTCCTCCCCAGGCTTCCCTGGAGCTGGGGAAGGGTAAAAACGCCCTTCCCATCCCTCTGGAGGCTCTCTGGAAGCCTAAAACACCCTCCCAGAGCCTCTGTGTGAGCCAAAATTCAGCTGGCTGGCACACATGAGTTGGAGCTGAGTTAGGGCAACGGCTTATATGCCAGCAGATATGGCTCCGCGTGCCACTTATAGCACCCATGCCATAGGTTCACCATCACTGCTGTAGTGCCTTGGGTCAAAAGCCTTTTTGGGAGGGTTTGGATACACAAATATCTTCTATGAGTCTAGCTTTTTTGCCCTTCGCTGATGACCTATGTTAAAAGCCATACAACTGAATTCTTGGCATGAAAAGGGGGGAAAAAACATGTTTTATTATTCAGTTCTCGGGGGTATCGTCCTCAGACTGAGTTGTTACCCAAAGTGCTTCATCTGACACCCCTAGTGCCTGTTCTCATCCGCAGTCCTGTTTATCTGTGGAAGACCAGATTGGGAAGGGCCAGACATTAAATCAATTTGCTTTGTAAAATACCGATATTTGAGAGAGTAGTGTGAAATGTTTTCCCACCATTTTCACTTTAAAAAAAAACAAACAAAAAACATTGGCTTATGGCTTCCTCTAGAATATCTGTCTTTGGCTTTTAATTCTCCACTCAGGAAGTTCTGCAAAGTGGGGGGGGGGGAAATAATCCCTAGTGGACAATCGACTGCAAAGAGCTGTCTGTTTACTCGATGGATCGGCTCAGCCCAGAATGCTCAAACTCCCAGGTCACCTGCACAACTGCAGAACCAGCCCCGGAACCTGAAAATGTATTTCTAGCCCTTACACAAATTGGGAGGTGCACTAACGTCAGTTAAATAATTTTTTTTTACACAAATATGACTATATATATATTTGTAGTTTTTTTTTTAAAAAAAAGGAAACAACAACAGCAATACACTAACACCAATACAAACAAAAAAGGCCAAAGCTTTGCATGCACCCAACAGGGCAAATATCCTGCTGCTGAGGTAGGGCATTTCTTATACGAATACCTTACCTAAGTAAGGTCGGGAGCATAAAAGTCGGGCCCGGGAAGAAAACTCGAGTGACTCCTCATCTCATTTTTGCGAGAGCTTGCTACAACGCGGTGCTTCTGTAAAGGCCTCTCCCTCCAAGTAGGTAACCCTGAGGTTTACTCACTGACGCCGCACCGCTCGTCAGGAGCTTGCGCGGCTCGTGGTTGGTTGTATTTTTGTGCCGACCTGAGTCACGGATTCGTAAAACCCTATCGGAGGTGGTTACGGCGCTCAGCTCGACTAGTGAATGTTCTTGCGGGACTATGCTGGTCAGGAAAGGCTTGCAACAACCTCCCAGGCCGTCTCCTCTCCTCTGGGCGAGGGAGGTCCCGGGTCGTGGTTCTAAGGCGACTCCTCCCTGCAGGAGATCTAGTAGGGCAAGCGAGTGCCGGAGCAAGAACGCAACGGCGATGTGCTTTAAGATGGGGGGAGAGGACCGCTGTCAAAGGAGACTTGTGCCGGGGATAAGCAACATCCCCTTCTGCTTGCTGCTTCCCTCCCCCCTTTCCCAGGTACTCTGCCGAAGCTACCGTAAGACCTCGAGCTTGGGGGGGGGGGAAGGGGAGGTGGGGGGAGAAAAAAAACCCAACAAATTTCAAACAATTCCTTTTTACAGTATATACAAAGTCCAAGAGGCAGAGGGTGGCCTCGCGCAACATACAGACGGGAACAGAAAAGACAAAAGAGCCCGGGGGGGGGGGGAGAATTTACACCGCTGAGACAGACGTAGATAAGCACCCGTTCCTTAAAAGAGTCAGCGTGGGAAGGCAAGACTCGGGCCCCTTTGGCCCCTTCCAACTGACAGGCCTGCAGGAAATGGGATTTGGGGGGCGGGGGACAGAGCTCCAGTCCGATGGGTCCTTAAAGGCACCGGCGGCCAGGGCGGAGGCAGAAAGGGGCCTCTCCGCTCTGCACGGGGACTAGAAACGGTCGCCAGCCCAAGGGGGGGTGGGGGGGAGGCATTCAGCAGGAGGGAACTGCTTCTCGCCTGCTCACCCCTGTGGAAGCCGCAACCGCCGCAGGGCTTGGCAGGAGGAGGCTGCCGAGTTGCTAGACGTGTGCTCCAAGGTCAAAGCAGTTATTTCAAAAACTGCAGGCCACAGCTCCGCTCCTTGCCGGGGGAAGGGAGGGTTTTTCCCAGGCGTTGGGGAAGGGCCCGAAAAAAAATCAAGTAGCGTCATGGCCGCCAGGCTTCCTCCCTCTGTGCAAAGGGCTGGGGAAGACAGGAGTGACAGGCGCCCTTCGAGCAGAGAGGAGCCACCTAACCGCTGCGGGTGCTGTGGATGGAGGAGGGGGGAGCCCGACAGAAGCAGGACCAGCCTGCCCAAAGGCCATATTGTAGCAGTACTGAGAGGCTGCTTGTGCCGGGGAGCAAAGCCCACGCGCGAGTCCCGCCAGCAGGGAGAAGGGGTTAGAAAAACGGCGGGTGGGGCAGCCTCTTGGAGAGCAGCAGCAGCAGCAGTAGCCGGGGGCCCCCGCAAGGCAAAGTGCTACAGAGAAGTTCGGTAACCGTTCCTGACCGAGAAACGTATGGCTGACTCGGGCGTGTGGCAGGCCTGCTGGTCCTCCCTGCTTCTTTCCCCAGTCCCATCCCCCCGTTCCCCCAGGCCAGCGTGAGGCAGGAGGTCTTCGTCGTTCCGGTGCTCTTTGCGAGAGTCCACCTACCTGCTTGTGCCAGGTGACTAGTTCTCACCAATGAAAAAAGAGTTGGGGAGAAAGGAGGGGGGGAAAAGAACCCAACAACCCCACCATCTGGACGTTCTCTTCGGCCAACTCTGGAGGAGCCTTCTCGGCTGCGGCCCCAGGAACGAGGGGAGCTGCGAGTGGAACTCAAAAACGTGGGTGCTCTTCCTCCCCAGTGTTATTCCCAAAGGTCCTGTGAGGTCACAGTGCTCGGCCCACCGTCCCCCATCCTCTTTCTTCCTGGAAAACGGCCAGTCGCCCCAAGTCAGATGAATAAATATTTCGGCAAGTCCCAGCTGCATAACTCACTCATACGGGGGGGCTCAGCTTGTGTGTGTGTGTGTTTGTGTTTGCGTGTTCAACAGGGGAGGGTTAGAGTCTGCATCGCACTGTGGCAGGAGCACCAAGCAGAACAATCGACGCCATTCAACTGATGCCTTAATGCAGTTTCCAGCGCTTCCTCATGTGAGCCGGTCACATGTCTTGGTACAGCCCGGGTTACCTTATCAGTCACGTCCTGTTGCAAAGAGAAGAGGGGGGAGAGAGGAGAAGGGGGGGGGGTTTAGCAGCAAACTCAACCTCAGCCGCAAGATGGAGCCAGAGTAACAGGCAGTTCAGAAAATGGACTTGGAGGCATAGTTCCCTCTAAGCTGAGCAGTGAGCAATCGCTCACTTAAAAATCATCATCAACTCAGAGTTTTCCAAACCTGCCCAGAAGCCGAGAGGGAAAGAGTGAGAGGGAAGGAGAGAGAGAGGAAGAGAGAGAAACAGATAGAAAAAAGAGAGGAAGGAAAAGAGAAAGAAAAAGAATGGGAGTAAGGAAGAGAGAAAGAAAATCAAAATCTAGTTTGAAACTAGCTCAACTATTTAAGTGGCATTTTGATATTGATAGAGTTGCCCTATTATGAGCTCACTGTTATAGACACACAGGACAGTATTTTATTTTGAAATTCTCTGAGGCAAAACAGGGTGGGTTTTTTATTTGTTTGTTTGTTTATTTGTTTGTTTATTTATTATTTCTGTGCTGCCCAGTCCCGAAGGGACTGCCTCTCAGACGCTATAATTTTCAGCTCACCCCCCCAAAGAATTAGAGGGAACACTGCTTGGAGGTCTGACTTTCCCAGCTGGAGAAAAGGCAGGTGGGTTTAGAATGAGGAAGTGGGCAGTTGCGTGTTATCTTTTTTATATATAAAGTTAAACAAAAATTTCTTCTTTTCATTTAAATTATTATGTTGATTCAAGGTATTAACACCGTATTTCTCTTTCTGTATGGAAATTTGACTTCTATGATAAGGGGGAATTGCAACCCCAATTATATGTTAAATGTGTGTTTGTTTGTTTGTATGTTGGTTTTTTATGAAAATTAATAAAGTTTATTAAAAAAAAATAGAATGAGGAAGTGGCCCGTTCTGCGGTAAGAGAAGCTACTGCAAGCAATGCTGGTCTCAAGCCGGTGCAGAAGTTGGGGATAAATCAACGGCTTGCCACACTATCTGTAGAAGGCCTGATGTTTATGGGACAATTCCATCTGTCCATCCATCACCCTGGGGGGGGGGGGGGGGAATTACTGACCCCCTCAGAGAGGGTCTGCAACTTGGGCGTCCACCTCGATCCACAGCTCACATTAGGGAAACATCTTTCAGCTGTGGCGAGGGAGGTGTTTGCCCAGGTTCGCCTGGTGCACCAGTTGCGGCCCTATTTGGACTGGGAGTCATTGCTCACAGTCACTCCTGCCCTCATCACCTCGAGGCTCCACTACTGCAACGCTCTCTACCTGGGGCTACCTTTGAAAAGTGTTCTGAAACTTCAGGTCGTGCAGAATGCAGCTGCGAGAGCAATCATGGGCTTTCCCAAATATGCCCATGTCACACCAACACTCCGCAGTCTGCATTGGTTGCCGATCAGTTTCCGGTCACAATTCAAAGTGTTGGTTATGACCTATAAAGCCCTTCATGGCATCGGGCCAGATTATCTCAGGGACCGCCTTCTGCCGCACGAATCCCGGCGACCAGTTAGGTCCCACAGAGTGGGTGTTCTCTGGGTCCCATCAAATAAACAATGTCACTTGGCGGGACCCAGGGGAAGAGCCTTCTCTGTGGTGGCCCCGACCCTCTGGAACCAACTCCCCCCAGAGATTAGAATTGCTCCCACCCTCCTTGCCTTTTGTAAGCTCCTCAAAACCCACCTCTGCCGTCAGGCATGGGGGAACTAAGATATTCTTTCCCCCTAGGCTTCTACAATTTATGCATGGTATGTTTTTATGTATGATTGGTTTTATAACAAGGGTTTTTAGCGGTTTTAGTATTGGATTTTTACATTCTGTTTTTGTCGCTGTTGTTAGCCGTCCTGAGTCCATGGAGAGGGGCGGCATACAAATCCAATAAGTAAGTAAGTAAGTAAGTAAGTAAGTAAGTAAGTAAGTAAGTAAGTAAGTAAGTAAGTAAGTAAGTAAATAATAAACAAACAAACAAACAAACAAACTTGGGGGGGTGAATTCACGAGGGAGCTGATGCAGACACAAGGCATTCGTTCGAGAAGTTCAAGGCCATCCTATGTCCACCATCCAGGTGGAAGCGGAAGGAGGACTTGCCATGCTGGCACAACCTGAGTGGGCAATGTGACAAGTTTGTGGGGTGGGGGGCAAGGCATGTGAACTTTCAACCGGGTGGGAAGCTCAGATTCAGGTTCTCCAGTGTAGGTGCCAGGATGGCTCCTGGATTAAATTGGAATTCTAAGCAGTGCCTTGCCTTGGACTTTGATTTAAGTGTGGATGTCACCTGGAACCCTGTCTTAAGGCCATTATCCAATTTTTAATTTGATCAATAGGAAAGAAGTCCCCAAAGGCAACTGGATTTTTATGCCCCTTGAAAACGTTTTGCTTTTCATCCAACAACCCTCTTCAGTTCTGGTCAGGTTCTTTATATATATAAAGAACCTGACCAGAACTGAAGATATATCGGGTCCAACCCAGGAGGTTGGACCCGATGACCCTCGAGGTCCCGCCAAGAGGCAAAAGGAGGCATTAAGCTCTTCCCATATTTGGGTATACCAGGGTGATTCGACAGAAAAAAACAGATAACACTTCCCTGGTACAAAGCTGAAAGGATGAGATTCTGTAGCCTAGAGGTTAATTCTCCGCCTTAGAAGAAAAAAGCTGCAAGTTCAAATCCCAGTGAGGGTATGGCTAGCTGATGAGGCCAGAACAAGACTGAAATAGATCTATCGTAGTCTCCCTTAATTTTCAAGTTCAGCAAAAACATGTTACACATACACACACACATATTTGTTTTCGAAGATGTTCATAGGTACAGATATGTAGGTCTTGGTATATTCCGGTTTCTTCCCATGCAAATTTCGGGGAATCCTGGCGACGTTTCGACAAGGTCCCACTCATCATCTTCCAGCTGGTGCTTTCAGCTTTCTGCTTGGGCGAACAAAGCACAATCTGAGCTGCCGCCCCTCTATTTGGACTGGGAGTCATTACTCACAGTCACTCATGCCCTCATCACCTCGAGGCTCGACTACTGTAATGCTCTCTACATGGGGCTACCTTTTGAAAGTGTTCGGAAACTTCAGATCGTGCAGAATGCAGCTGCGAGAGCAATCATGGGCTTTTCCAAATATGCCCATGTCACTCCAACACTCCGCAGTCTGCATTGGTTGCCAATCAGTTTCCGGTCACAATTCAAAGTGTTGGTTATGACCTATAAAGCCCTTCATGGCACCGGACCAGAATATCTTCGGGACCGCCTTCTGCTGCACGAATCCCAGCGACCGGTTAGGTCCCACAGAGTCGGCCTTCTTCAGGTCCCGTCGACTAAACAATGTCGACAGGAAGAGCCTTCTCTGTGGTGGCTCCGACCCTCTGGAACCAGCTCCCCCCTGAGATTAGGATTGCCCCCACCCTCCCTGCCTTTTGTAAACTCCTTAAAACCCACCTCTGCCATCAGTCATGGGGGAACTAAAACATCTCCCCCTTGCCCATGTTGTTTTGCTGTTTGATTGATTGACTGTGTGCCTGTTTTTTATATATATTGGGATTGTTTTATGAATTTTTTTAAACTTAAAATTGTAATTGGATTGGTGGGTATTGGATTTGTTACTATGCATTGTTTTTACTATTGTTGTGAGCCGCCCCGAGTTTGCGGAGAGGGGCGGCATATAAATCCAATAAATCTAATCTAATCTAATCTATAAATACTGGTGGGTGGGTGTGGAGCGCTGGCTTAGTTGCTGCACGCTGTGTTGAAACTTCCTGATGCACAAAGCCAAAAGCACCAGCCTGAAGATGACATGGGACCTCATCGAAACACCACCAGGATTCTCTGAAACCTACATGGGAAGAAACCCAAATATGCCACGAATCTGAACAAAGAAAACATCCCCTTCCATTCCTCCCCACAACCACCGAGACAGGTGTATTGGGGTGTCCTTACCATTTTCACCTCCGGGGTGGGGGATAGAGGGAAGGAGCAGAACCTTGCTGACTGGCAACAATGGCTGTAGACGAAAGACCTGTAGAGGAACAGCAAAGATTGTAAAATTGCAAATGTGGCACTCCATGAATTGAACCAATCGATAAAAATTGGATTTGGAATCCTGACCTGCCCCATCGCGCCCCACTGCAGAAGTCCTCACCTGTTGCATAGGGCAAGTTATACTGGGCTGGGAGCAATGAGTAGCCCAAGTGGTGATGATGGTGATGCGTAGACATCAGGCGCTGTGAAGGGGAGGAGCGAGGACGGTCGACGCTTCTCTCAACGCCACTGGCTCCCGCTAGGCTGCTGCAGCCGGCGCTGCTCCCTCCTATCCCGCAGCCGCCGCGCTCCTGAGAGGCCTTCTCGCTTATCTGCATGGGAAGAGGAAAAAGAGGCGGGTTTGAAGCCTGAAGTGTGAATCTATAAGGAATGGCAGGCCTGCAATTGTTGGGTTTCTCCCGTCCTTGCAAACGCCAGCCACCAGGTAGGGCAAGTGCATCATCATCATCTGCTCCAATCCTAGTGTTGTGGCCTGCCAGCAGCCTGGGAAGGTTTGCCTATTTGCCGATGACTCTTAAAGTGTGCAATAGGGTTGATATTCCTGGAGGCGTCTGTAATATGGTAAATGATTTAGCTTTACTAGATAAATGGTCAAAGCAATGGAAACTGCAGTTTAATGTTTCCAAATGTAAAATAATGCACTTGGGGAAAAGGAATCCTCAATCTGAGTATTTGTATTGGCAGTTCTGTGTTAGCAAAAACTTCAGAAGAGAAGGATTTAGGGGTCGTGATTTCTGACAGTCTCAAAATGGGTGAGCAGTGTGGTCGGACGGTAGGAAAAGCAAGTAGGATGCTTGGCTGCATAGCTAGAGGTATAACAAGCAGGAAGAGGGAGATTGTGATCCCCTTATATAGAGCACTGGTGAGACCACATTTGGAATACTGTGTTCAGTTCTGGAGACCTCACCTGCAAAAAGATATTGACAAAATTGAACGGGTCCAAAGACGGGCTACAAGAATGGTGGAAGGTAAAACGTATCAGGAAAGACTTAATGAACTCAACCTGTATAGTCTGGAGCTACAAGAATGGTGGAAGGCATAAAACGTATCAGGAAAGACTTAATGAACTCAACCTGTATAGTCTGGAGGACAGAAGGAAAAGGGGGGACATGATCGAAACATTTAAATATGTTAAAGGGTTAAATAAGGTCCAGGAGGGAAGTGTTTTTAATAGGAAAGTGAACACAAGAACAAGGGGACACAATCTGAAGTTAGTTGAGGGAAAGATCAAAAGCAACGTGAGAAAATATTATTTCACTGAAAGAGTAGTAGATCCTTGGAACAAACTTCCAGCAGATGTGGTTGGTAAATCCACAGTAGCTGAATTTAAACATGCCTGGGATAAACATAGATCCATCCTAAGATAAAACACAGGAAATAGTATAAGGGCAGACTAGATGGACCATGAGGTCTTTTTCTGCCGTCAGTCTTCTATGTTTCTATGTTTCTATGGTAGCGTTTCCCGTTCAAGAGGAGACCGACTTGGTAATGTGCCGGCGGCCCGTGCTGCTGGCAACAAGTTGGACAATGAGGAGGCTGGCGAGGACCCAGCGCCAGAGGAAGAGGTTCAACCAAGGCCTTCGGAACCTCCAGCACCTCATAGCAGTGATAAGGAAAAAGAGGCTTCTCCTATTCTTGATGCAAAAGCCCGCAGTGCTGCCAAGAGACAGGAATGGTTACTCTAGAGGAGGTCTTCTCAGGAGTAAGACTGCAGGCTAATTGGTCACTCCCCTGGTCTACTTATGGACATCAGAGACAGATAAAAAGCTGCACAGAACGTCTGAGAAACCCATCTGATCATACTTTGCTCCATGTCTGGAAGACTTTGTTTTCTCTGCTGCTGTCTCGGTGATCTAGGCATTTTGCCAACTCTCTGAAGCTACGTAAGATATCAAGACCTAATTGCTCTTCTTGGCTTTAACACTATTTGAACTGATACCAGCTGTTAATGAAGATTAATTAGTAGCTGGTTGCTTGCCAAAAAGATTATAGATTGGTATGTGTATATTCACTGCTAGGATGTTTATTAGTA
This sequence comes from Erythrolamprus reginae, assembly GCF_031021105.1. Classification (NCBI taxonomy): domain Eukaryota; kingdom Metazoa; phylum Chordata; class Lepidosauria; order Squamata; family Dipsadidae; genus Erythrolamprus; species Erythrolamprus reginae. The sequence continues at coordinate 6,867,062 of NC_091959.1, read as the reverse complement.
GTGGTGTTTTATTTATTTATTTATTTATTTGTCCAATATACAAGAAATAGACATTAAGTAGTATCTATAGGGATAGTAAGTAAAAAAGAAGAGGAGTGGATGAGAGGGAGAGAATATATAGGATATATGAGAAAAGGAAAAGTAATTGGACAGGGGACGTTAGGCACATCAGTGCACTTATGTACACCCTTTACTGGCCTCTTAGGAACCTGGAGAGGTCAATCGTGGAGAGTCTAAGGGAGAAATGTTGGGGGTTGGGAGTAGACACTATAGAGTCCGGTAATGAGTTCCATGCGTCGACGACTCAATTGTTAAAGTCATATTTTTTACAGTCAAGTTTGGAGTGGTTAATATTAAGTTTGAATCTGTTGCATGCTCTTGTGTTGTTGCGGTTGAAAGTGAAGTAGTCGTTAACCGGAAGGACATTGCAGCATATGATCTTGTGGGCAATACTTAAATCGTGTTTTAGGCGCCGCAATTCTAAGCTTTCAAGACCTAGGATAGTTAGTCTGTTTTCGTAGGGTATTCTGTCTCGAGTGGAGGAGTGAAGGGCTCTTCTGATGAAATATCTTTGGACGTTTTCGAGAGTGTTGATGTCTGAAATGTGGTGTGGGTTCCAGACAGATGAGCTGTATTCGAGAATGGGTCTGGCATAAGTTTTGTAGGCTCTAGTCATAGGTTTGTACAAACTGGGTGTTGGGTTATGTTCTTCACGGGAACAGAACCCGTGGTAGGCTCCACGAGAGAAGAGCCGCAAGTTCAGAGCGAGGCTCGCCCAAAAGGCCCAGCACCGAGAACTAGTTAAGGCAGCACCCAGATAAACTCACCGTTGGGGATTTGCTCTTGTAGTGGCTGGCATGCTGCTGCAAGATGTCCAGGGCCTTGGATTCAGAGCTGGATTTGCAGCCGATAATAGGACTCGCTCGAGACTTTTCGCTCTCTTCGCTTCCAGAGGATTTGCTGCCGTACGGGGAGAAGGAGTAGCTGGAAGGAAGGTAAGAGCCTGCGGGAGAGATACCAGTCAGCAATTCTACCCTGGGCTTTGTCAGAGGAGCCAGCCACCCAAAGAAATCAACTGACGTCATACATTCTACAGGGAAAAGACGAGAAAAGGAAAGGGATTGACTCAAGGTTGGCAGCAGGAGACGTTTTAGAAGATGTCATTCCACCCATTCTGGTTTTATATCCCTAGATCACCATTAGCTGCTAAGACAAAATTACCAAGGTCGAAGGCTTGGGGCACACAGGTTAGTACGAGGGTCGCCCAGAAAGTAATGCACTACTTTTTTTCCCCTCAGCCTACAGTAATGATACGAATGTGAAACTTTAGATAAACATTATTTTAATTGTCAGGAGTGCATGTGTAAATTTTGCGTTTCTTCAGACAGATAGCGTAGCTGCAGCAGTATTTTGAAATGGCGTCTGTAAGTGATGTCCGTTACATTTAATTTCTCACGGTGGAGAACAAAAACTGTTGGCAACATTCACAAACGTTTGTGCAGTTTATGGAGAATCTGCAGTCGACAGAAGTACGGTTAGTCGCTGGGCACAGAGGGGGAGGCCATTAGAGGTGATTCGCACAATGCAGAAATGGCTTCGTGACCAGAACAAGGAGTGGTACCAACAGGGCATACTCACCCTTGTGTCTCGCTGGAGGAAGGCCATAGAATGGGACGGATATTACGTGGAAAAATAGGGAGTGTAGACGAAACATCATTCTTTCTTGTGTGTTTCATTGTGTTCAATAAATAATTGTTGTTGAAGAAAAAATATGTGGTGCATTACTTTCTGGGCAACCCTTGTATTTATGGTGACGGAGGTTTGCTTTAGTTTGGCAAGATTCTGTCTATGGGTGAGGAGCACTAAAGAAATCTGCTTGGAATAACCATGAGGTGTCTTTCTTGGTTTTTCAGAGCCCGAGAGCATCTTGATATCAGCGTATGAAGCCTATCTTGGGGGATTTGCGCATGCGTTGCCAGGACTAGACGCCTCCACGGGTCGCTCTTCAGATGTGAATTAGAAAGGTAAATACAGTGGTACCTCATGTTACGAACGCCTCTTCTAACGAACTTTTCAAGATACGAACCCGGTGTTTAAGATTTTTTTGCCTCTTCTTCCGAACTATTTTCACCTTACGAACCCAAGCAGCTGCTGCTGGGATGAAGGGGTTTCTTCCCCCCGCCTTTTTTGAATAAAGAAAAGGGAGGGGCAGCTTGGAGGAGTAAAGATTTTGCATGCTTGCAAAGGCACTGAAATTGTGTCTTTTGAAGAAAGAAAAGGGAGGGGTGCCCCCCTTGCCTTCCTTCCTTCCCACTCACCCTTTAGCCTAGCCTTGCTTCTTCCACCCGCCCCCTTTAGCTGCTCCTCCCTGCCCTCTGTTCGCCTCCCTTCTAAAGTTTGGGATTTTCCTGAAGGATTTGCACCCATTATTTGCTTTTACATTGATTCCTATGGGAAACATTGTTTCATCTTAACGAACTTTTCGCCTTACGAACCTCCTCCTGGAACCAACTAAGTTCGTATGATGAGGTACCACTGTATTAACCCCTGACAACCCCTCTCAAACTTGGTGAAAAGTGGATTGAGAGGAAGAGAATTAAAACGTGATTCTAAAAACGTGCTGGGAACATCTTTAAAGAGAAGCAACGAACTAGAAAGCTATCGCTTCAAACTGTGAGTAAAACAAAAGAGAGAGAACAAAGGAAAAAATAGCATATCAAGCCTATCTGAGCTTCATATCCCTTCACTTTGTGCTGAAGACCAAAATTAACAACTCTGAGCCTTCCTTCTTTGTGCCCAATGGAAACCACCTGTAGTCACAGGGTTCCCTTTCGATTCCCCCTACCTGGATAGTTCTGCATCATGACGGTCGGCATGCCACGGTAACTGGGATGGCCGGGGTCGTACGACTGGCTGTAGGAGTAGCCGTGCATGTAGGGGATGTAGGACTGGTGCTGGGTGAGCGGGGAGGACACGGGTACATGGGTGGCGGATCTGATGTCTTTCCCCATTAAGCGCGAGTCTTCGCCGGAAGGGATTTTGCACTCAGAGTTGATGCCCTCTTTCCCGTCTTCCTTCCCCATGGACTCTTTGCCGCGGCTTCTCTCCTCTTTCAACTTTCGCTCCCTCTCTTCCTTCCACCGCTCGTCCTCCATTTTGATGTCAGGGTATTTAGCGGGATAAACGTAGGTCCACATGCGAGGTTCAGCCTCCTGCAGCAACAGAGGGTTGAGTCAGTCAGGTGGCTAACAATTCCACAGCCCAGAAGTCGCCATATTGGAAGCTGCCTGAACTTCAGGTGGAGTGTTTAAAAGATAAGAGTCCATGGAAGCAATTCTATATTCACATGGATTCTTCCCACCTTATAAAAGCATTTACTTCTGGGCTTTTTGGCTTCTCATCTACCAATCGAATGCCTCTCCGAAGCACCGCATAACATTCACCAAAACTCTAAAATTCTAGTTACATTAACAAGCAGAAGTAAATAGACATTATAAGTGGTTCGTTTCTATTGATGGATGTTACTTAATTTACTATCACTGGTCTACTTTATTAAGAGCAGTGAGATAGCTCAGCTTTCGAAGTACTGATCAAAGGAAGACAAAAACTACACAACTCTTATCCTTTTGCTGCTGTGTGTATCATTAAACGATAGCTCCTCTTATCTATTTGGTTGCCCCCAAACCAAGCATTAATGTGGGCAGGGGGAGTGATTAAATCCCACCCAGGGTGAATTAAATATCAACAAATCTGAACCAACCAACTATAGTTGCGCTAGCCATATTTATTTTGGCAGAGGTTCCAAGATCCAGAAACTGAAGGAACCAAACATGTTGTAATCATAGGTTTTTAGGCACTGAACTTTAGGAATGGAATATTACTGGAGAGTGATGTTTTAGCCTAATGGGTGCTGAATAAAACCTTATTTCTTCCTCTATTGAAAGGAAGCAAAGTCCAGGCTGAGTAAGCATCCTGCAGAATCCATGACCACATGGAAAATAATTAACTTGATATACAACATGAAGAAAACCTATAGCTAACTTCCATATAAGGAAATATATGCCTTACTCTCATTCCTTTGCTAATCACCAGAAAACACACAATCCAGGAAAAGGCAAAGAATGGAGCATCCCCATTAATGCTGTTCTCACTACCTCTCCATCTAGTTTTCGGCATTCAGGAATTAATCATTCTGACAACCCCACTGCCAGTTCAACCCACCCAGCATTCTCCTCCTCCTCAATTTACCTGTCTGTACCAAAGTACCGGGTCCACCTCGGCCTGCCGGCCGCAATCCAAGACTCCCTTTGAGTCCATCGTCTCTTTGCCAAGGTGGCTTTCGTTTAATTTTCCCTTGAGGCCTTCTAGAGTCGGGCCTTGGAGTTTTGTGGAGTCCTCCAATTTGGGGATAATGACCGACTTCGCTACATCACTTCCTTGATCCTTGGCCTTATTGAGTCCAGGCTTGACCAGGTCAGTTAAGCTGGGGGCTTTGGTCAGAGTGGGTGGGAGAGAAGCCTTCTGCTTCCACTCCTCCTTTAGGATCACCTCTCTTTCCTTCAGCCCCAGGTCCACCTTCTTGTCCAGCGCACGCTGATGCTGCTGCTCCAGACTCTGGCGCTGCTTCTGCTGATCTTCGTACTGTTGCCGATAGGTTGGGTTAGTGCTGAGCAAGTGGGCATGGTAGCCTTGCTCGCTGTAGCCGTAGGGGGGCACGTAGGCGTATTGGTTGTAATACAGGGACTGCATGTACATATTAGACCTCTGCTGGATGACCGAGGGCTGCTGGCTGGAAGGACCCAACTCGGCCTTCTTCTCCTCGCAAGCCTCATTCTTCACCTTGACCTCTGGGCTTGGTGGCTCTTCGTCTTTCTTCAGCTTCAGGGCCTGGCTATCCATGGACGTTGGGTTGCTGGGGTTAATGGGGCTGGGGCTTGACTGGGCATAACCCGGGGAATAGTAGGCCTCAAAGCCTTGGTAGTACGGAGATTCCTTGTTCTGCGGCTGGGAAGGGAAGAGGGATTTCTTGGCCCCCTCCTTGGCCATTTGGTCAGGGTCCTTGGCTTTCATGCTCTCCAACTTCCCTTCCCCATCCTCCCCGGCATCTGAGATGTCCGAGTAGGCTGGGCTATTCGTTTTCACAGAGCTGGCTTCGGCTCCGTTTTGGGTGACCACGTGAAGTGGAGTCAGGGGCTGCGCGGGGGCCGTGCTGTCTAGCCGGCTAGCCCCGCCAATGGATGGGCTTGGGGCATTGTCAGTGAAACTGTAGATTTTATCCGCCTCGGCCTTGATGCTGGCGAGGCGGCTCTGGTGGGGGTCAGAGGAACCATTGAGAAGGTTCTCTCCCTTCGTCCCAAGGTCGCTGGGCTCCCCACGGAAGGGGCTCTTCCCTTCCTCAGCCCGGCAACCTTTCCCGGGGGTCAAGGGGCTCTCCACTTCCTTGGGTTCTTTTTTTTTCTTGTCCTTCTTTTTCTTGTCCTTGACAGGGGTCAGTGTCGGGCTGACTGTGAAAGGCTCTCCCATTACAGTTGGCTTAGGCTGGATGGGCTTCAGCTGGGGGCTGTTAGGCATGGCCTGAACGACGGTGGTGGTGAGACCAGTGGAAGAGCCAGGGCTAGCAGCCGTGAACGTGGCGGCCTGGAAAGTGTAGATCTGGGGTGGAATGGCCGGGGCTATGGGCCGGGCGGACTTGATGCTCTTCGAACTGGTCTTCTCGGGCTTCACGCCGACCAGTTTTTTGGTCTTTTCTTTGTCACCGGTCCTCTTTTCTACCGAGTCAAAGCCGTCATTGCTCGTCTCGTCGGGTATCAAAGGACCGTCCTCAGAACCGTCATTAGAAAGAGCACCGGAATCGGGGTCTCCTTCGGCACCTAATTTCTTCTTGCAAGTGGCTTTGAGGTTGAACTTGTTTGAGGGCGAGGGACTGTGCGGTTCTATCAGCCGCACTTTGGGAGTCGTTGAACGGGCCGGGGAAAGGGAGCCCTTCTGGCTCCCGGCAGCACCGTTGCAGCTGCTCAAGTCAGCCGGAAGAGAGGGGTCCTCTCCATACTCACTATCCCCATCGGCCTCAGGCTTGCTGTCATCGTCAGTGTGCGCATGGGCCTGGTGATACTTGAGTCCATTAATGTGCTTGTATTTTTTGCTGCAGTTGGGGTGGGGGCAGTCAATGAGTATAGGAGAGGGGCAGTTCCTATCCAAAATGGCAGGCTCCACTTTGATGGCGGTGGTGGCGGCTGCCGCCGCCGCCGCTGCCGCCACGACTAAAGGTGTCGTCGTGGAGCCCATGGAGTTTGTGCGGACACGTTTGCTTCCCTTGGAGTCCTCAGAACTGGAGTTCACGTCCATGTCAGAGAGAGGCTTGCTCTTCCGCTTGGTCACGGACGAAGGGCTGGCCTTGACCTCTTCCGAAGTGCCGCTGGGGGGCAGTCGGTGCTCCGAAGAGTTCTGGCTGCCTCGGCGTCCTTTGCTGTTGGTCCCTGCCCGAGTCTTGCTACTGTTGCTGGAGGTTTTGGTATCCGTGGCTGTTGTGCTTTCGGCCACCGGAGGGTTGCTGTTGGGACGCACCCGCTTGCCTCTCCCACGGCCATTCCGCATCTCCAGGTCACTGGTGGGAGAGTCACAGAATCTAAGGGGAAGCAGAGCAGAAGTTAAGAATAAGCACCGAGTGTAGCCCTTGAGCCATTCTCTCCCTCCCTCCCTTCCCCACCCCAGGGTGTCCAGGGAGAAAGCATTTTCAAATTCCCTTTAACTTGCAATCTAGTTAAGGCAGCGGTTGTAGATGACGTCATACCAAACGGCTAAACCGTGGCGAAATATCGATAGCTGAGGAAGCAAGTTGTTGCCACAGTTATGCTCATTTTTGCCAGGCAGCGCAATCTGTTTTTTTTCTTTTTCATGATTTTCCCCTGGCTTTTAAATATTTTAATACAGTGATACCTCGTCTTACAAACGCCTCATCATACAAACTTTTCGAGATACAAACCCGGGGTTTAAGATTTTTTTGCCTCGTCTTACAAACTATTTTCACCTTACAAACCCACCACCGCCGCTGGGATGCCTCCGCCTCCGGACTTCCGTTGCCAGCGAAGCACCCGTTTTTGCACTGCTGGGATTCCTATGAGGCTCCCCTCCATGGGAAACCCCACCTCCGGACATCTGTGTTTTTGTGATGCTGCAGGGGAATCCCAGCAGTGCAAAAATGGGCGCTTTGCTGGCAAAGTCCAGAGGTGGGTTTCCCAGCGAGGGGAGCCTCAGTGAAATTGCAGCATCACAAAAACACAGAGGTCTGGAGGTGGGGTTTCGAGGACTTCGGTGTTTTTGCAATGCTGCGATTTCACTAATGCTCCCTTTGCTGGGAAATCCCACCTCCAAACTTCCGTTGCCAGTGAAGCGCTCGTTTTTGCGATGCTGGGATTCCTCTGCAGCACCGCAAAAGCACAGAAGTCCGGAAGTGGGGTTTCCCATGGAGGGGAGCCTCAGGAGAATCCCAGCAGCGCAAAAACGGGCGCTTCGGCTGGCAAAAGGGGTGAATTTTGGGCTTGCACGCATTAATCGCTTTTCCATTGATTCCTATGGGAAACATTGTTTCGTCTTACAAACTTTTCACCTTAAGAACCTCGTCCCGGAACCAATTAAGTTTGTAAGACAAGGTATCACTGTACATTGGTTTTTTCCTCCTGATTTATTCCATTTTTTTCACAAGTACCCTGATAATTCCCTGATATTTCCCGAACTACCGATTTCCCTGATAATTCCCTGATTTTCCTGTTTTCCAGGTTTGCTGGACACCCTGTTCTCTCTCTGTGCAAGTGACTATCTATCACATGAGTGGTTAGAATGCAGTACTGCAGGGTACATCTGCTGACTGCCAGCTGACTGCAATTTGGCAGTTCAAATCTCACCAGGCTCAAGGTTGACTCAGCCTTCCATCCTTCCGAGGTGGGTAAAATGAGGAGCCAGATTGTTGGGGGGCGATATGCTGACTCTGTAAACTGCTGAGAGAGGGCTTTAAAACACTGTAAAGTGGTATATAAGCCTTAAGTGTTATAGCTATCTCCCAAAGCTAGAAGATTAGCACCAAGGCAGTGGTGAAATCCTGGTTTCTTGTACCAGGCAAGCTCAAACCTGAATTTTTCAACTCGTAATAACTCATCTCTAGCACTTGGAGACAGAGAGAGGTTTCAGAATAAGCACAGCCCTCACCTGACAGTCATTGAACAATCCATTATCTAACCTTTCCCAATTCCCTCTTAGCAATTCAATAAAAAGTCACACAACAGTTCAACGGGCTCAGCTGAGACACAACACTGATTGGTTTCCTAGGCAGAAGTTGCCTCACCAGCTTCCCACGCAAAAAAAACCAAAAGCCAGATTACCCAAGGCAAGCTTCCTTCAAAACCTGTAGCTGCTTGAGTTCTTAGGCCACATTGACATATATTTTTTTTAAAACAGTGGTGGACTAGGACGTACACTGCAAGAGGAAGTAAGGGCACAGGCTGACGGTTTCTCAATACAGTGATCCCTCGATTTTCGCGGGCTCAAACTTCGCGAAACGGCTATACCACGGTTTTTCAAAAAATATTAATTAAAAAATACTCCACGGGTTTTTTTCTATACCACGGTTTTTCCCACCCGATGACGTCATGCGTCATCACCAAGAGTCACTTCTCTCTCTCTTTCTCTCTCTTTCCTGTCATTCTCTGCTTCAATCATTTTCTCATTTCTCTTTTTTTTCTCGCTTTTTTCTATCATTTTTCTCTCTCTCTCTACCTTCCACTCTCCCCCCTCTTGCTCTCTCTCTCTCTCTCACTCTCTCCTTTCTATCTCGCTCTGTCTGTTGCTCTCTCTCTCTGTGAGAACGCCTGCCCCACCTCTCCTGCAGCCCCCTCGCTGACAGCTGGGACGAAAGCGCTCTCAGCTAAGGGCCTGCGAGAGGGGCGGGGCGGGCATTCTCAAAGCGCTCAGAGCGGCTAGCGGCCGAATGAGGAGGATGAGAAGCCGTAGCCGCCAGCGCTGCTACAGGAGGACCCGTGCCCCAAGAAAACTGGTGAGAGGGGCGGATTGGGCGGGCGGGGGTTAGCGGCGAGGGGGCAGGAGGCGCTGGGGGGGGCGAGGGCAGCCGACATTCAAAACAATCTTTGCCGGCCTCCACACTTTCGTCGCTCCCCACCCCCAACTTCAAGCCCGGCTCCTTGCGCGGCCTTGGAAAAGGGTGCGCGGAGGTAGTTTTTGGCTGTCCATAGCCAAAAATGGTGTTTTTACTTCCACGGAAATTCGACTTTCACGGGCAGTCTGGGAACGCAACCCCCGTGAAAATCGAGGGATCACTGTAATCCCTAAAATTAGAGAATTTTTCTAGCAGACCTCCCCACCTTGTCCCTCCACCCACAGCTCACGAATGAGCACATACTATCAGCATGGAGCAAGAGAGCCTCCTCTTCCTGGGTTTTACCTGGGTGGCGCCCAATCATGTTGCGTGCAATCCAGCAGCGTACCCACATACGTCTTATTCCTCCAGGTAACGTTCACCACCAGCATGCCTGTGAGGGGGAAGAAGAGGACTGTGAGTTAGATTTAGATTAGATTTATTGGATTTATATGCCGCCCCTCTCCGCAAACTCGGGGCGGCTCACAACAATAATAAAAAACAGTACATAATAAAAATCCAATGCCCACCAATCTAATTACAATTTAAAATTAGTAATTTCATAAAACAATCCCAATATATATATATAAAAACAGGCACACAGTCAATCAATCAACAAAACAACATGGGCAAGGGGGAGGTGTTTTAGTTCCCCCATGCCTGACGGCAGAGGTGGGTCTTAAGGAGTTTACGAAAGGCAGGGAGAGTGGGGGCAATCCTAATCTCAGGGGGGAGCTGGTTCCAGAGGGTCGGAGCCACCACAGAGAAGGCTCTTCCCCTGGGTCCCGCCAGACGACATTGTTTGATTGACGGGACCCGGAGAAGGCCAACTCTGTGGGACCGAACCGGTCGCTGGGATTCGTGCGGCAGGAGGCGGTCCCGAAGATAATCTGGTCCGGTGCCATGAAGGGCTTTATAGGTCATAACCAACACTTTGAATTGTGACCGGAAACTGATCGGCAACCAATGCAGACTGCGGAGTGTTGGAGTAATATGGGCATACTTAGAGAAGCCCATAATTGCTCTCGCAGCTGCATTCTGCACGATCTGGAGTTTCCAAACACTCTTCAAAGGTAGCCCCATGTAGAGAGCGTTACAGTAGTCGAGCCTCGAGTTCCCAGGTCTTGGGGGGGCAGAAACATTTCCCTATCTTTTCCCAGCGTTCTCAGCCACAATACAAAAATATCTCTGCCAAACAAGTCAGAACAAGTGTGGGCGGTGACTAAATTTCTATGTAGCTACTCAAATCTATTCTGTGTGGCTAAGTCAGCAGAAGAACTTAGACGGTATTTGCTTTGGGTTTCACTGCTACCACTTTCTTTCATGTAGGAAGATCCTCCCTGCTCTAAAAGCTACTGATTGCAAAAAACGACAGACCAGACTCGTGATGTTGTTGAGCTTGGCTAAACATAAAGAACACTTCTGCAATAATGTCAAGGAAATGGCAAGGATGCCATCACTCAGAAGCAATTTTGACTCAGGAAGCATTTTTGCCCATTGATGGGGGTAAGGTATATAGAGAGATATTTTTGATCAAGTCAAAAGCCAAGCTGGTTCAGCAATTTTTTCTCCACCAGGGTCAATCAAGTGCCTTTGGAAGCTTTTAGAACACAATTTGCAATAAAGCAACCATTCCCAGCCCTTAAGATAGTCACCATATCTATTAGTTGTAGTGAGTTTTGCAGATTTATTTGTCTGTTTGTTGGTTAGTTTAATTTGACTTCTATGCTGCCCAATCCCAAAAGACTCAGGGTGGCTTACAATAATATAAAAATACAAATACAGTGATACCTCATCTTACAAACGCCTCGTCATACAAACTTTTCGAGATACCAACCCGGGGTTTAAGATTTTTTTGCCTCTTCTTACAAACTATTTTCACCTTACAAACCCACCGCCGCCGCTGGGATGCCCCGCCTCTGGACTTCCGTTGCCAGCGAAGCGTCTGTTTTTGTGCTGCTGGGATTCCACTGAGGCTCCCCTCCATGGGAAACCCCACCTCTGGACTTCCGTGTTTTTGTGATGCTGCAGGGGAATCCCAGCAAGGGAATCCCAGCAGTGCAAAAACGGGCGCTTCGCTAAGCAACAGAAGTCCAGAGGTGGGGTTTCCCAGCGAGGGGAGCCTCAGTGAAATCGCAGCATCGCAAAAACACAGAGGTCCAGAGGTGGGGTTTCGAGGCAAAAGGGGTGAATTTTGGGCTTGCACGCATTAATCGCTTTTCCATTGATTCCTATGGGAAATATTGTTTCGTCTTACAAACTTTTCACCTTAAGAACCTTGTCCCGGAACCAATTAAGTTTGTAAGACAAGGTATCACTGTACAATAAAAAAAGAAGTCAAATATAAAGTCTGAAACTATAAAACCCTTATTAAAATCCACAGTTAAACAATCCAATCAGCAAACATGCATACCATTCACACAATTCGGCCATGATAGATGTCCATCCATGGCTCTCCAGACCTGCCGGCAAAGCCAGGTCTTCGCGGCCTTGCAGAGGGCCAGTAGGGTGGGAGCAGTACGGACATCGGGAGGGGGGGTGGCAAAAGAGAAGGTCCTCCCCCGCGGTCCCGCCAACCTGCATTGCTTTGTCGACGGGACCTGGAGGAGACCAACTCTATGTGCTCTTATTGGTCTCTGGGAGGTATGCGGCAGGAGAGGGTGGCGCAAACAGTCTGGCCCTGAGCCAGGTAGGGCTTTCTAGGGGATAACCAACACCTTGGGTTGTGCCCGGAGACTGATAGGAAGCCAGTGCAGCTCCTGGAGCGTAGGTGTTATATGGGTGTACCAGGGCACACCCATGACAGCTCGCGCGGCTGCATTCTGGACAATTTGGAGTCTCTGAACACTCTTCAAAAGTCGCCCCATGTAGAGCATATTGCAATAATCAAGATAGCTTTTCCTGGTACAGATTTCAATGATCACTTAGATCCGTGATGGCAAACCTATGGCGTATGTGCCACAGGAGGCACATGGAGCCATATCTGAGGTTTCCCTATGTTGGATCCAGTGCACATGTGTGCACAGGCCAGCTGATTTTCGGCCTTCTAGAGCAGTGTTTCCCAACCCTGGCAACTTAAAGATATCTGGACTTCAACTCCCAGAATTCCCCAGCCAGCATTCGCTGGCTGGGGAATTCTGGGAGTTGAAGTCCCAATATCTTCAACTTGCCAAGGTTGTTCTAGAGGGTGGGGGGAAGAAATCATTTTCACCTTCTCCAGGCTTCAGGGATGCCTCCTGAAGCCTGGGGAAGGTGAAAAACGACCCAACAGTCCAACCGGAAGTTTGTTTCCGAACTTCCGGTTGGGCCATTGGCTCCATTTTCCCACCCTCCACAGATTCTGGAGTCTGGGGAAAGGGAAAACGACTCCTGCCCAGCCCTCCGGAATGCGGAAAATCATCTGGAATCCAGTTTTCGCCATCCACAGGCTCCGGAGTCTTCATTGAGTGCATGTGTGGGAGAGCAGCACAAGGGGGTTGTGCGCATACATGGGGTGGGGCATTGCATTATGGGTTGTGCGCATGACCTTTTGGCACCAGAGTGGGGGGAAAAAGGTTCGCCATCACCTGCTACCCTGTTTCCCTGAAAATAAGACAGCGTCTTATATTAATTTTTGCTCCCAAAGATGAGCTACGTCTTATTTTCAGGGGATGTCTTTCCCCCCCCCAGTGAATTGTATCCTGTATCCTGCTGCAGCAAAAACGCATCCAAACACACAGCCGCATGTTGGATGTGTTTTAAATCTGATTGATGCAGCGTTTTAGGATACAATTTATGGACAGCAGGGTTATATATGTTCTGTTCGGGAATGCTGCAAAACGAAACGTCGCCTATGTCTTACTTCCGGGGGATGCCTTATATTATTTATTTATTTATTGGATTTGTATGCCGCCCCTCTCCGTGGACTCGGGGCGGCTAACAACAGTGACAAAAAACAGAATGTAAAAATCCAATACTACAACAGCTAAAAACCCTTGTTATAAAACCAATCATACATACAAACATACCATGCATAAATTGTAGAAGCCTAGGGGGATGGACTATCTTAATTCCCCCATGCCTGACGGCAGAGGTGGGTTTTGAGGAGCTTACGAATGGCAAGGAGGGTGGGGGCTATTCTGATCTCTGTGGGGAGTTGGTTCCAGAGGGCCGGGGCCGCCACAGAGAAGGCTCTTCCCCTGGGCCCAGCCAACCGACATTGTTTAGGCAATTCTACGAAACCTCTCCTATGTCTTACTTTCGGGGGTGACCTATTTTCCAGGAAACAGGGTATATGTTCTCCGGATTACTCTCCCAAGTTGTAGGGTAACCTCAGAATTGGAGACTCTAACCGACCCCTGATCCATAAATCATCAGTTTTTCAATCCTGATGTATTTAGATAATTATTTTCACGATCTTCTGGTGAAAGGCCTAATAGTTTGTGCAGTTCCGTAATTAGCTTATCGTTTTCTTGGATCAAAGTTAGGCTGTGTAAGTGTTCTCCTGCACGGCTCCGCTTCCATTCATTCGGCTCCTAGCAAGCTCCCTTCGCAGTGAGTCAAACCAGTTCTTCTTCCATGTAATATGATGATTAGTCCTGTTTACAGTAGACTACTTACATTCCTCTTGTGGTTTGCCATTCTGGGATAACTGCCTTTGGGGGTGGTGCTCTCGGCTGAAGTAGATCAGCAGAAGCTCCCTTGATTGTTAAGAGGAATAAGGATCGGGATAATGAGGGCGATAAAGCAACCTCCTTCTCTAAATGGGGTCCTATATAGTGATGGGTTCGGCAAGTTCGGACAAACTTTGTGCAAACTTCGGCCGAACCCGAACGGTTCGTGGCACCAAAGCTCCGCTCCCAACATCCCATCATTTTTTATTTTTATGGATTTTTAAAAAAAAATTTTTTTGTTTTTACGAAAAAGGACGCCGCAGCGGCGCTGCAACAAAGGGAGGTCCTTTCACATGAAAATAAAAACTTTTATTTTTACATGAAAAGACCTCCCTTTTCTTGCGGCGGTGCTGCAGCGTCCTTTTTCGTAAAAATATATATATTTTTTTAACATGAAAAGACCTCCCTTTGAAGGAGCTGGGGAATCTCTCCCACGAAGAGATTCCAGGGGTGGATCTTTGATGTCACGTGTACCGGCAGGTTGCTAAGGACGCCAAAGTGATCACTTCCTGGATTCCATGGAATCCAGGAAGTGATCACTTTGGCGTCCTTAGCAACCTGCCCATGTACGTGACGTCAAAGCTCCGCCCCCGGAATCTCTTTGTGGGATTCCCCAGCTCCTTTTGTGCCTCCCTCCCAGCCTCCAACCGGCTGACAGCTGCCCGGTGTTCGCCTTCCTCCGCCACCACCAGCGCCTGGCTCCTCCTCCTCTTCTCAGCAGAGGACAGCTTTTCGCAGTGTTCGGCACGAACGCCAAACTAAAGCACAAATTTCAAACAAAATTCGGGTTCGGGTCCTGCATGCCGAACACCACAAAATTCGGTATGGACCCGAATTGTGCGGGTTCGGTTCGCCCAACACTAGTCCTATATTCTTTTGGTGCAAGTCTACGAACATGGCACCTCATCTACTCTCTATATTGCCAAACTTTCCTAAATTACTGTTTGAAAATCAAAAGTCTCATAATGAAAGACAAAGGACCCAGCCACAAGTTCCCCAAACAAAAAAACCAAATACCGTACCCTCCATTGAGTCTTTCTTTACATTTTGTACTATATGTTAAGATCAATATACTGAAAACTAATTTTCTTCAGAGCAATGTATTATGAAATAAATACATCTGTTTACTAATGACAATCGTTTTACTTTTAGATGTTTGGTTTCTTTGGATGAAAAAATCTTCCAAGATATAGAAACTGATATTAGCATGAACGTTCTAATATTAGCCAGAAAAGTACAGAAAGGAAATAATATGAACCAGAACAATTTCCAGGAAACTAAAACAAAAGCAGGTTGAACCACATTTAAAATAAAACACAATTCTTTTCTTTAAATTAATATTACCGAGCAAAAGTTTTGTTTGTATGTATGTATGTATGTATGTATGTATGTATGTATGTATGTATGTATGTATTTATTTATTTATTTATTTATTTTTATTAGATTTGTATGCCGCCCCTCTCCGTAGACTCGGGGCAGCTAACAGCAATAATAATACAATGTAAACAAATCTAATATTTAAGTTAATTTAAAAAACCCCAATTTAAGAAACCAATCATACATACTGACATACCATGCATAAATTTTATAAGCCTAGGGGGAAGGGAAAGTCTCAATTCCCCTATGCCTGGCGACAGAGGTGGGTTTTAAGGAGCTTACGAAAGGCAAGGAGGGGGGGCGCACTCTGATATCTGGGGGGAGTTGGTTCCAAAGGGTCGGGGCCGCCATAGAGAAGGCTCTTCCCCTGGGTCCCGCCAAATGACATTGTTTAGTTAACGGGACCTGGAGAAGGCCAGCTCTGTATACTTTTAAATGTTTAGAAAATGTCTCTCTTCTCTCACCAAAAAGCACCGTGCTTTTTAAACTCACAGTCGTTGGTACATTAATAGGAAATTACTATGTCTGTTCAGAAGTTAATGATTTCCAGACCTCATTAGCCCAATAAGAGCGGCCGATTACCAGAAATGACAAGAAGGTTATCTCAACATGACTGTAGTTTAAGATTACGTTGCCACTGCTTCAGCTTCTATAGATATTTCATCCTGAAAAGCCTTGTAAGTTGCAAAAGTTCATTTTGCGGGATTGGACTGGTATGATAATGGAAAATTATTCCTTTGTCATAAAGCAAAGCACATGTGGATAAACACAATGAATGGTATTTGCACTTTAGGTAGAAAGCGAGCTGACACTATGCAATGTTGCAGGCTTTCAAGTGTGCTACGTAATACACATTGGGTGACTTTGGGCCAGTCACTTGCTCTGTGGCCCAATCTACCTCGCAAGATTGTTGTGAGGGAACACAGGAAGGAGTATTGTAATGTGTTCACCGCAGGGGTGGGTTCTGGTTTCTCCCACTGCTGATTCACTCAGGTGCGCACCACATGGGCGCACATACGTTGTGCTTTGTGAGCACATGCACAATACTAAAAATAGGATGGCGCTGCCAGCAGAACTGCTCGGGGGCATGGTAGGCCTGGGTCGCTGCTGGTTCTAACGACCCAGGCCGCCAAGTTACTATCGGTATCTTTAGAACCGGTCTGAACTGGGAGGAACCCACCTCTGGTTCACTCCCTTTACTGAAAGAGTAGTAGATGCTTGAAACAAACTTCCAGCAGACGTGGTTGGTAAATCCAGAGTCACTGAATTGAAACATGCCTGGGATATGAAACAAGACCAGGAAAGTCTTAATACCACTCTACTACGCCCTGGTCAGACCACACCTGGAGTACTGTGTTCAGTTCTGGTCACCACACTTCAAAAAAGACATTGAAACTCTGGAGAAGGTGCAGAAAAGAGCAACCAAAATGATCAGGGGTCTAGAAACCAAGACTTACGAAGAGAGACTGCGGGAACTGGGCATGGATAGCCTAGAGAAAAGGAGGGCCAGAGCGGACATGATAGCGGACAGGTATACGAGGGGTTGCCACAGAGAGGAGGGGATCACTTTATTCTCCAGGGCACCGGAGGGCCGGACGAGGAACAATGGCTGGAAGCTGACCAAGGAGAGATTCAACCTGGAAATAAGGAAGAACTTCCTGACGGTCAGAACGATCAACCAGTGGAACAACCTACCAGCGGACGTTGTGAACTCCAATACTCTGGACATTTTAAAGAGGAAATTGGACTGCCATTTGGCTGGGATGCTATAGGGTTCCTGCTTAGACAGGGGGTTGGACTTGATGACCCGCATGGTCCCTTCCAACTCTAACAATAGATAGATAGATAGATAGATAGATAGATAGATAGATAGATAGATAGATAGATAGATAGATAGATAGATAGATAGATAGATAGATAGATAGACAGACAAACCAACAAACCAAACACCTATCCATCCTAAGATAAAATACAGGAAATAGTATAAGGGCAGACTAGATGGACCAGGAGGTCTTTTTTGCCATCAATCTTCTATGTTTCTATGCCTTGAGTTATTTGTAAAAATAATAAAGGCGGGATAGAAGTAAGACAAAATAAATAAAATCCTCTCCAATAAAACTCTTAGGCAGGGTCACATTCGAGTTGTAATATAGCAGAGAAAACAGGGATATAAATTTGGATAATGGGCAGATGGACTTGGAGGCTTAAGTTCCATAATTCCAGGGTGGATTTGGGGATGTGGGGGAGAGAGACCAAGGGGGCAAATCTTATCTTTGCTCTGGAAGTGATTTAGAGGGAGGGAGGGAAGGAGATGAGCAGATTTCTCCCCCTCTCCGTTCATCTCGCCTTCTTCAGAGAGCTCCTCTTGCTGACTCCTAAGCGGTCAAGATGACCTTTCCCTCGTCCTAAGCACTCTCTCTCTCTCTCTCTCTCTCAGCCTGGGGAAGGGATCTCTCTTCCTGCAGGTGTCAGCATCAAGCAGGAGGCACCAGCCTTTCAAGGCAGGGCTCCTTTGTACAGTTCCACGCTCGCGCTCCGCGCACCGCTTTCCTGCAGAGCCTTACAAGTTAATTGTGTGGCAATGCGCCAGCAGCTGCTTCCATCTCAGCGCTGGCAGGTCAGATTAGGAAGGACGTCCTGGCAGCCTGCCCGCTGCCATGATCACAGGAGAAAGATGAAGAGCTCTGTAAAGCAGAGACCTCAGTGGCGGCTAAACTCACCACCACCCTCCTCCTCCTCCTTTTTCCTTTCGCCTGCTGCTCTGGCAACCAAACAAAGCACACGACTAATTGTAACTCCTGCCTGACACACCGTGTCCTAGATTTAACCTACCTCAATCAATCATGCACACACAGAGGTGGGGGGGGGGGGGGAGAGAAAGCCCTCCCAGCAAATAATATGAAATGGGAGGTGATTTGCAAAGCAGCCTTTTTAACCTGTCTGCCTGGGAAAAAACCACCACCTTCGCTGGAAACGAAAGCCGAGGGGGGAGAAGGGAAAGGACCGTTCGTTTCGTGCAAGCTCTCTCGCGTAGCATTTCGGGGCCAGCGATGACTGCTACATTCACAGCTTGTTTAAAAGCCACTAACGTATTACAGTATTATGAATCAGATTTATTTTATTTATTAATCAGATTTGTATGCCGCCCCTCTCCGCAGACTCGGGGCGGCTAACAGCAATAATAATACAATGTAAACAAACCTAATATTTAAGTTAATTTAAAACCCCAATTTAGAAACCAATCATACAAACTAACATACCATGCATACATTTTATAAGCTTTAAGGGGAGGGAAAGTCTCAGTTCCCCCATGCCTGACGACAGAGGTGGGTTTTAAGGAGCTTACGAAAGGCGAGGAGGGTGGGGGCAACTCTGATATCTGGGGGGAGTTGGTTCCAAAGGGTTGGGGCCGCCACAGAGAAGGCTCTTCCCCTGGGTCCCGCCAAACGGCATTGTTTAGTTGACGGGACCCGGAGAAGGCCAACTCTGTGGGACCTAACTGGTCGCTGGGATTTGTGCGGCAGAAGGCGATCCTGGAGATATTCTGGTCCGGTGCCATGAAGGGCTTTATAGGTCATAACCAACACTTTGAATTGTGACCAGAAATTGATCGGCAACCAATGCAGACTGCGGAGTGTTGGTGTAACATGGGCATATTTGTGAAAGCCCATGATTGCTCTCGCAGCTGCATTCTGCACGATCTGAAGTTTCCGAACACTTTTCAAAGGTAGCCCCATGTAGAGAGCGTTACAGTAGTCGAGCCTCGAGGTGATGAGGGCGTCAGTGACTGTGAGCAGTGACTCCCGGTCCAAATAACTGCTTTTAAAGAGAAATTAGTAAGGCAATACAAGTTTAATAACTTGATTTTAATAGGGCCAAAGGTAGAAGAACTGTTACCCCTTAAAAACCATCCAGTACTTCAGCTACTGAGCCAAAATTATTTTGTGTTGGTACAGGCTGGTTTGGTCACTTTCCAACTCTGCAGCCATTTTATCACTGGCCAACTCAGAGAGAGAGAGAAGACTAGACCCATACGGCCTTTCCAAACTCAAAATGTTCTGCTTTCCTATATTATTTAGATGACATAGCTGTAAACCGGGAATTGATGTGATGTCTAGCTATGATCTTCCAAACAGAATGTCCCAACCCTAGAAGTTTTTAAGCAGATGTTGGATAACCATCTGCCTGGAGTATTGTAGGATTTTCTGCCTAATCAGGGGCTAGAAGACCTCCAAGGTCCCTTTCATCTCTGTTATTATTATTATTATTATTATTATTATTATTATTATTATCATCATTAATATTATCATTATTATCATTATCATTATCATTATCATTATTATTATTATTATTATTATTATTAACAGCCACTTCTCTTAGGAGAATTAATTTCTCCAAAATTCAAGGGATCATTTTATTGGGAAAAAAACCTTTTCCTTTCCAAAGACGGGCTACAAGAATGGTGGAAGGTCTTAAGCATAAAACGTTATCAGGAAAGACTTAATGAACTCAATCTGTATAGTCTGGAGGACAGAAGGGAAAGGGGGGACACGATCGAAACATTTAAATATATTAAAGGGTTAAATAAGGTCCAGGAGGGAAGTGTTTTTAATAGGAAAGTGAACACAAGAACAAGGGGACACAATCTGAAGTTAGTTGGGGGAAAGATCAAAAGCAACATGAGAAAATATTATTTTACTGAAAGAGTAGTAGATCCTTGGAACAAACTTCCAGCAGACGTGGTAGATAAATCCACAGTAACTGAATTTAAACATGCCTGGGATAAACATATATCCATTGTAAGATAAAATACAGAAAATAGTATAAGGGCAGACTAGATGGACCATGAGGTCTTTTTCTGCCGTCAGACTTCTATGTTTCTATGTTTCACCTCGGGCTTCCGTTTGTGACCTTGTGACTGCAAACGAAAACCAGAGAGCCTTAATGAACCAATCCCACTTTGTCAATATTAGTTCAATGGGCTTACACTTACTTTTTATTTAAAGGGAAAACATTTGCCCTCTCATATAACTCACATTCTTTTGTTTTCTTTTAAGTTCAGATTTCACCTGTTTTGTTTCAACCATGGTACTTTTGTTGTGCATTGCCAGCCTAAGAGTTCAAATTATTTTTTTTACAGCATCTGGCTCTGAATACATGAACATTGTTTATTCAACTTCAGTACTGGACTAGATGATTCCTTCTTCCTCTTAAATGTTTTTTTTAATAGCCACAAGTCTCTAGTGCTACAAAGAGAAACAGAAGTGTAGGAAATGTTGTTCTTTCTTTTTATTAAGTATTCTCTTTCAGAAATTTCAGCTTCCCACTGCCTATTTTATTTATTTATTTTATTTATTTTATTACTTAGATTTGTATGCCGCCCCTCTCCGAAGACTCGGGGCGGCTCACAACACGTGGAAACAAATCATAAATAATTTGACAAATTTAAAAATATTTAAAGATTTAAAACATTGAATGCTACAGGAGGTTGGGAACATGGATTTTATTTATCTATCTATCTATCTATCTATCTATCTATCTATCTATCATCTATCTATCTACCTACCTACCTATCTATAAATTAATTAAATATTAGATTTGTTACATTGTATCATTATTGCTGTGAGCCGCCCCGAGTCTGCGGAGAGGGGCGGCATACAAATCTGATAAATAAATAAATAAATAAATAAATAAATAAATAAAACCTATCTATCTATCTATCTATCTATCTATCTATCTATCTATCTATCTATCTATCATCTATCTATGATCTATCTATCTATCTATCTATCTATCTATCATCTATCTATCTATCATCTATCTATCTATCTATCTATCATCTATCTATCTATCTATCTATCTATCTATCATCTATCATCTATCATCTATCATCTACCTACCTACCTACCTACCTACCTATCTATCTATCTATCTATTGGATTTGTATGCCGCCCCTCTCCGGAGACTCGGGGCGGCTCACAGCAATAATAAGACAGCGTACAATAATAATCCAATACTAAAAACGATTAAAAACCCATTAATATAAAAACCAAACATACATACAGACATACCATACACAAAATTGTAAAATTTAATAGAAAAGATAGCACAACAGCTTCAACAGTGGCTACTGATGCTTTCAAATTGGCACAAACTCTGTAATTTGTACACCACCAGAGCTCTGGCGCTAAGTTTCAGCTCTCGGGGCAGAATTTAATTATGCGAAATTCAAAGAGCTGGCCTGCTATAAGCTTACAATGGCAACAGCCTCCCTCTCCTTTTCTTTCCGCTGGGGACTTGACGGAGCCGCCTGCCCTCTTTCAGAGAAAATGTATACCTCTCAAAACAAAATAAAGAGGGGGGGGGGACTACAGAAAGAAATATTGCAACCCAAAGTGCTTCTCATCCACCGGATAAAAGGGAAGGCGAGAGAGATTTGGAGGAAGATGCTTCTGATGGTTCCTTTGTGCAGCAGCTGCTGTTGCCATGCAGTGAACCTTGTTGCTATGAAGATCTGTGTGTCAGACAATGGGCTTTTTTCCCCCTTCTTAACTGCGAGCCCCACTGCTATTGGCTGAGACATTTCCCAGGTGAGCGGCAATGGTACTTCCAGCCTCGGATGCTGAAGGTGGCTGAAACGGGCTTGCCTCCCACCTGGAGCAGGTCTGCGGCCATTAAAGCCCCTCCTCTTCCATTACTGGCTCCGCTCCAGATGGCATCCATCACAATTAAAGAGGAAATGGGAACCAGGCGGCTGGCAAGGCCGCGAGTGGAGGGCTGCAGTTTGGCTATAATTAAATCCATTAATGATCTCAGCAGATCAGAATGGCACGTAACAGAATTAGAGGAACGGCTACGATCGCCATCTTAAACGTCTTGGCAATATCCTTGCTATTATTCAGCGTAATAATGCATTTCTGCAGGGGGCAGGGGAACAGAACAAGCAGTACTGTACTGGGAAGTCTGTTTACTCAGCGAAAAGAGCAGGTGGCCATGAAAAAGCTCTCTACGGAGCTGCAAGGACGAGTGATACAACTCGCACAGAGGTCAATAATTTCAGAAGAGGCAAATTTAGCCGTTAAGAACTCTGAACCGGTTATTGTTTATGCCCATAGGAAACATTTTTTATTATTATTTATTGGATTTGTATGCCGCCCCTCTCCGCAGACTCGGGGCGGCTAACAAAAGTGGTAAAACAACATGAACAATCCAATTAATAAAAACAACTAAAAACCCCTTATTATAAAAAACCCCAAACATACCATGCATAACTTGTAGTAGCCTAGGGGGAAAGGATAACTTAACTCCCCCATGCCTGGCGACAAAGGTGGGTCTTAAGTAATTTGCGAAAGACAAGGAGGGTGGGGGCTGTTCTAATCTCTGGGGGGAGTTGGTTCCAGAGGGCCGGGGCCGCCACAGAGAAGGCTCTTCCCCTGGGGCCCACCAAACGACATTGTTTGGTCGACGGGACCCGGAGAAGGCCAACTCTGTGGGACCTTATCGGCCGCTGAGATTTGTGCGGTAGAAGGCGGTTCCGGATGTATTCTGGCCCAATGCCATGTCGGGCTTTAAAGGTCATTTCCAACTCCTTTGCCCTTCTGCGTGACCAGGAGGTCCTTTAGGGCTCCATTAAGGCAAAAGGGGACAAACGTCTTAGTTAACTGACTTGCAATCCGTTCAAATGCAAAAGTTCTCATTTATCAATGAAACTACATGTTTAATTATACCGGAAACTGTGGCTTCAGCAAAACTTACAAATGAAGTCTTTAGTGCTGAAAATGAACCTCGTGTCTAATGTCATGTGTGAACTAAGTTGCTGGGTAAGAAACCCAACCATGCAAACAATGACATTAAAAATGTTCACTTTGCTGCGCAAACTTTGACGCTGTTAGTGTGTGCAATGGGTTGATATTCCTGGAGGGGTCTGTAATATGGTAAATGATTTAGCTTATCTAGTTAAATGGTCAAAGCAATGGAAACTGCAGTTTAATGTTTCCAAATGTAAAATAATGCACTTGGGGAAAAGGAATCCTCAATCTGAGTATTGCATTGGCAGTTCGGTGTTAGCAAAAACTTCAGAAGAGGAGGATTTAGGGGTAGTGATTTCTGACAGTCTCAAAATGGGTGAGCAGTGTGGTCGGGTGGTAGGAAAAGCAAGTAGGATGCTTGGCTGCATAGCTAGAGGTATAACAAGCAGGAAGAGGGAGATTGTGATCCCCTTATATAGAGCGCTGGTGAGACCACATTTGGAATAGTACTGTGTTCAGTTCTGGAGACCTCACCTACAAAAAGATATTGACAAAATTGAACGGGTCCAAAGATGGGCTACAAGAATGGTGGAAGGTCTTAAGCATAAAACGTATCAGGAAAGACTTCATGAACTCAATCTGTATAGTCTGGAGGACAGAAGGAAAAGGGGGGACATGATCGAAACATTTAAATATATTAAAGGGTTAAATAAGGTCCAGGAGGGAAGTGTTTTTAATAGGAAAGTGAACACAAGAACAAGGGGACACAATCTGAAGTTAGTTGGGGGAAAGATCAAAAGCAACATGAGAAAATATTATTTTACTGAGAGAGTAGTAGATCCTTGGAACAAACTCCCAGCAGACGTGGTTGGTAAATCCACAGTAACTGAATTTAAACATGCCTGGGATAAACATATATCCATTGTAAGATAAAATACAGGAAATAGTACAAGGGCAGACTAGATGGACCATGAGGTCTTTTTCTGCCGTCAGTCTTCTATGTTTCTATGTTTCTATGTTAGTGGTACTTGGCATCACAAGGATTGTAGAGAAAGAGAAGCAGGATTTTTTTTAAAAAAAAATCTTCCACTTGCTCATCTAAAAGGGACTTGCTCGCCACAAACAGCAAAAGTAAACAATCTGTGTTCTGGCTTGCCGTCATATATCATATAGGAGAAGCGCTAACTGTAAATCTTCACCTGAAATCCAAGTACCATGGTAAATTAGGCAGCCAATGTCTTGCCCAATACACAGTTGGAAAGAGTTTAAAACAGATCCACATCGTTCAAAGACTAACATTATTTTTCTGTAAGGAAGAACCACGGCACAGCTGGAGCGATGTGGCAGGCAAGAACTCTGCACGTTTACAAGGAGTGCAGGCTAAAAATAGTTAAGCTGCAGGAATCACAGAATAACCTCCAGGCAAGATCTGAAATTATGGCTGTTCTAGAAAAGGGTAATTCTGCAAACGCATTAGGAGATAGTAACAAGCAGGAAGGCTTGAGTATCATCTCATTTGCTCCCTGGAGTAGTTTTCTCTGAAACTTGGGCAATGTGCTCAGATCCTGATCAATACACAAACCTCCTTGACAATTTCTGCTGCGACCAGTTAGGTCCCACAGAGTGGGCCTTCTCCGGGGCCCGTCAACTAAACAATGTCGCCCAGGGGAAGAGCCTTCTCTGTGGCGGCCCCGGCCCTCTGGAACCAACTCCCCCCGGAGATTATTTATTTTGTTTATTTATTTATTGGATTTGTATGCCGCCGTATGCTCTCCGTAGACTCGGGGCGACTAACAACAGTGGTAAAAACAACATGCGACAATCCAATACTAAAGCAGCTAAAAACCCTTATTTTAAAACCAATCATACATACAAACATACCATGCATAAACTGTAGAGGCCCAGGGGGAAATAATATCTTAGTCCCCCCATGCCTGACGACAGAGGTGGGTTTTAAGAAGCTTACGAAAGGCAAGAAGGGTGGGGGCTATTCTAATCTCTGGGGGGGAGTTGGTTCCAGAGGGCCAGGGCCGCCACAGAGAAGGCTCTTCCCCTGGGTCCCGCCAAGCGACATTGTTTAGTTGATGGGACCCGGAGAAGGCCCACTCTGTGGGACCTAATTGGTCGCTGGGATTCGTGCGGCAGAAGGCGGTCCCGGAGATAACCTGGCCCAGTGCCATGAAGGGCTTTATAGAATTGCCCCCACCCTCCTCGCCTTTCGTAAGCTCCTCAAAACCCACCTCTGCCGTCAGGCATGGGGGAACTGAGATACTGTTTCCCCCTAGGCCTTTACAATTTATGCATGGTATGTTTGTTTGTAGGTATGATTGGTTTTAAAATAAGGGGTTTTTTAGTTGTTTTCGTATTGGATTTACATGCTGTTTTTATCATTGCTGTTAGCTGCCCCGAGTCTACGGAGAGGGGTGGCATACAAATCAAATAAATAAATGAATGAATGAATGAATGAATGAATAAATAAATAAATAAATTTCAGGATTTCAGCTAGGGTGATAGAGCTTGGCTTTATTAGGATATAGGCACCAGTTCAAAACCTGACCAATTTTACAATCTTCCTCTCATCGACAGCCAAGGAATCAATATTTGGAACTGCCATTAACAACAAATTGTTAACACTTTAATTCAACTTGATATCTAACAGAGCTATCAAAGAACTATCACCTATTCATTAGAATGTTTTTAAGTTATCTAGGAAAAGAAAATGATCAGTGGAAAACCAAATATACCCGAGATGACAAAACTGAGTGGTGTTTTTTTCCCCCTGATCTTTAATCAGTCAGCTTCTTACACAAGCTCCTGGAGATACAAGTGTGAGCGCCAAGTAAGTTTGGAAAGAACATTTGTCAGCGTGTCTTTGTCTTCCCAAATTATAACCTCTCAGGATCTGTCAATTCCACTCTGACTGGCATCACATCAAAATGGATCAGGAACAGCCAAGGATATGCGTTCTGCATCTCCGCAAGACGCTTCTTTGTATCATTCTCTCCAAAGATAATTGACTACCTCCCAATTGTTACTGGCTCCTTGCCAAGGCAAATCATACCTCTACGGAAGCTTCAAAAGGGGTAGCGGCATTAATCTCTCGCAGCAAAAGCAACAACAACAGCAAAGGAGTTTCGTGGCACAGTGGTACCTCGTGATACGAACCCCTCGTGATACGAATCCGGGGTTCGGAAATTTTTTGCCTCTTCTTACAAACTTTTTTCAGCTTACAAACCCACCGCAGATCGCAAAATGGCGCTCCGCTGGGTGTCGACGCCCAGCTGTCACCTTTTAAAACAGCCGGGGGGCTTCTCGGCGTTCTCCCGAACCCGAACTTTTCGGGTTCAGGAGGCCGCCGAGAAGCACCGCCGCCCGGCTGTCACCTTCTGAAACAGCCGGGGGGCTTCTTGGCATTCTCTCGAACGCCGAACCCGGAAGTTCGAGTTCAGGTTCCAGAGGCCGCCAAGAAGCGCCCCGCTGTTTCAGAAGGTTACAGCCGGGTGGCGGAGCGCCGTTTTTGTGATCGGTGACGGCGTTTTCGGCCAATCTGGAGGCTAGAAAGGAGGTGGGGAATTCCAATAGGGAATTCCATGGGCGGAGCTTTGACATCACGAAGATGTCCGACCGCTCAAAAGTTTCTCTCCCAATTTAGAATATTTGCACATACCCTGTTCCCCCGAAAATAAGACAGCGTCTTATATTAATGTTTGCTCCCAAAGATGTGCTATGTCTTATTTTCAGGGGATGTCTTATTTTTTTTTCAATGAAGAAGAATTCACTTTTATTGCTGAACAAAAAAAAAAAAAGAACACTTATTATATACTGTACACAGAAACCAGCATAACCAGACAAACTGTGAATCCTATTAAGAATTTCTTACTGCTACCGTACCATTATTTCCATGTACAGCAATTATACTTTATTCAAATATATGTTATATATGTTCTGTTCAGAAATGCTGCGAAACGAAATGTCTCCTATGTCTTACTTTTGGGGGATGCCTTGTATTAGGCAATTCTACAAAACCTCTCCTAGGTCTTACTTTCGGGGGCGACTTATTTTGGGGAAAACAGGGTATTACCAACATTTTACACTGCGTTCAGAGGTGCAAACCTTAAAAGAGTTTAATGGCTGGAAAAGATGGCTTTATTATTATTATTATTATTATTATTATTATTATTATTATTATTATTATAATATTATTATTATTATTATTATTATTATTATTATTATTTAAAATTGGATTTGTATACCGCCCCTCTCCGCAGACTCGGGGCGGCTAACAACAGTGGTAAAACAACATGAACAATCCAATTAATAAAAACATCTAAAAAACCCTTATAAAAAAAACCAAACATACATACAAACATACCATGCATAACTTGTAGTAGCCTAGGGGGAAAGGATAACTTAACTCCCCCATGCCTGGCAACAAAGGTGGGTCTTAAGTAACTTGCAAAAGACAAGGAGGGTGGGGGCCGTTCTAATCTCTGGGGGGAGTTGGTTCCAGAGGGCCGGGGCCACCACAGAGAAGGCTCTTCCCCTAGGGCCCGCCAAACGACATTGTTTGGTCGACGGGACCCGGAGAAGGCCAACTCTGTGGGACCTTATCGGCCGCTGGGATTCGTGCGGTAGAAGGCGGTTCCGGATGTATTCTGGCCCAATGCCATGTAGGGCTTTAAGTCATTACCAACACTTTGAATTGTGACCGGAAACCGATCGGCAGCCAGTGCAGGCCGCGGAGTGTTGCAGAAACGTAGGCGAATCTAGGAAGCCCCACGATGGCTCTCGCGGCCGCATTCTGCACGATCTGAAGTTTCCGAACACTTTTCAAAGGTAGCCCCATGTAGAGAGCGTTGCAGTTAGAAAAGGCAAGCCTTTAAAACAAAGAACAGATTCATGAAGCTTCCCATCAATGCCTTCGTCTTTTGGACTCTGGAACACAGAACCATTGTATTCCTGTACAAACGTGCAAAGCTGCAAATGACAGGGGTGGATATGATCTGCTACATTGCATTGATCAAGTGACCAGCACTGGTCTAAAACAAGTATGCTGAAAGGACACTTACCGTCTTCTGTCTCCTGCCACACGATGCCTTCCAGATTAACGCTGGTGCCAGGTTCACAGGGGCCCAGGCACTCTGGCTCAGTAGCTAGCGCCACGTCGCAGGTGTTCACCCCTACAGAGCGAGTGCGTACCATTATCTGTTCACACGGTGACGAGATATCACTGTTAACAACAGGGACAAGTAGATGCAGTGGTAGCACTGCAGGGGTGGACACGGGAGACTCCATCTGGAAAGACAGAAAATGAAGCAGTCACAACTGAGGCATAGCAACCCTTGAGGGGTCCCGGGGTCCCACCGCCCAAACTGGGGCTCTTTCACAAGTCCTACACTTGACCTTACCTTCACGAATGACTGTAGTACTTATCTAGCATATTTATCAGTGAAGAACAAACAGGGGTGACTTTAAACAGCTGTGGCGTTGCTGGCTGGGGAATTCTGGGAGTTGAAGTCTGCAAGTCTTAAAGGTTGGACACTGCTACCCTAGACCAGTGTTTCCCAACCTTGGCAACTTGAAGATATTTGGACTTCAACTCCCAGAATTCCCCATTTGCTGGCTGGGGAATTCTGGGAATTGAAGTCCAGATATCTTCAAATTGCCAAGGTTGGGAAACACTGCCCTAGACAGTCTAACTTGGCCATTTTGACTAGCTATGGAAAAAGCTTTAACCTTTCGCCAAGAACACCTCCTTTCAGTTCTGTGAGACAACTATATCCATTCTCCAGCACTTGCCTCTGTGTTGTGCTGCCAAACCAAAGGATATTCATTTGGAGAGAGAGAGAAAAAATCTAGGCAGACAAGTTTGTTTACGTTGCTTAAAACATTTATAGAGCTGCCCAATTCTGGGCAGGTCCCAATGAAAATGATCCGTGCAAGTTTATGCCTGAGTTGTGTCACTTTAGACTTGGGATAGGATTTAAATATGAAACAAATGTTCCTTCTTGATAGTAGGATTCTCACACCCAGCAAATCAGCCTCATAAACATATACAACTTTCTCCTTGACCTTCTAAGCCAGGGGTGTCAAACTCAAGGCCCGTGGGCTGAATCTGCCCCGTGGTGTACTTAGACCTGGCCTGTAGGACTGCCCTGGAAATAGTGAAGGACCAGCCTCTGGTGCCTCTGCCAGTGAAAATGGAGCTTTGTTTTCGCTGGCAGAGGGTTGGAGGAGGCCGTCGCGGCTGAAACGGAGTCCAGGAAAGCCGCGCATGGCCCTCTGGGCTCCATTTTCAGCCGTGACAGCCTCCTGCAGTCCCCCGCCAGCGAAAACAAAGCTCCATTTTCACTGGTAGAGGGCTGCAGGGGAATCTCCACGCCGGCCCTGCCCAGGCCATTACAGGGCCCTCAGACATGAGTGACATCAAAATGACCACACATACCCCACCCTTCCTGAGGTCAAACACAACCTTGATGCAACCCTGCCCGAGATTGTCCATCTCAAAGCCTCTGTCTGGTGAAAGGAAAGGCGCTTGATGCCTGCCATCAAGTGTCCATATTGTTATTCCCCCAATCCAGGAACTGAGCTGCTGCCTATAGCAAAGCCCTCTCCCTCTCCCAATTTAAGCCTCCACCAGAGAAAGTTAATAGATTTCTAAGCTGAAACACGAGCTGCAGTGTAAGAAAGCTGGCTGCTCACCCAGAGCGCACTCCTTCCATAAAACAAGGCTTCCAACTTGGCTATTGTTGTCTCGCGCATCATCTGCTAATTCGAGAACTCCATGACATGTCACTCTGCGGTTAAGTGATGGTCTGAGTGCCTTTTGGTTAAGTGCAGAAACATTCCAGCCAGGGAGATAAAGCATTCAAGATGTCTCTCTGGGAAAGCTGCCCGCTTGCTATACAGATTGGGAGCTTGGCTTTTTTCGGTTTCGCGTGGAGCCCAAAGCTCGCCCCCTTTGCCAAAAGATAACCTGCACCCTCTTCCCCGCGAGTATTGGGGACCATAAAACCAGAGGTTATTTATGGAACATGACTGCCAGCAGCCACACACACTCTCATTCAAGCTAATTCTGCTTTTGAACGGCTGCCAGATCCTTGGTTGCTGCAAATTGTCTCTCTCTCTCACACACATACACACAGAGCTAGCACTGTCTTTTTATGAAGCAATTAAACACAGTGAAATGGAGCAAGTTGAATCTTGCGTGCTCAGTGTTGCCTGTCCAGAACATCAGAAAAGCATCGTGTGCATTTCCCCCACCCCCTTCTTCTTGCAAACATTTCCGAGGAGGGGAAAGGGTTGCAGCCCTGATTTATGAAACCGCTTCAACTGACAGGTACACAGCCATGCCGAGAAGATGGTAGAATTATCTTAAAGCCCGCCAGGGCCTCTGCTGGACCAGGAAGAGGGGAAAACGCTGGTATTTATCCTTCAGTGCACACCATCTCATTAAATCTCTCCCATCGCATAAGCAATAACTGAGGGAAACAGCTGTCTACCCTCTGGCAAGGTTCGGTGCCCAAGAATGTAGGCACTGCTGAGTTCTGGGAATGGATTTTCACTTCCAGTCAAGTTAAAACAGCAGGGGAGGGGGGAAATCACCCAGAGTGTCACTTGCCTGCTTGCCTGCATTAGGTTCTTTCTCCTCTGTGTACTTGTTTGCCCTGGACAGCTAGCCAAACAAAGCCGATCTTATCTGATCAACGTTTAATACTGTCTGCCTTTTTAATCTGTAGTGATCGAGCTGGCGATGTTTGTCCAGGCAGATAACAGAAGCTATACCCAGGGTTTTTGTTTTTTTCCCCCCAAGGGCAGTAAGCCATCCCTCAGATTTGCAAGCTCCCTGACGTAAGCCCCTATTTGCAAGGCGACCACATTCTTAGCATAACGCAAATCTCTCCCTCTCTCTCTCCTTGAGTTGGTCTGTGTGCATTTGTGTACATAAGGAGTGGAGTAAGTTACATTTTGCCGAACAGGATTCCTTGACCCTGTTGAATACCCTTGTGGAGGCATGTTGATGTGTTTAGCTTTCTGCTCCAGGAATGAAGGATAAAACACGCTGTTGACCTGTTCTCAGCTAAGCAAAATTCTAGGCACTCCCAGCATGAAAAACAAGAGCTGCCAGACCCTTCACCCAAGTCAGAACACATGTTTGTTTGTTTGTTTGTTTAGTCCAATACACAATGAGGGTTTTAGTGGGTATATATCTATATACACCTAGTAAAATACATGATGAAGGTTATAGAGGAGATACTCATAGTAAAATATATTAGCAAATACTTCAAAAGAAAAGGATTTAGGGGTAGTGATTTCTGACAGTCTCAAAATGGGTGAACAGTGCAGTCAGGCGGTAGGGAAAGCAAGTAGGATGCTTGGCTGCTTAGCTAGAGGTATAACAAGCAGGAAGAGGGAGATTATGATCCCGCTATATAGAATGCTCGTGAGACCACATTTGGAATCCTGTGTTCAGTTCTGGAGACCTCACCTACAAAAAGATATTGACAAAATTGAACGGGTCCAAAGACGGGCTACAAGAATGGTTGAAGGTGTTAAGCATAAAACGTATCAGGAAAGACTTCATGAACTCAATCTGTATAGTCTGGAGGACAGAAGGAAAAGGGGGGACATGATCGAAACATTTAAATATATTAAAGGGTTAAATAAGGTCCAGGAGGGAAGTGTTTTTAATAGGAAAGTGAACACAAGAACAAGGGGACACAATCTGAAGTTAGTTGGGGGAAAGATCAAAAGCAACATGAGAAAATATTATTTTACTGAAAGAGTAGTAGATCCTTGGAACAAACTTCCAGCAGACGTGGTAAATAAATCCACAGTAACTGAATTTAAACATGCCTGGGATAAACATATATCCATCCTAAGATAAAATACAGAAAATAGTATAAGGGCAGACGAGATGGACCATGAGGTCTTTTTCTGCCATCAGACTTCTATGTTTCTATGTTTCTATATCTAAGAAATAATAGAAAAGAAGATAAAGTAATAGAACATATCAATGAAAGAATAGAAGAAGAGATATAGCAATAGAAGAAAGGAATAGGAGATATAGGAGAGCAATAGGACAGGGGACGGAAGGCACTCTAGTGCACTTGTACTCGCCCCTTACTGACCTCTTAGGAATCTGGATAGGTCAACGGTGGATAATCTAAGGGTAAAGTGTTGGGGGTTTGGGGATGACACTATGGAGTCCGGTAATGAGTTCCACGCTTCGACAACTCGGTTACTGAAGTCATATTTTTTACAGTCAAGTTTGGAGCAGTTAATATTAAGTTTAAATCTGTGGTGTGCTCTTGTGTTGTTGTGGTTGAAGCTGAAGTAGTCGCCGACAGGCAGGACGTTGCAGCACATGATCTTGTGGGCAATACTTAGATCTTGTTTAAGGTGTCTTAGTTCTAGGCTTTCTAGGCCCAGGATTGAAAGTCTAGTCTCGTAGGGCATTCTGTTTCGAGTGGAGGAGTGAAGGGCTCTTCTGGTGAAGTATCTTTGGACATTTTCAAGAGTGTTAATGTCTGAGATGCAGTAGCAGACATTTATTGGATTTGTATGCCGCCCCTCTCCGGAGACTCGGGGCGGCTAGCAGCAACAATAAAGCAGTGTACAATAGTAGTCTGATGTTAGAAATAATTAAAAGCCCATTAATATAAAAAAACCCAAACATACATACATACATACCATGCATAGAATTGTAAAGGCCTAGGGGGAAGAGGGTCTCAATTCCCCCATGCCTGACGGCAGAGGTGGGTTTTAAGCAGCTTACGAAAGGCAAGGAGGGTGGGGGCAATTCTAATCTTTGGGGGGGGTTGGTTCCAGAGGGCCGGGGCCACCACAGAGAAGGCTCTTCCCCTGGGTCCCGCCAAGCGACATTCTTTAGTTGATGGGACCCGGAGAAGATCCACTCTGTGGGTCGCTGGGATTCGTGTGGCAGAAGGCGGTCCCAGAGATAATCTGGTCCGGTGCCATGAAGGGCTTTATAGGTCATAACCAACACTTTGAATTGTGACCGGAAACTGATCGGCAACCAATGCAGACTGCGGAGTGTTGGTGTAACATGGGCATATTTGGGGAAGCCCATGATTGCTCTCGCAGCTGCATTCTGCACGATCTGAAGTTTCCGAACAGTAGCCCCATGTAGAGAGCGTTACAGTAGCTTTATCATTGCTAAGATTCCAGAAACAGAAGTCAATCAATATTTATTTGATCAATGTCTAGCAAAATTTAACAGAACAAAACCAGAGCGACGCAAATAAATACGATAATGTATTAACAGTCCATGTATACAAGGGTTTCCCTGTAAAGCAAGGCTGTATTCATCAAAGATGCCATCCCTACTTGCTTTTTTTCTTTTTTTTAAAGTAGCTGACAATGCTGTAATAACTGAAGGAAGTACTTTTTGATTCTGACGCTGGATTGATTCTCTCATGAGGGTGCAGTAGCTGGAATCCCAACACTGCCAGCTGAAGGTCAAGGTTTGGCCACCAGAGAGAATAAAAGGAGAGACCTTCTGCCTGCCGTTTGGGAACAGGCGAAAAATGAACCTAATCAGCTGCTCCAGGAATCTTTCTCCACTAATCCGGAGCAGATGTTCCTTCCTTCTCACGTATTACAGCAAAACAATTTTGGCAAAGAACTAGGGACAGTCAATTTGTCTTGGAAGATGGAAATTGGTTCACCGCAACACTTCCCCGGAGGCAGAGCTGGGCCACTTCTTGGAAGTGTTTTAAGAGTCAGAAAAGTTGCAGGTTTGCAAACTGTTCAGCTGCTCTACTACTATGAAAGGTAATCAGTACTCGGCAGAAGAACGCTAATTGCTGCTCCAGCTTTGCTAATTATCATTTGGTCACGTCTGTAATCTGCCTTATGCCACAATGCATAATAAGCAGCTTGCTGAGAGCCGTCTAATAAGTGAGACGCCTTTATGGGATTTCATATTTCACTCTGCAGTGGAACAAATGTACTGTCATTTATCAGCTGTCTGGGCACAGGAGGAAAAGGGGATGGCGGGGAGCTCAACCTTCCCTGCAGCTTTTGAAAAGATGAAAAAAAAAAAGAAGAAGAGAAAGGAGAGAGTGAGTTCTTAAAAAATTTATGACATGGCACAGGCTGCTGACCAGCGTACATCTGAAGGGGAGCAAAGGGAAAGGGAGTTGCTGGTCTATGATTTATTAAGTTTCCGCCTTGACTGACTGTGAGTGAGTGAGAATAGGATGTTTATCTAAAAAAAGATAAAGCAATGAGAGAGTTTGTGGCCTCTTTAGAACCATCTATAACTCTGCAGTATAAGGATCTGCTGCTTTCTTTAAGTCCCACAATAAAGAACTTCTGATTAAACAAACAACACCTCAACAGTACTCCATATTATGTCTATACCAAATATAGTCAACCAGTATTCATGATCTTTGTTGGGGGAAAAATACATAATTTTTTAGATTTAGTCTACTTTTTACAGTATTGGCTGCATAGCTAGAGGCATAACAAGCAGGAAGAGGGAGATTGTGATCCCCTTATATAGAGCGCTGGTGAGACCACATTTGGAATACTGTGTCCAGTTCTGGAGACCTCACCTACAAAAAGAGATTGACAAAATTGAACGAGTCCAAAGACGGGCTACAAGAATGGTGGAAGGTCTTAAGCATAAAACGTATCAGGAAAGACTTCATGGACTCAATCTGTATAGTCTGGAGGACAGAAGGAAAAGGGGGGGACATGATCGAAACATTTAAATATGTTAAAGGGTTAAATAAGGTTCAGGAGGGAAGTGTTTTTAATAGGAAAGTGAACACAAGAACAAGGGGACACAATCTGAAGTTAGTTGGGGGAAAGATCAAAAGCAATGTGAGAAAATATTATTTCACTGAAAGAGTAGTAGATCCTTGGAACAAACTTCCAGCAGATGTGGTTGGTAAATCCACAGTAACTGAATTCAAACATGCCTGGGATAAACATTTATTTTATTTTATTATTTTATTATTTGGATTTGTATGCCGCCCCTCTCCGAAGACATATATCCATCCTAAGATAAAATACAGGAAATAGTATAAGGGCAGACTAGATGGACCAGGAGGTCTTTTTCTGCCGTCAGTCTTCTATGTTTCTATGTATTAAAAAATTTGAACCACTTTTCTGTCCACATTTCTGTCTTTTTCTGTTCAATTTCGTTCCCTCCCTTTTTTGGGTCTCCCCCCTGCCCCGTGTATTCTAGAACAATAAATAAATAAAAGGTTCACATTAGGACTTGCAAAAGCAAGTTCTAGAGAAATGGTGTTTTTAAAGGGACATGTCACATGACACAGTGTTGACTAAACACTAATGCTGAAATATTTCACGAAGAATATTGGTTGCAGAAGTGTAATGTACCTTTTTATTAAATTGCAGTTATGGACACAAAACGCAGGCACCTATGGGATTGTAAATTAACTTTAATAATTAGTCTACCTTATTCCTTTCTTTCTGCCAAACATTGGTTAGAAATTATGTTGCTAATAATTGGTTATTAGCTTCCATTATATTTTGGTGATGTGATTTGAGGGTGCTCTGGGGATGGCAAAAAAAAGGAGGGAGTGGGAGAGGTTAAAAGTGGTATCCAGCTGCTGCTATAGTTTGCTTTAAATAAATATTCCCCACCCTTCTCTTTCTTCCTGTTAAATGACATTTATTTCTTTATTTTTATTAGATTTGTGTGTCGCCCGTCTCATCCAGATGACATGAGGTTGCAGGATGCAAAATGGAATTGTTACATGTTTAAGCAGTCATATGCATATATTTATAATTTGCATTCTGCTGCAGTGCTCTGACAATTCACTGCAACGTTTTTAGATTTCAACTGTGACTTATGGCCAACTGAAGGGAGAGAAAGCACAGGGCATTACGATACTATTTGCTCTCTGTAAGAAGCAGATGGAAGCATTTCAAGATTAAGTAAACATCAAAGCACCAAATGTATCTGCAGTGCCAAATATTTACATTGCCTCCTCTGAACCTAGTCCCCTACAGATATGCGAGATCAATATTCTCATGTTCCTGTATATTTTCTCTCTATTTAATACAGACAAAGCCAATTTATTAAATCAAAGAACCTAGCTATGACACATGTGACAACGAGAATTACCTCTCTGGAAAGTCTGATGTTTGAACACATTTGGACTAATCAAGAAGGGATGAATGCTAACCCTCATACTTACTTACTTACTTACTTACTTACTTACTTACTTACTTACTTACTTATTTAGATTTGTATGCCGCCCCTCTCCACAGACTACAATATCAATTTAGCATACTAGCAACATAATGTACATGTTATTTCTCATTAAAGAGACTACAGGGTACATTTTGGCATGGAGGTTAACAATGGTTAGCTTCTGCAATTTTTTTTTAAAATCATGAAGTTAAAAATATGAGGTACAACAACAGTCAAGGACAGTCAGGAGGGGAAAATGTCACTTGCCACCTAGCTGCGAAGTACAGTGGTACCTCTACCTAAGAATGCCTCTACTTACAAACTTTTCTAGGTAAGAATTGGGTGTTCAATATTTTTTTGCCTCTTCTCAAGAACCATTTTCCACTTACAAACCCGAGCCTCCAAAACTGTAACGGGAAAAGGCAGGGAGAAGTCTCCGTAGGGCCTCTCTAGGAATCTCTTTGGAGGAAACAGGGCCAGAAAAGGCAGGGAGAAGCCTCCGTAGGGCCTCTCTAGGAATCTCTTTGGAGGAAACAGGGCCTGAAAAGGCAGGGAGAAGTCTCCGTAGGGCCTCTCTAGGAATCTCTTTGGAGGAAACAGGGCCTGAAAAGACAGAGAGAAGTCTCTGTAGGGCCTCTCTAGGAATTTCTTTGGAGGAAACGGGGCCGGAAAAGGAAGGGAGAAGTCTCTGTGGGGCCTCTCTAGGAATCTCCTGGAAGGAAACAGAGCCAGAAAAGGAGGGAGAAGCCTCTGTGGGGCCTCTCTAGGAATATCCTGGGAGGAAACAGAGCTGGAAAAGGCGGGGAGAAGCCTCCGTGGGGCCTCTCTAGGAATATTCTGGGAGGAAAAAGGGCCTCCACCTTCCCTGTGGTTTCGCCAATCACATGCATTATTTATTTTTACCTTGATTCCTATGGGAAAAATTGCTTCTTCTTACAAACGTTTCTACTTAAGAACCTGGTCATGGAACGAATTAAGTTCGTAAGTAGAGGCACCGCTGTAAATGAAAAGCTGATAATTTCATGACAGTTGCTGAACTATGGATATACCCTCTTCCCCCAAATCTGCAAATCTTGGAATCGTGATCAAATCCATAAGGAACTGCAAGGAACCCGTCAACTTTATTCACAATGTGAATACAATGTGAAAAATGCTCATGGCAAAATTTCATGCATCCCCTCCCCCACTGCTTTCAATTAAAAGTTAAATGTAGCTCACATGCAGAACATGATGAGATGATGTCTCCTCACGCCGGCACCTGTGGGTGGTACAAGAGCTGTGCCTGACTCTGTCAAGCTGTGTCTTAAGATGTGCATATTCCAACTGTCAAGAATATCTTGTATTATAATTCTTACGTGTGGCAACATCATCTTACTGTGCAATTTTAAAGCTAGCGCTTCTATTTTAAAAGGATACAGGATAACATTTGCCTTGGTATCCTGTTTTCCCCAAAATAAGACATCCCCGATAATAAGCCCAACAGGGCTTTTGAATGCATGGCAATAAAGCTAAGGTTACTGCAACGCTCTCTACATGGGGCTACCTTTGAAAAGTGTTCGGAAATTTCAGATCGTGCAGAATGCGGCCGCGAGAGCCATCGTGGGGCTCCCTAGATTCGCCCACGTTTCTTCAACACTCTGCGGCCTGCACTGGCTGCCGATCGGTTTCCGGTCACAATTCAAAGTGTTGGTAATGACCTTTAAAGCCCTACATGGCATTGGGCCAGAATACATCCGGAACCGCCTTCTACCGCACGAATCCCAGCGGCCGATAAGGTCCCACAGAGTTGGCCTTCTCCGGGTCCCGTCGACCAAACAATGTCGTTTGGCGGGCCCCAGGGGAAGAGCCTTCTCTGTGGCGGCCCCGGCCCTCTGGAATCAACTCCCCCCAGAGATTAGAACGGCCCCCACCCTCCTTGTCTTTCGCAAATTACTCAAGACCCACCTTTGTCGCCAGGCATGGGGGAGTTAGGATATTCCCTCCCCCTAGGCCATTACAAGTTATGTATGGTATGTTTGTGTGTATGTTTGGTTTTTTATAATAAGGGTTTTTAGTTGTTTTATTAAATTGGATTGTTACATGTTGTTTTTTATCATTGTTGTTAGCCGCCCCGAGTCTGTGGAGAGGGGCGGCATACAAATCCAATAAATAATAATAATAAGAGCTTATTTCAGGGTTTAAAAAAAATATAAGACAGGGTCTTATTTTCGGGGAAACAGGGTAGATTCTTTTGCTGGCAAATACTTTCTTCCCAAAGCACATATCTGCAACCCTTGACAGTAGTTACCCTTTAAAAACCTCATTTACAGCAGGCTCTGCGAACACTTCCACCACATCTCAAGTTAAAATTAGCATATGTTTAAGAGGATACATTTTTTCATAATAAACATCGCAAACAAGATGGGAAATTATTCACATCAAAAGTATGTAGTTCTCTATACATATTTCTTTATTACAATGACTCCAACATCATAATACTTCCTGCAGAAACTGCCAAGATGGTCAAGAACTTCTCATTTTTATTGAAAAGCTTGTAAACATTACTTAATAAAGGCAAAAGCAATTAGCACGGAGGTGACTGAATCTTGATAATCTATTTTATCTATATACTAACAGCTGTGTTTAATTACCGGTAAATATAGTTCAATATTCAAACAGTAAAAGGTGCCTACAATACTTTTTGTGTAAACTGCACTGACAAATAAATGTAAACATGTAACTTCTTAATATGAAACCTCTATTTAGCATTGCATAAGGAAGCACCTAAATTTAGTTTTAATTAACAGAGTCCTGTTAATTTTTAACAGATTATTGCAAAACGAAGTTAAATATGGGCACGTGAACTGCCATTGTGTCTGTATGTACAGTATGTGTGGGATATAGATATAAATGAAAAGCTAACACCTGAATATTGGCTGGCTTGTATGACGTTCCTACACATTAAACTCCAGAACGACAACATTGAAGAAATTACAAAAAACATTTGCTTTTTATTCAAGTCTACAAGAGATGGCCTAAATTAAAAAATGATGTTTTTTTATCATGTTACCAACATTCTCCCTAGCTCAGGGAT
The DNA here is from genome assembly GCF_031021105.1 of Erythrolamprus reginae. Classification (NCBI taxonomy): domain Eukaryota; kingdom Metazoa; phylum Chordata; class Lepidosauria; order Squamata; family Dipsadidae; genus Erythrolamprus; species Erythrolamprus reginae. The sequence continues at coordinate 6,827,872 of NC_091959.1, read as the reverse complement.
GTCAAACTCAAGGCCTGGGGGCCAGAACCAGTCTGCGGGGTGCTTAGATCTGGCCCGCGGGACCACCGTAGAAACAGCGAAGAACTGGCCCACAATGCCTCCGCCAGCAAAAATGGAGTTCCCAAGGCTCCTGGGTTCTGTTTTCACTGCCTGCAGGAAGCCATCACAACCAAAACCAGCTCAGGAGCCCATTTTCGCTGGCAGGACACTCAGGCCACCACAGCCGCCTCTGACATGAGTGACATGGAGCTGGCCACGTCCACTCTTGCCCCTCCCTGAGGCCAAACACAATCCTGATGTGGCCCTCAATGAAATCAAGTTTGACACTCCTCCTGCCCTAGCCGGTCCATCTGCAGACGCTACGAGGAATGTATTTGGAGAGGCCCACTGTTCTATTTAGCAACGATAAGGTCATTTCAGGTAACATGTTTGGACCAGTCTTCAGCTAATTGGCAGGACTAGAGAGTGATCATTTTGCAAACTTTCAGCAAGGCGAAGATTATTTCCACCATCTGTGTGTATCCAGGGTGTGGTCTCCAGATCCTTTTTTTAAGCTTGGCTAACAGGCTCGGGGTGATTTCTTAGTTGCTGCAACTAAAAACCACACATGCTTATCAGGAACTAGAGCCATCCTTTTCCTCTGCCTTGTGATGAGTTGCAATTGTACACGTTGAAAGTGTTTGTTTGGACTCTCCTGGAAGGGCTATTATCTTCCTGGAAAATGTTATCTTTTGTCCTTCTTGTGTGTAAGACCTATTGCTCCATCAGTCTTATTTATTTTATTTATTTATTTATTTATTTATTGGATTTGTATGCCGCCCCTCTCCGTGGACTCGGGGCGGCTAACAACAGTGATAAAAACAATATATAGCAATCCAATAATAAAACAACTAAAAACCCTTATTATAAAAACCAGACATACATACTGACATACCATACATAAATTGTATAGGCCCGGGGGAGATATCTCAATTCCCCCATGCCTGACGGCAGAGGTGGGTTTTAAGGAGTTTACGAAAGGCGAGGAGGGTGGGGGCAATTCTGATCTATGGAGGGAGTTGGTTCCAGAGGCCACCACGGAGAAGGCTCTTCCCCTGGGTCCCACCAAATGACACTGTTTAGTTGACGGGACCCGGAGAAGACCCACTCTGTGGGACCTAATCGGTCGCTGGGATTCATGCAGCAGAAGGCGGTCCCGGAGATAATCTGGTCCGGTGCCATGAAGGACTTTATAGGTCATAACCAACACTTTGAATTGTGACCGGAAACTGATCGGCAACCAATGCAGACTGCGGAGTGTTGGTGTGACATGGGCATTTTTGGGAAAGCCCATGATTGCTCTCGCAGCTGCATTCTGCACGATCTGGAGTTTCCGAACACTTTTCAAAGGTAGCCCCATGTAGAGAGCGTTACAGTAGTCGAGCCTCGAGGTGATGAGGGCATGAGTGACTGTGAGCAGTGACTCCCGGTCCAGATAGGGCCGCAACTGGTGCACCAGGCAAACCTGGGCAAACGCCCCCCTCGCCACAGCTGAAAGATGGTTCTCTAATGTAAGTTGTGGATCGAGGAGGACGCCCAAGTTGCGGACCCTCTCTGAGGGGGTTAGTAATTCCCCCCCAGGGTAATGGACGGACAGATGGAATTGTCCTTGGGAGGCAAAACCCACAGCCACTCCGTCTTATCAGAGTTGAGCTTGAGTCTGTTGACACCCATCCAGACCCCAACAGCCTCCAGGCACCGGCACATCACTTCCACTGCTTCACTGACTGGACATGGGTCTTAAAAGTCTTGCTTTTAAGGCTTAAAGGAACAGTGTGAAAATAGCTGCACATCTGGAGAACATACATTTTACAGTGAGTACCGGTTCAATGTTATCAAACACCACCAGGGAAAATCAAAGAGATGGAGAAACATAGTAAAAACAAAGCAGAATAAGCACAAACTACTACTTTTGGATGCAATTCCTCAAAGGGCAGGACAAACGGGCTGGCTTAACGCCTTTTCTCTAATTCTGGCTTCTTAAAAGAAATCATCGCTGGATTATGAGCAAAGGGTGAAAAAAAAATCCAATTTATATTTCAAAAGTGGCTTAACCATTTCAAGCTGAGCTTAACCCAGCACAAAAGATAAAATATGATGAACAGACTGGCTGTAAGTGAGTTACACAGACTAATCCACTATGAACACAGGTTGAGTGCTGTTTCTAGGGAAGAAACTGTTCCTAGTCCTACAAAATTAATACAGTACTTAAAAATTTCTTTTATGATTTGTTCTCTATTAACTATAGGTAGTCCGCAACTTACAACAGTTCGTTTAGTGACCATTCAAAGTTACAACGGCACTGAATATTATTATTATTATTATTATTATTATTATTATTATTATTATTATTATTATTAATTGGATTTGTATGCCGCCCCTCTCTGCAGACTCGGGGCGGCTAACAACAATGATAAAAAACAACATGTAACAATCCAATTTAATAAAACAACTAAAAACCCTTATTATAAAAACCAAACATACACACAAACATACCATACATAACTTGTAATGGCCTAGGGGGAAGGAATATCCTAACTCCCCCATGCCTGGCGACAAAGGTGGGTCTTGAGTAATTTGCAAAAGACAAGAAGGGTGGGGGCCGTTCTAATCTCCGGGGGGAGTTGATTCCAGAGAGCCGGGGCCGCCACAGAGAAGACTCTTCCCCTGGGGCCCGCCAAACGACATTGTTTGGTTGACGGGACCCGGAGAAGGCCAACTCTGTGGGACCTTATCGGCCGCTGGGATTCGTGCGGTAGAAGGCGGTTCCGGATGTATTCTGGCCCAATGCCATAACGTGACTTATGACCATTTTTCACAGTTACGACCATTGGTTCATCTCGATGGTCGCGTGATTTACGGATGCTTGACAACCGACTCACATTTATGACGGTTGCAGAGTCTTGGAGTCATGTGAGACCCTTTTGCAACCATTTGACAAGCAAAATCAGTAGGTAAACCAGATTCACTTAACGACCATGTTGCTAATGTAAGAACTGCAGTGGTTCAGTTAACAAACGTACGTAGCGAGAAAAGTCGTAAAATGGGGCAAATTCACTTCACAAATTTCTCACTTAACAACGTAAATTCTGGGCTCAGTTGCGAGGACCGTCTGTATGCTGGAGAGAGCACTGTAATTTCATGCTTTTGTTATTCCCTGCACCTTCCATTTTCTTTAGCTAACAAGTTTTTGGGTTTTTTTAGAGTAAAAGGACTGTACTCACCTCTCCCATTAATTCATTCTCCACTTCAGAAAAGCTTTACACAGCTGGAAGATTATGCTATATTAGCTAAAGGGATTAGCTATTTTCCAAACATAAAACCAGGGTTTTATAAATATCTTTGGCAGGGCGAGTCTGAGGCCATCCATGGCATCTGTGGTAAGCTCTTCCTACTGGTTCTTATTTCCACTTCCCTTTCCCCAGTTGTATGCGAAATAGCAAATCATAGTTGGTGCTTCGAAGTGAAACTGGGGATTTGCTTCCAATTATAATGCGTAGACATGTTGCTAGCTAAGAGAGAAGCATGGTTTATTGATCTCGGTGGGGTAGCAAACAATGAGGAAACAGGACTGATGCGCATAAGAAGTGTTCAATAGGTCAGAATACTGAGATACCAAGGCGTTGGTCTTACCTGATACGCTCCTTCTCTACGTGCTGAGAAAGAATCCAAAGTATGGGTTAACTTTGCCTTTCTGCCCAGAGTCCTTTTAAACTTTGTAGCCTCGCCTCTCGACTGTCCCCAGTTTTGATGAAAGCATAGCGGTTGATATGACACATTACTGATTATTATTATTATTATTATTATTATTTATTTATATTTATTTATTATTTATTATTTAGATTTGTATGCCGCCCCTCTCCGCAGACTCGGGGCGGCTCACAGCAAAATATAACAAATCGTAACAAATCCAAATAAATTTAAAATATTTAAAAAAGTTTAAAAAGAACCCCATTTACTAACAAGCACACACACAAACATACCATGCATAAATTGTACATGCCCGGGGGAGGTGTTTCAGTTCCCCCATGCCTGACGGCAAAGGTGGGTTTTAAGGAGTTTACGGAAGGCAAGGAGGGTGGGGGCAGTTCTAATCTCTGGGGGGAGTTGGTTCCAGAGAGTCGGGGCCGCCACAGAGAAGGCTCTTCCCCTGGGGCCCGCCAACCGACATTGTTTGGTTGACGGGACCCGGAGAAGGCCCACTCTGTGGAAGACCTTCAATAATAATAATAATAATAATAATAATAATAATAATAATAATAATAATAATAATAACAATAATAATAATAGTAATAATAGTAATTATTATTATTATTATTATTATTATTATTATTATTATTATTTATTGGATTTGTATGCCGCCCCTCTCTGCAGCCTCGAGGCGGCTAACAACAGTGATAAAAAACAGCATGTAACAATCCAATACTAAACAACTAAAAAACGCCTTATTATAAAACCAAACATGCATACAAACATACCATGCATAAATTGTAAAGGCCTAGGGGGAAAGAGCATCTCAATTCCCCCATGCCTGACGGCAGAGGTGGGTTTTAAGAAGCTTACGAAAGGCAAGGAGGATGGGAGCAATTCTAATCTCTGGTGGGAGTTGGTTCCAGAGAGTCGGGGCCGCCACAAAGAAGGCTCTTCCCCTGGGTCCTGCCAAACGACATTGTTTAGTTGACAGGACCCGGAGAAGGCCAACTCTGTGGGACCTAACTGGTCGCTGGGATTCGTGCAGCAGAAGGCGGTCTCGGAGATATTCTGGTCTGATGCCATGAAGGGCTTTATAGGTCATAACCAACACTTTGAATTGTGACCGGAAACTGATCGGCAACCAATGCAGACTGCAGAGTGTTGGTGTAACGTGGGCATATTTGGGGGAAAACACCGAAGTCCTCGAAGCCCCACCTCTGGACCTCTGTGTTTTTGTGATGCTGCAATTTCACTGAGGCTCCCCTCGCTGGGAAACCCCACCTCCGGACTTCTGTTGCCAGAGAAGAGCCCGTTTTTGCGCTGCTGGGATTTCCCTGCTGGGATTCCCCTGCAGCATCACAAAAACATGGAAGTCCGGAGGTGGGGTTTCCCTTGGAGGGGAGCCTCATGGGAATCCCAGCAGCACAAAAACGGGTGCTTCACTGGCAACGGAAGTCCGGAGGCGGGGCATCCCAGCGGCGGCGGTGGGTTTGTAAGGTGAAAATAGTTTGTAAGAAGAGGCAAAAAAATCTTAAACCCCGGGTTTGTCTCTTGAAAAGTTTGTATGATGAAGCGTTTGTAAGATGAGGAATCACTGTATCCTCTTTAGAATAAATCCCGATGTTTAGATTACTTACGACAGGTAAAAGAAGGATGAAGTCTCCTGCCCCCCACCCCACTTTATATGCAGTAGATTGTACAACTGAGATAGTACGACATATTTTTCCACTTGCAACTGGCCACCCAGAACTATGTGTGCGATGAGAAACCAACTAAGTGCAGAAAACAGTTCCAAGGGGAGAAAATTAGAATAATTCCATCCTCTGAAGTATACTACTTGCAAGTACTGGGGCATGCATATCATAACAAGTTAAAGGCTTTAATAATTAATAGACTGAAAGAAGATGTCTTCTCTGGCCGGAGGGATAAACAGTCCTGAAATTATGTTGTCTTGCCTACTAAGACTTTAGAGCTCCAAACTTCTCTCTCTACAAAAACTGAGTATTTTATAAATTATCCTCCAACCTGGACATGGCATGTGGGTTAATATTTACAGCAACACTGCATTCTAATTTGTTCTTTCTGGGTCTTTACTGGCACAAGGCCTCTTGTGGGCACCGATTATATTTAATAACATAACTGATTAAAAGAGTTGGAAGGGACCTTTTGGTCACCTAGTCCAACCTCCCAACCTAAGCAGGAGACCCTGCACCGTTTCTGACAGTCTTTTCTTGAAAGCTTCCAGTAATGAAGCTCCTACATTTGTTGGTCCCCTGTATGGATTAAGGAGATATTTTTATATTCACTAAACATTTATTTATTTTTTAATTTTAAACAGGATAGTGACATTTTATATTAGAAATAGAAACATAGAAACATAGAAGTCTGACGGCAGAAAAAGACCTCATGGTCCATCTAGTCTGCCCTTATACCATTTCCTGTATTTTATCTTAGGATGGATCTATGTTTATCCCAGGCATGTTTAAATTCAGTTACTGTGGATTTATCTACCACGTCTGCTGGAAGTTTGTTCCAAGGATCTACTACTCTTACAGTAAAATAATATTTTCTCATGTTGCTTTTGATTTCCCCCCCAACTAACTTCAGATTGTGCCCCCTTGTTCTTGTGTTCACTTTCCTATTAAAAACACTTCCCTCCTGGACCTTATTTAACCCTTTAATATATTTAAATGTTTCGATCATGTCCCCCCTTTTCCTCCTGTCCTCCAGACTCTACAGATTGAGTTCGTGAAGTCTTTCCTGATACGTTTTACGCTTAAGACCTTCCACCATTCTTGTAGCCCGTCTTTGGACCCGTTCAATTTTGTCAATATCTTTTTGTAGGTGAGGTCTCCATAACTGAACACAGTATTCCAAATGTGGTCTCACCAGCATTGTATACAGCGGGATCATAATCTCCCTCTTCCTGCTTGTTATACCTCTAGCTATGCAGCCAAGCATCCTACTTGCTTTCCCTACCGCCTACCGCCGTGGGAGGGGAAAGACCAATGCAGTATAGTAAATAATATTCTCCATTTAATCTATGTCCACACATTAAAGCTTATATTTATTTATTGGATTGGATTTGTATTTGTATGCCTCCCCTCTCCGCAGACTCGGGGCGGCTAACAACAATGATAAAAACAACATGTAAAAATCCAATTTAATAAAACAACTAAAAACCCTTATTATTAAAAAAACCAAACATTCACACAAAAATACCATGCATAACTTGTAATGGCCTAGGGGAAGGAATATCTTAACTCCCCCATGCCTGGCGACAAAGGTGGGTCTTGAGTAGTTTGCGAAAGACAAGGAGGGTGGGGGCTGTTCTAATCTCTGGGGGGAGTTGATTCCAGAGGGCCGGGGCCGCCACAGAGAAGGCTCTTCCCCTGGGGCCCGCCAAACGACATTGTTTGGTCGACGGGACCCGGAGAAGGCCAACTCTGTGGGACCTTATCGCCCCTCTTTTAAACAAGTCACAATGGTGGTTTTAGTATACATCGCCCTGAACGACCTTTACTGGGCTTGGAAATTAGGTTAAGTCTATCTTCTACTTCAAATAGAAGATCAAGAGAGAATTCCTGGGCTGCGGGAAAGAGTGGAACGTTTATTTCTTTCTTTATTTATTTGTTGTTTGTTTGTTTATTTATTGGATTTGTATGCCGCCCCTCTCCGAAGACTCGGGGCGGCTAACAACAGTAATAAAACAATGTACAATAATAATCCAATAAATACTAAAAATGATTAAAAAACCCATTAATATAAAAAACCAAACATACATACCACACATGAAATTGTAAAGGCCCAGGGGGAAAGAGCATCTCAATTCCCCCATGCCTGGCGGCAGAGGTGGGTTTTAAGGAGCTTACGAAAGGCAAGGAGGTTGGGGGGCAATTCTAATCTCTTTTTTTTAAAAAAAACAAAAAATTAAAGACAGCAATATGACAATATGGTCACCCAAAAAGCTGAATGAAGACATTCATGTGATTGCCAGAAGTGGAGTTTGCCTTGAAGAGCATCTGTATCGTTTTACCATCCTAATCTTTATACATTTACTATCTTAAATTTAAAAAAGGAAAAAAAAAAAAAAATTATAAGACTCTCCTCTTAGTTTCACTGCTCAGGTAGGAATTTGTACCTTGACTCTTTATCTGCTTTGGTAAATATCACAGCACTCCAATCAACTTTAGAGTCCCGAGTTATTGAGATAAGGATACCGATATCCTGGCACCACGGAATCCTGACTTGCACTTGATGAAGCAGCCTTTGTGCAGACACGGAAGTCAACGGATCACAAGTCGTAGGAGTTACATTAATTTAAGCAAGTCAATTGTTCGTCACTGGGATTGGACACTAACTTTTATCTGGACAAATGTTGTTTGGACAAATACTCAATGTGGATATGTCAAAGGTTTTTTTTAATCTCTCAAGATCGCATGATGAGATGTCTACCTACCCACCCACCCACCTACCTACCTACCTACCTATTTATTTATTTATTTAATAGAAACATAGAAGACTGACGGCAGAAAAAGACCTCCTGGTCCATCTAGTCTGCCCTTATACTATTTTCTGTATTTTATCTTAGGATGGATATATGTTTATCCCAGGCATGTTTAAATTCAGTTACTGTGGATTTATCTACCACGTCTGCTGGAAGTTTGTTCCAAGGATCTACGACTCTTTCAGTAAAATAATATTTTCTCATGTTGCTTTTGATCTTTCCCCCAACTAACTTCAGATTGTGTCCCCTTGTTCTTGTGTTCACTTTCCTATTAAAAACACTTCCCTCCTCCTATAATTTATTTATTTATTAGATTTGTATGCCGCCCCTCTCCGTAGACTCAGGGCGGCTCACAACAATAACAAGAACAGTGTAAGAACAAATCTAATAATTTAAAAACACTAAAAACCCCATTATTAAAAGCAAACAAACACACAAACATACCATGTATAAACTGTATAGGCCCAGGGGAGATGTCTCAGTTCCCCCATGCCTGATGGCAGAGATGGGTCTTAAGAACTTTACGAAAGGCAAGGAGGGTGGGGGCAGTTCTAATCTCTGGGGGGGAGCTGGTTCCAGAGGGTTGGGGCCGCCACAGAGAAGGCTCTTCTCCTGGGTCCCACCAAACTACATTATTTAGTCGACGGGACCTGGAGAAGGCCAACTCTGTGGGACCTAACCGGTCGCTGGGATTCGTGCGACAGAAGGCGGTCCGATATTCTGGTCCGATGCCATGAAGGTCTTTATAGGTCATAACCAACACTTACCTACCTACCTACCTACCTATCTATCTATCTATCTATCAGATTTATATGCCATATTTATTTATTTACTTTACTTACTTACTTTACTTATTCAATTTTTTTATGCCACCCTTCTCCTTAGACTCAGGGCGGCTTACAACATGTTAGCAATAGCACTTTTTAACAGAGCCAGCATATTGCCCCCACAATCCGGGTCCTCATTTGACCCACCTCGGAAGGATGGAAAGCTGAGTCAACCTTGAGCCGGTGATGAGATTTGAACCCCTGACCTGCAGATCTGGCAGTCAGCTTTAGTGGCCTGCAGTACAGCACTCTACCCACTGTGCCACCTCGGCTCATATTTATATTTTTATAAATTTATTTATAAAAAGTGTATTTTGGGAATTTAGAATTTTTTTTTCTTTGATTCCGGAGGGTTTGTTTAACCAAATAAAAAAAGGGGGAAGGTGTTTTAACTTTTGCTAAGAAGACGGATAATCCCTATTTGGAGGCATATTATTTGCAGCTTCAACATATGCAAAGTACCAACTCAATTATTTACAGCAGATCTGTTCATCCAAGACTTTATACAATATGGTGGAATAGTCATTTCACAAACTAATAGCACAACTCCACTGGCTGTATAGAACAACCAAGCACAAAAATGCCATGTGAGTTGTTCAGTCAGTGTGTCCAAAACTAATAAAAATAAGAGTTTTTCCATGGGATCACAAAGAGCTTTGGGGCTCCCAGAGGAAAGACGATCCGATTGCAATTCACTGCAGATACTTTTCCTATCACTTGTTTGCAGTGTGTGACTATGCCACCCACAAATTCTGAATGTAATGTTTGCACTTCTTATTTGCTTGCAATGCAAACAGGGAGTTAAATGGGTCACAGCAAATTATAGCTTTCTGAGTAGCAGAAGCCTTTCTAACATTAACCAATTTTCACTCTCCATAAAAATGGAAGCCATTTCGAATTTTTAACTGTGCAAAACCTGCTCACGTGAATCGCCATCTCTCTGTATTAATGACAATCTCCTTTTGGTGTTGTGAGGACAACAACAGTCACTAGCAGCTCAAAGGTAAAAAAATCACCACCTTGAAATGTCTATGGTTTTTTGGTAATCATCTAAACTGAATGCCAGGAAGGATTGAATGATAGATGTTTGCCCCAAACAGGAAATAAAAACAAAATGTAGATCATGATATGAAGACATAAATTCAGGACAAAGAAAAAGGGGGAAACAAATTTCAGGACTACATATATAGAAGAACCATAGATTCAACAAAGAATGTTCTTTCTGCGCCAGCTCAGGAAGCTCAAACTGCCCAAGGAGATGCTGAAACAGTTCTACAGAGGAATCATTGAGTCTGTCATCTGCACCTCTATAACTGTCTGTTTTGGTGCTGCAACCCAACAGGACCGACACAGACTTCAGAGGACAATCAGAACTGCAGAAATAACAATTGCTGTCAACCTGCCTTCCATTGAGGACCTGTATACTGCACGAGTCAAAAAGAGGGCGGGGAAAATATTGACTGACCCCTCACATCCTGGACACAAATTGTTTCAACTCCTACCCTCAAAACGTCGCTACAGAGCACTGCACACCAAGACAACTAGACACAAGAACAGTTTTTTTCCAAACGCCATCACTCTACTAAACGAATAATTCCCTCAACACTGTCAGACTTTCTACTAAATCTGCACTTTTATTCTACTAGTTTTTCTCATCATTCCTTTCACCCATTTACTCCCATGTTGACTGTATGGCTGTAACTTGTTGCTTATATCCTAAGATTTTTATTAATATTGCTTCTTCATTGCTTATTTGACCCCTATGACAATCATTAAGTGTTGTACCATATGATTCTTCACAAATGTATATTTTATTTTATGTACGCTGACAGCATATGCACCAAGACAAATTCCTTGTGTGTCCTATCACACTTGGCCAATAAATATTCTATTCTATTCTATTCTAGATGAAGTGAAATGGACCACATTTTATGCTGTACTGCAGAAGCATCTCTGTTAAATCAGATCAACAATATCTGGTCCAATATCTTGTTTCCCACAATTGTTGGATTCTGAACGAGGAGGATGGTTTCCCACTTGGCTATAGGTTAGTGCTCTCCCCAACAGGTTTTATCTTCTCTCATTTGGTTTGATTCTTTATTAAAGCCATTAAAACTAGCAGCTACTATCATTTCTCACAGTATGGAATGCAGCAGGATTAATGATGAGATGAATGATGAAACACACACTCCTTCCGCTGTCTGCAATCTACGGTCAATCAGGTTCCATTCAGCCATTTCATGAGACCAACTGCAACTTGGCATCCTCTCTTCAAAAATTGTCTTCTTTATGACAGTCCACCTTGCCATTATGCAAGAAGGTGTCTAATTTGCTTATTCACATCACTGCTATTTTTATTCGTTCAAAAAATGTCAATATAAGAACAGTTCAAGGTATATTAGCAAATTCAAGTACATTTTCATAGAGCAACCAGCAATTTTAAGCCTCTTACATAAAACAAATTGTTGCCTAACTATCTAGTGAATATGTGCATACAAATAGCCCTTGATTTACAACTATTCATTTAATGACTGTTTGAAGTTACAATGGCATTAGGGGGGGAAATCACTTGGGGATACAGGCAGGTAAAGGTACATTTATTACAACAAACTATAATAACCCCAAATGTAGAAGGGAGTACAGTGTTCCCTCGATTTTCGCGGGTTCAAACTTCGCGAAAAGTCTATACCACGGTTTTTCAAAAATATTAATTAAAAAATACTTCGCAGTTTTTCCCCCTATACCACAGTTTTTCCCGCCCGATGATGTCATATGTCATCGCCAAACTTTTGTCTGCCTTTAATAAATATTTTTTTAATAAACTTTAATAAATAAACATGGTGAGTAATAATCTAAATGGTTGCTAAGGGAATGTGAAATTGTAATTTAGGGGTTTAAAGTGTTAAGGGAAGGCTTGTGATACTGTTCATAGCCAAAAATAGTGTATTTACTTCTGCATCTCTACTTCGCGGAAATTCGACTTTCGCGGGCGGTCTCGGAACTCATCCCCCACGAAAATCGAGGGAACACTGTACAACTATAAGAGGCTTCACCCGATAATTTCATGTACTTTTTATTTACTGCTTAAGGAATGTATGGAAATTCTGTCTGGAGCCTAAGTGTGTTGAAGCTGGACTACTACTTATTTCTTCAGCCAAGGAATTAAATCGTTAATGCCACTAAGATCCCACTAAGAAAATTACAGTCAAGAGAAAGAATGTCAAACACAGGAATATTTGCAATTATCATCCATTGCTTGACTCACTGTAACTGCAGTTCCCTCTTTCCTACATGGTTTAATGGCTTCTACTATTGCTGCTTCCTGATTTACTCTGTTAAAAGCATTTATTGCACCTGTTGTAATTTCTCCGTGCTCTAATTATTCCTGGTTAGCTGCAAACTATACCACTTGTAGAGGGCTGGTATGTACATTTGTCACAGTCTTGCTCCTAACCAACCCTACCAAACAAACACCACCTACTACTATTGTATTTCAGAACAGCACAATAAGATGGGCTTGTCAATTTATTTAGTGCTGGCAATTGGCTTTTGTTACAAAGTTCGAACTAGGCTTTAGAATTCTTGAGAAATTAAGAGACAGAGGGAGGACATCATTGTCCCGGACCTTGTACAAAAACATATTAAAGCAGGGGTGAAATTCAAAATTTTTCCCTACTGGTTCTGTGGGCGTGGCTTGCTGGGCATGGCAGCGGAAGGATACTGCAAAATCTCCAATCCCATCCCACTCTGGGACCAGCCAAAGGTATTATTTGCCGATTCTCCGAACTACTCAAAACTTCTGCTACAGGTTCTCCAGAATCAAACAGAACTTGCTGAATTTCACCCCTTTATTAAAGGAATGTTGACTTTTTTTAAAGACCAAGATCTGCCAAATATATGAATTATTAGATTTGATTAAAAGATATGAAAAATCCCAACATTCTGTTATTATTCTGTTGCGAATGAGCAAATGTGTGATTATTATTATTTTTTCCCTTCTTGCTACCAGAAACTTTTGAATACATTGTATCCCTACATTATCTAAACTATTTACTCCATCAATATTGGACCTTGGAATTTATCCAACACAACCATTATATAACAAGATACAAAATGGAATAATTCATTTATGCTTGATGTTTTCATCTCACTTGCCCAGTCTGAAAATGATCAGAAATTCCATTTAACCTTTCCAATTCTTCTATTCTCAAATTGAACAATTTTATTGAAGCCAAATATATGATATGCCATTCTTGTTCTGCCTAAATAGAATATAATTTGAATTTTTTACTGCATATAACGAAACAGAAATCCGTAAATGTAAACAATAAATAGTGCTAAAAAAATGCCTAGTTCAGACAATCAATTACCCAAAAGGTGCTTGGATAGGGGAATAAGCATACATAATCCTGGCCACAATTTGACTAAAACCAAATCTTGAATAGTTTCAGTTCCTTGTTTATTTTTCCTTTGCAAATCAATGGCAATAGATTCAATGGCAAAAAAACAAAAAAAATGTAGTTACATATTATTGTTTCATTAGCAATACCACAAGATGATTGCTAGAAATAAGATATTATTGATAAAAAGTCCTTTTACCCGTGATTAGGGTAACCACTCACACACAGCATTAATGAAATATGAATTCAGAGCACTTATAAAATATATGATTTTTGTAGACCCCAACAATTCCAACTCCAACCAAGATACTCTTTACATTATCTTATTTAATTGGGTAGATCAGTCACACATAAATATAGCTAACAGACTCACCACCTATTCTAGTCTTTAGCCAACAGAAACAAAGCCACAGGTTTAGGATAACAGAATTATTTTATAGAATGGAACATATTACCAACAATTATCTCTTAATTGTGCATTGTTAGATTGTTGTACGGTTTATTTAGCAAGGGAAACAGAACAAAGCAAATAACATAAAACCAAACATACCCAAACTATAGGACACTGAGTAACTTTCCTGTGTTTCGTCAATCAATTTGTTCGTAGAAGGTGGATGGATAATATGTGCAGCCAGAGCATTGAATTTGGGTGTGGTGATCACTAACCAGTGGTCCGCGAGAAAATTTTGGTGATCCGCAGAAAAATTAATTGCATTTTTTGTATTTCACTAAATACTATTTATCTTTTATCTCTTACTATGAATTTGGTAGTCTCTGAGGTCCGAAAGGTTGGTGACCTCTGGTTTAGATTAAGCACTAGCAATCTACATGAAACTGCTGGGTGAGATCATCCAAGGGCATGGGGTGAGGTATCATCAATACGCCGATGATACCCAGTTATAAATCTCCACCCCATGTCCAGCCAACGAAGCAGTGGAAGTGATGTGCCGGTGCCTGGAGGATGTTGGGGCCTGGATGAGTGTCAACAAACTCAAGCTCAACCCAGACAAGACGGAGTGGCTGTGGGTCTTGCCTCCCAAGGACAATTCCATCTGTCCGTCCATTACCCTGGGGGGAGAATCACTGCCCCCCTCAGAGAAGGTTCACAACTTGGGCGTCCTCCTCGATCCACAGCTCACATTAGAGAAACATCTTTCAGCTGTGGCGAGGGGGGCGTTCGCCCAGGTTCGCCTTGTGCACCAGTTGCAACCCTACTTGGACCGGGAGTCACTGCTCACAGTCACTCATGCCCTCATCACCTCGAGGCTCGACTACTGTAACGCTCTCTACATGGGGCTACCTTTGAAAAATGTTCGGAAACTTCAGATCGTGCAGAATGCAGCTGCGAGAGCAATCATGGGCTTTCCCAAATATGCCCATGTTACACCAACACTCCGCAGTCTGCATTGGTTGCCGATCAGTTTCCAATCACAATTCAAAGTGTTGGTTATGACCTATAAAGCCCTTCATGGCACCGGACCAGATTATCTCTGGGACCGCCTTCTCCTGCACAAATCCCAGTGACCAGTTAGGTCCCACAGAGTGGATCTTCTCCAGGTCCCGTCAACTAAACAATGTCGTTTGGCGGGACCCAGGGGAAGAGCCTTCTCTGTGGTGGCCCCGGCCCTCTGGAACCAACTCTCCCCCAGAGATTAGAATTGCCCCCAACCCCTTGCCTTTCGTAAGCTACTTAAAACCCACCTCTGCCGTCAGGCATGGGGGAATTGAGATCCTCTTTCCCCCTAGGCCTTTACAATTCTATGCATGATATGTATGTATGTATGTATGTCTGGTTTTTATATTAATGGGTTTTTAATCGTTTTTAGTATTAGATTACTATTGTACACTGTTTTATTGTTGCTGTTAGCCGCTCCAAGTCTCTGGAGAGGGGCGGCATACAAATCCAATAAATAAATAAATAAATAAATCTGCACAGTGTAGCAGTTTGCACATCTCCTTCCTCCACCAATAGGTCCTTACTTGCTCCTTGCTAATTACTTCCCAGAATTCTTTGATGGGTATGTTCAGCAAGGCTCCAAGCACATGGACATTTGGAAAGATGCTGCACTCTGGCTGTAAAAAGCATTTTTAGAATTAGAACACAGAGAACTTTAGCACAGCCAGTGCTTGGAAAGAATGTTAATAGGCTTTTTCCATGATCTTATACCAAGGAATAAACCATATTTTTTTAATAAAAGGAGTTGCCGCCCCTAAGCACAGGGATTTGGACAAGACAGAAGCCTGTATTTTGCAATTGTGAAGAGAGCCTTCTTGATCTATCGTGTTTCACTAGAAATACAAAAATCTACACGATGCTAGAATTCCCTTTAATCTAGACGGTTTTACCCGTGAAAAAGAACTCTACTCCTAAATGGCAGGGAGTTCACTCCAAAGCACACAGAAAAGAAGAAAGAGAAGAGAGAGTACAGTAGCTTCCATCTGTTCAACAGATGTGAAGGGATGGTTCCATGAACAAAGAACAGCAGAAACAAAGCATGTGGTTCACAGTTATAGCAAGTTGTTGCTCTCATTCATATCCACAGGATATTCAGATTTTGCCATTAAAGGAGAGATATAAAGTAAGATGGGTTTTTTTCCAATCTGAGGAATCCACTGTTCTCTCACCTACATGCCAACCGTATTTGATAACATATCCAGTTGAATTCTGAATGCATCATGTAATTTCTAAGAACTTTTGACCTACCATTGTTGAAAAAAGGACAAAAGTACAAAAAAAACCCCAATAAAGCTCTAATATTCCTCACAAGAATTATGTGATTTCCAAACTAGACTAAGGATCGAAAAAGAATAGAGTATTGACAAGTGATTTACAGTGATACCTCATCTTACAAACTTAATTGGTTCCGGGATGAGGTTCTTAAGGTGAAAAGTTTGTAAGATGAAATAGCGTTTCCCATAGGAATCAATGGAAAAGCGATTAATGCGTGCAAGCCCAAAATTCATCCCTTTTGCCAGCCGAAGCACCTGTTTCTGTGCTGCTGGGATTCCCCTGCGGCTCCCCTCCATGGGAAACCCCACCTCTGTTATTATGTATTGTTTTTACCTTGTTGTGAGCCGCCCTGAATTTGCAGAGAGGGGCGGCATATAAATCCAATAAATCTAATCTAATCTAATCCAGACTTCCGTTGCCAGCGAAACTCCCGCTTTGCGCTGCTGGGATTCACCTGCTGGGATTCCCCTGCAGCATCACAAAATCACGGAAGTCCAGAGGTGGGGTTTCCCATGGAGGGTAGCCTCAGGGGAATCCCAGTTGCGCAAAAACAGGTGCTTTGCTGGCAACGGAAGTCCGGAGGCGGGGCAGCCAAGCGGCAGTGGTGGGTTTGTAAGGTGAAAATAGTTTGTAAGAAGAGGCAAAAAAATCTTAAACCCCGGGTTTGTATCTCGAAAAGTTTGTATGATGAGGCGTTTGTAAGACGAGGTATCACTGTACAGTATATTAAAATAGTGACAAGTCTTTGTAGGCCACCATGCTGAATGAATGGTATGGAAAAATACGATGACAGGAGAAAGACAGGCAATTTGAATAGATTAGAGATATCAGATGATTGAGATACTAGACTGCATTTACGTCAAGCCAAAAGTTTAAACCACAATCTATTGAACAAGCCAGAGTCGCATCGTGTATACACAATAGTACACCATAATTTTATATCTTACCAAACCAAACAAAAAGTCATATTACAGTATAGCTAAGTATATGCATATTAAGACATTTTTACAATTAGAGAGATTAGCATTTATAGGTATGTTCACAACTTCACACTGCACAACACTGTGTGTATTGTCTGCAATCCCGCTTCAGTCAGTAGAAAGGAAAATAGCTTATGTTAGGAAAATATTCACTCTGAATGGCTTAGAAAGAATTGAGAAGACTATGGATGTATTAAGCTACTCAATATAAGATTCATGCAGCAATTGCTACTTAGACAGAAATGCCAAGAACGTCTCTTCGTTGCAAAACCTACCAGACTGGCACGACACAAAGGAACATCAATTGGCAGAACCAGTGGCACACTGGAGCATACTTATTTATTTATTTTATTTATTTATTGGATTTGTATGCCACCCCTCTCCGGAGACTCGGGGCGGCTAACAGCGACAATAAAACAGTGTACAATAGTAATTTGGTATTAGAAATGATTAAAAATCCATTAATATAAAAACCAAACATACATACATGCATACCATGCATAGAATTGTAAAGGCCTAGGAGGAAAAAGGATCTCAATTCCCCCCTGCCTGGCGGCAGAGGTGGGTTTTAAGTTGTTTACGAAAGGCAAGGAGGGTGGGGGCAGTTCTAATCTCTGGGGGGAGTTGGTTCCAGAGGGCCGGGGCCGCCACAGAGAAGGCTCTTCCCCTGGGTCCCGCTAGGTGACATTGCTTAGTTGACGGGACCCGGAGAAGATCCACTCTGTGGGACCTAACTGGTCGCTGGGATTCGTGCAGCAGAAGGCGATCCCTGAGGTAATCTGGTCCGGTGCCATGAAGGGCTTTATAGGTCATAACCAACACTTTGAATTGTGACCGGAAACTGATCGGCAACCAATGCAGACTGCGGAGTGTTGGTGTAACGTGGGCATATTTGGGAAAGCCCATGATTGCTCTACTTATGGATCTGGGTGTTATGTTTAGGAGACATTACCTGCTGGACAGAGATTGACATAACCTAATGTCACAATTTTTTAGATGAAACTAATCCTGTTTCAAACAAATCCACATTTAGCATGCACAACAGAGAATGAGCTCAAAATAATTCAGCTCTTTAAGTAGCTGTCATTTCTCGAGCTGCAAAGGGAAAACCTGCTTTTGTATGTTAATACTTTCAGCATTCTTATATTTAAATACAACAAGATATAAGATAGGGTAGAAAGTACAAGATTAAAACTGTTATTTTTGTATGTAACATTTCTTTCTTTTAAAAAAAGCAAAACAGGGGAAGGTTTGGTAGGGAAGGTTTGCCTGTTTGCCGATGACCCTAAAGTGTGCAATAGAGTTGATATTCCTGGAGGTGTCTGTAATATGGTAAATGATTTAGTTTTACTAGATAAATGGTCAAAGCAATGGAAACTGCAGTTTAATGTTTCCAAATGTAAAATAATGCACTTGGGGAAAAGGAATCCAAAATCTGAGTATTGTATTGGCAGTTCTGTGTTAGCAAAAACTTCAGAAGAGAAGGATTTAGGGGTAGTGATTTCTGACAGTCTCAAAATGGGTGAATAGTGCAGTCAGGCGGTAGGGAAAGCAAGTAGGATGCTTGACTGCATAGCTAGAGGTATAACAAGCAGGAAGAGGGAGATTGTGATCCCGCTGTATAGAGCGCTGGTGAGACCCCATTTGGAATACTGTACTGTGTTCAGTTCTGGAGACCTCACCTACAAAAAGATATTGACAAAATTGAACGGGTCCAAAGACGGGCTACAAGAATGGTGGAAGGTCTTAAGCATAAAACGTATCAGGAAAAACATCATGAACTCAATCTGTATAGTCTGGAGGACAGAATCTGAAGTTAGTTGGGGGAAAGATCAAAAGCAACATGAGAAAATATTATTTTACTGAAAGAGTAGTAGATCCTTGGAACAAACTTCCAGCAGACGTGGTAGATAAATCCACAGTAACTGAATTTAAACATGCCTGGGATAAACATATATCCATCCTAAGATAAAATACAGGAAATAGTATAAGGGCAGACTAGATGAACCATGAGGTCTTTTTCTGCCATCAGACTTCTATGTTTCTATGTTTCTATCTACCTCGTTCATTTTCAGGAGACCCAGAGGAAGCTTTATGGCCAATATCCTGTGAGGGTAATTCCAATGGATGGAAGCTCCATCATGGAACACAGAATCAAAGGTTCCCTATTAATAACAGGAAAACATCTATTTCCTTAGGAGTCGTATTATGTTCTTGCTTTATTCCCCTGCTCAGGAACCCAAAGGCTTGCCAGAGTTTTTCAGCTGTAGCCGTTAGTTTCTATGAATTTGCTGCTTTCGCTGCCAACCCAAGGCTGGCCCATTTCCCAGGCACGGGCAAAGGCACCAGTTTTCCCCTTCCATTTACTGACATATCAAATCCTTCAAAATTACCTCCTCTGGCAAGCGGACCTGAAAAGCAGAACAAACGCCATCTGCCTTAATGCCTGATAGAAGTGTCCAGAGGCTTTAAATCAACTGTGCAATACCTTTAGGGGCTTACTAATACGAGGTGCAGATGGGTACCGAACCATACTAACAAATCTGGAAAAGGAAAAAGATAGAAAATGTTCTTCTGTGGAAAGAGAACGATGTTTCATTATCGCTAAATACATCCCGTCTTAAATAAAAGAATGAAGAAACCAAGCGAGATTTCAGAACTCCTTTGGAAAGTACAGTACTCAAATAATCAATTTTTTTTCTTTGATCTCTTTTATTTCAGCTCAGTATTCTGGGTTGTGTCCTGATGCACAGGGGGTTTGACTGGGCACACAACTTTCCCAGGGAAGCTACAGTGTGCAGCACTCTTGAGACATAATTGGAACACCAAGACTAATATGAGGCCCAAAGGCCGCTCTTCTATCTCAAAAATCCAACATATGCAGGAGACAGCAAAAGAAATGAAGACCCTACTATTAAGGTTACAAGAATGTTAAAGGGTTAAATGAGGTCCAGGAGGGAAGTGTTTTTAATAGGAAAGTGAACAGAAGAACAAGGGGACACAATCTGAAGTTAGTTGGGGGAAAGATCAAAAGCAACATGAGAAAATATTATTTTACTGAAAGAGTAGTAGATCCTTGGAACAAACTTCCAGCAGACGTGGTTGGTAAATCCACAGTAACTGAATTTAAACATGCCTGGGATAAACATATATCCACTGTAAGATAAAATACAGGAAATAGTATAAGGGCAGACTAGATGGACCATGAGGTCTTTTTCTGCCGTCAGTCTTCTATGTTTCTATGTTAAGACTGAGACCTGTTAGCAGTGGGGCATCTTTAATACCAACTACACCAGGGAGAATGTACATACAGTATTTTTAAATTATCAGATGCTTTATTGTGTCGTGGAGAGTTTTTTTAAAAAGAGAAGCATAGAAATATATTAGATATTCTTTAGGAAACCTTATTTTGAACAAGTGTTCTTTTGACCATGCTACATTAAACATATTTGACATATGTTGGGTCTCCTTGACAATTAATATGTTATCTTCACATTAAACCATAAGCAACCATTTTAATAGCTTTATGTACTCCATGAATCAAGTAATCATAAGAAGCCATAATGCTTTTTTTTTTGTTTAGTGTGCTGTGTGAACTACTGTAGCTTACCATGCTTGATGTTTTAGCATCCATAATAACCAACGCCTGAATGTGATCTAGATAATAATTAATTAATTACAAAGATGACAAATGTTTTAGGGGTTTTTTTTCTATGAGCACAGTGGAAATCTTAGAGGCACCATGGCCTTTCCTGTTTGGAAATTAAAAACACAGAACAAGGTATAATGTGTTTGGCTAATGTTATTGCATAAGCAAAAATAATTCTCTCATAGGTTGAGTTATGTTTGAACAGTCAACAAGGAAGCTGAAGGCAAAACAGAATCGTTGGAAAGAATTCTTCGGATCATTATTCTTTTGCTAGAGGCTAACAGTGGCCCTGCCGATGTGAAGGCAACAAACCACTGCGTAGCCCGTAGGCACTACGACAACTCAGAAAATGCTGGAATGCTGTGAAAAAGAAATGGTGGCAGTGTTTAACTAGGATCATAATAAAGATTTGATTTGATGAAATGGTGATCTCAAGTGGATTGAAGTACCGAGCATATAAATATGTATGTCTCATAAGGAAAGCAGGAAAAAATGAAACAAACCAGTGTGTGTGTTTTTGTGTGTGTGTGTGTGTGTGTGTGTGTGTGTGTCAGAGACCAAAAGAAAATGGATGATTGATGGCTGAATGTTACAGTTTTTTTCTTTAGAATTATTGTGCTGCATCTAATCATGTTAACAATATTAGAGTCGTGCATAAGTTTGTACAATTAATAAACATAATTATCTCATCAAAATGTTTTTTATAAGTAACATGTTGGTTTGAATTAAATTTTGATGCTTTTTATAAGATTTGTTTTCAATATGAGATTTGCGTAAGTTATAAATTTGATTTAATGTTGAAAAAGATTCAGACAATTATAGATGTTACTGGAATATCATCTCAAACTTTTATCATCTCATGCTTAATGGCACATGCCTCTATACGCATACTGGGTACCAAAATCGAAGCCAAAGCACCAGATTTTGGCCTGGTTTCTAAGGGGAGGTGAGGAAATAAACATTCATTTGAAAGTCTTCCAAAGGCAACCCAGTCAGCAGCTTATTCATGCATTGCAAAAAGAACAGAATTTGAGCAGCAACTGGAAGCTCCAATAAGAGAGGAACACCTCCTGGTGCATTCCAGAAATATTTAGGTCAGAAAGCAGGTAACACACCACAGCAAGTGTTGTGGTTAGCTCTGGCCCTGCTCCTGCCCCAAGGACTGTGGATGTGGGGGAGACATCCACATGCTGCAGGCCTGTTTTGCCCCCCCCCCCCCCGGTGGAATCTGCTGATGAAGGCTCCTCTGACCAAAAAGATATGAGTGACAGGGAGGAGGAGAGTGGGGCAGACAGCTCAGAAGGAGATGAATTATCTAGCTCCTCCTTGGATTCAGAACAAGAGTTAATAATACAGCCACGCAAGCGGAGAGCGATGCATAGGCAGCAACAACTGAGAGATTATTATCAAAGAAAATGAGGCCACCTGTGGTTGGGTGGGGCTATGGTTATTAGTGAGGCTGCTATAAATAGCAGCCTGTGGGTTTGGCCATTGTGGAGGATTATCTGATCTTTGTGTTTCGTGACTGCTTTATTGACTTGGACCTTTTGTGTGCTGATTTTCCCCCGCTTTGAAACTAAACCAGGGCAAAGTGTGTTTCACTTTGTGAAAAAAGAAGGACTGTGAATTGCCTCACAGCTGCAAGCTAAGTATCACAGAACTGATAAGGGACTTGTACAAATTACCAGTTTGTTTGGAGACCAGTGCTCCTTGCTATCCCAAAAGAGGGCTTGGTTTAAGTGAATTTTCATGATAAAGAACATTGTTTTGAATTTTCAAACGTGTGTGTGTGTCTGAAATTGTATCTGTGCATTCTTGGCCTCTTTGCAAAAACTACTGGCCTCAAAATGTTTTGGGCGCATTGGGAATTCTAGGCACGAATAGCCTTTTGGACCGATAGGTGGAAGGGGGAAAAGGAACAGTGAACACCAACAGCAGTCAAAGACTTGAGTGTATTATCTGCTTGGCTACAAACTGTTTTTAGCAGGAATGGGTATATTTACTGCTGCTGGCATTTTTAGAATCACAGCATCTGACTGGCACTACTTAGCGGGAAACCGTAGCATGATAAGCATGCCTCTACTCTAGCTCGCTGGCCTTCAGCCCTTGTCAACGGGAGCAGTTGCCTGCCTAGAAGGAAGGAAATTGATGGCTTGGGAAATTGCCTATGACAGAGCTGCTGCCCTTTTTGTCACATCTCCAGGAGAAAAGGGGAATCGAAAGCTTGTGGCTTAACTTAGCTCGGCTTTAAAAAAAATAAAATTCTTCACATGGAGATGCTTATGGCGAGGGCTTTGCGCATTATTTTTCCAACAATCCCATAAACACCACATCCCTCCAGCGATAAATGTGTGAGAACCCCCTCCAAATGTCAGCTCTCCTCAGTTATTTCTAGTGTTGTTATGTTACTCCTCTTATAGCCATGCTTGCATTCCCTAATTGCTTCTTGTATCCAAACCACTGAGAATTTTTAACATTTCAAAGTGTTGTGGTTAGCTCTGGCCCTGCTCCTGCCCCAAGGACTGTGGATGTGGGGGAGACATCCACATGCTGCATGCCTGTTTTGCTGCCGGTGGAATCTGCTGATGAAGGCTCCTCTGACCAAGAAGACATGAGTGACAGGGAGGAGGAGAGTGTGGCAGACAGCTCAGAAGGAGATCAATTATCTAGCTCCTCCTTGGATTCAGAACAAGAGTTAATGATACAGCCACGCATGCGGAGAGCGATGCATAGGCAGCAACAACTGAGAGATTATTATCAAAGAAAATGAGGCCACCTGTGGTTGGATGGGGCTGTGGTCATTAGTGAGGCTGCTATAAATAGCAGCCTATGGGTTTGGCCATTGTGGAGGATTATCTGATCCTTGTGTTTCATGACTGCTTTACTGACTTGGACCTTTTGTGTACTGATTTTTCCCCACTTTGAAACTAAACCAGGGCAAAATGTGTTTCACTTTGTGAAAAAAAAAAGGACTGTGAATTGCCTCACAGCTGCAAGCTAAGTATCACAGAACTGATAAGGGACTTGTACAAATTACCAGTTTGTTTGGAGACGAGTGCTCTTTGCTATCCCAAAAGAGGGCTTGGTTTAAGTGAATTTTCATTATAAAGAACATTGTTTTGAATTTTCAAACGTGTGTGTGTCTGAAATTGTATCTGTGCATTTTTGGGAGGATTCTACCAGGGAGCTCAACAGAACATCAAAGTAAGGATCAAATGAGAGGAAGGGGATTCAGAAGGCACAAGCTTTGAAAATCATCCCTCCTTCTTCCAGAGAGCAGCATGATTATTACTGTTCGTTACAGCAAAGATGCTTCGACTGGACATGTCATTTTTGTTCATTTTATCAAATCCTTCTCTAGGACCTGGGGTGGTGTTAAAGGTATCATCAACAGGATGTAAGCTGTTCCAAGTAAAGCTGCCTTTTGCAATGAACTGATGGTGATTCTGTCAATGCTGTATTATTATTATTATAAACATCTGCCTACCTCAGGTCCTTGGGAAGGGCTCAATAGGTGAACAAAAATGCCAAGTGCAACATAATTCCTCTTAAAGATTAAGAGGACATGCTACCAGATAATCTGCAAGCTCAGGCATAACTATTTTGCTTAAAGAAATACTTAAAGGTAATAAATCCACAGTAAGTAAATAACCAGTTGAAGCTTAGGAATTTAAGGAAAAGAACAGATAGAAGCTTATCTAATCATAATAGTTTCAGCATAATAAAAGGATTTGTTTTGAACTTAGGCTCCCGGGATTGTATACCACACCATCCATTAGAAATATTTATTTGACTTTAGATATGTAATCTTTCATCTCTCAAGTTAAACAGTGTGTGTGTCCAACCTTCTGGTCTTGCTTTGGCTGCATTGAGTGAAGAGAACTGCCCACAAAATATAATATATATTTTATATACAATATATAAATCATACAATAATAAACAGTCTTGGTGGGGTTGCATTACAGACAATCCTTGTTATGACCACTGTTCACACTTATGACCGTGGCAGGAGCTGCGTGGTCACCTAATCAATGTTGGGAGACTTGGCAACTGACAAAGAATGCATTCAGAACACTATATGTGCAAGGCCAGCTGCCCATATATACCTCTAAGAGAAGCTTATTAAAAACTCATGGTTCTTCCATTTAATGGAAGGAGTTTGCCCAGATTCACCAGGTGGACCAGTTGTGGCCCTATTTGGACAGGGAGTCCCTGCTCACAGTCACTCACACCCTTATCCCCTCGAGGTTCGACTACTGCAATGCTCTCTACATGGGGCTACCTCTGAAGAATGTTCGGAAACTTCAGATCATGCAGAATGTGGCCGCGAGAGTAATCATGGGCCTTCCCAGATACACCCATGTTTCGTCAACACTCCGCGGCCTGCACTGGTTGCCGATTAGTTTCCGGACACAATTCAAAGTGTTGGTAATGACCTATAAAGCCCTACATGGCATCGGACCAGAATACCTACGGGACCGCCTTCTGCCGCACAAATCCCAGCAGCTGATTAAGTCCCACAGAGTTGGCCTTCTCTGGGTCCCATCGACTAAACAATGTCACCTGGCGGGACCTAGGGGAAGAGCCTTCTCTGTGGCAGCCTCGGCCCTCTGGAATCATCTCCCCCCGGAGATTCGAACTGATCCCACCCTCCTCGCCTTACACAAGACTCTGAAGACCCATTTATGTCGCCAGGCATGGGGGGAATAATGTGCCCCCTTCTGACTAGTAGGACTTGAGTATGGTATGATTGTGTAGTATCAATTGTTTTTTAATGATAATGGGTTTTTATTTTAGTTTTAACCATTAGATTTGTACTGTATTGTTATTGTTGTTGTGAACCACCCCAAGTCTTTGGAGAGGGGCGACATTTATCTATCTATCTATCTATCTATCTATCTATCTATCTATCTATCTATCTGATTTGTATGCCGCCCCTCTCCGCAGACTCAGGGCGGCTACAGACAAATCTAATAAATTATTATTATTATTATTATTATTATTATTATTATTATTATTATTAATAGCAGAATGTCAGCATCCCATATCTCAGAGGAGCATGCTTTCTCTTCATCCCATGCTATCCCATCCCAAACTCTTAAATAAAAACAAAGCTGCAAAAGAGGGGAGAGAAGCTGTATTGTCCACTGGTCATCCCATGTTCTCCATTTATCCCAAATCAAGCAGACAGTCACGGCAGAGAACAATGATAACAGATGGAGCTGCCACTCCACTGGGTTGTTCCTCCTACTCTCGCAGGCACCACAGAAGTTGTTGCCCCACAGCAAGAAACTGCCATTTATTGTGCTATTATCAGCACAAGCCGTACGTAGCCAGCTGCCAGCCGCACAATCTCGGAGCTGGCAGAAGGAAGTGAAGTGGCATTACATTCAGACATCAGCCCCCTGATCTTCCCGTTATTTCTTTTCCAAGGTCATGGGCAAAAGAGCCTGTCACAAAAGAAAAAGACCCCCCCGCACGCAAATATTGGCTTTATACTTTATACAAACATCTATCTCCCAATTAACACAACAGCCTGGGGGAGAGGTTTTTAGAGGGTGAATAGGATCTTTTCTGATGCATACAAAGTCTTTCCTGGAAAACCTTTACCCAACTACAGTATTTCATTTTCTATTCAGGGCCAAATCTAATTTATTTTATTTATTTATTTATTTATTAGATTTGTATGCCGCCCCTCTCCGTAGACTCGGGGCGGCTCACAACAATAACAAGAACAATGTAAAAACAAATCTAATAATTTAAAAAACACTAAAAAACCCATTATTAAAAGCAAACACACACACAAACATTCCATGTATAAACTGTATAGGCCCGGGGGAGATGTGTCAGTTCCCCCATGCCCGACGGCAGAGATGGGTCTTAAGAACTTTACAAAAGGCAAGGAGGGTGGGGGCTGTTCTAATCTCCGGGAGGAGCTGGTTCCAGAGGGTCGGGGCCGCCACAGAGAAGGCTCTTCTCCTGGGTCCCGCCAAACGACATTGTTTAGTCGACGGGACCCGGAGAAGGCCAACTCTGTGGGACCTAACCGGTCGCTGGGATTCGTGCGGCAGAAGGCGGTCCCGGAGGTATTCTGGTCCGATGCCATGAAGGGCTTTATAGGTCATAACCAACACTTTGAATTGTGACCAGAAATTGATCGGCAACCAATGCAGCCTGCGGAGTGTTGGTGTGACATGGGCATACCTTGGGAAGCCCATGAATGCTCTCGCAGCCGCATTCTGCACGATCTGAAGTTTCCGATCGGATTCTGCTAACGTGACTTGAAATGGACTCGGTCAATACTCCAATTTTATAAAGATATGCATTACTGCCAAATCCAAGCTAAACAGTTTTTTTTTCTTAAATCCTTGTCCTCCAGGTAAGTTAGAATACAGCTCCCATTGGATGCGCTGCCTGGAGATAATGGAAAGAGAAAACAAGCAAGACTCTTGCATGTCATGTTTTCTTATTAGGCTTATACCACAGGCCATTTTCATTGCTGTAAAAAGCAGAGCACGCTTTATACTCAATTCTGACAGGGCTAATCCATTTTGTTTTAGAATCTGGAATCTAAATTCCACATATTACAGAACTGTCACACTACTTTTCTGTAGACATCTGTTGGTTGAAAAAAGATAGCCAGTCTTTTTTTCTTTATACCTTACAGAATGTAAGCTTCAATGTAAACACAAACCATTACCTATAATCAATAGGAAAGAAGTAAATTTACTCAGTGGTGAGACAAATAAACATAAAGCAAAGAAACATCTCTATTTTAAAAAAACACCTGCTAATCCTTCAATCTATGCTATTTTACTTGTATACCATATTCTAGCTCATCGCATTGTTGGAAAGGGAAAGAAATTAAAATATAAAGATACTGTTCTGTCTCGCTCTCTGGTAGACTCCTCCCAAAAATTCACAGGTACAAATTTCAGACACACACACGTTTGAAAATTCAAAGCAATGTTCTTTATAATGAAAATTCACTTAAACTAAGCCCTCTTTTGGGATAGCAAAGAGCACTGGTCTCCACACAAACTGGTAATTTGTACAAGTCCTTCTTCTTTCACAAAGTGAAACACACTTTGCTCTGGTTTAGTTTCAAAGTGGGGGGAAAATCAGCACACAAAAGGTCAAAGTCAGTAAAGCAGTCATGAAACACAATGATCAGATAATCCTCCACAATGGCCAAACCCATAGGCTGCTATTTATAGCAGCCTCACTAATGACCACATCCCCACCCAACCACAGGTGGCCTAATTTTCTTTGATAATAATCTCTCAGTTGTTGCTGCCTATGCATCGCTCTCCGCATGCGTGGCTGTATCATTAACTCTTGTTCTGAATCCAAGGAGGAGCTAGATAATTGATCTCCTTCTGAGCTGTCTGCCACACTCTCCTCCTCCCTGTCACTCATGTCTTCTTGGTCAGAGGAGCCTTCATCAGCAGATTCCACCAGGGGCAAAACAGGCCTGCAGCATGTGGATGTCTCCCCCACATCCACAGTCCTTGGGGCAGGAGCTGGACCAGAGCTAACCACAACAGATACTAATCTTTCCTTCTTCTACAAGCCTCCTGAAAATGCAGATTTCAGCTAATAACTATCATGAGGCCTCCACAGCACTTAAACCAGAGTATGTTTTCTTTTTCTTCCGCAAACAGCTTTTGCCATAAAAACCATGATAGGAAAGTGATGAACCTTGACAGCACTCTGGAGAAAATGATACTGGATAAGTGTTTCCCCCCTTTTTTTTTTACACTGTAAGCAAGAGCTCAGTCCTACTCAGCAGCAACCATCTGGAAAGCATCAGGCTGGGAATGGCTACCCTACAGTGGAGGAGCAAGTATCCATCAATCCTATCTGAATTCTCTTGATTCCCTGTAAACCCAAGCGGTAGATTTTTGTTTCCTTTACGAGGTATGTAGGTAACTATGTGCATTTCCTCTGCTTCCCTACATCAATATTTTCTACATAAAAATAATAATAAAGCTAAAACCAGGCAACGCATGCATAGGTAAAGCTTTGCTATTTCCAGAATCTAGGCAGAAGAAAGCAATAAGCTATCAGCTGGGCTACAGATCTGGTTCTCTGAAAGCCATTAGCTTGAAGCATTTCCTAGACTAGCACCTGAAAAGTCAAGTAAGCCTTATGCACAATCCACGAAGATGCTCTTTTCTCCTCAAAAGCAGTACATTGCTATAAATAATTCAGCACGGGCAGGTGACACTTCACAGATGTGCTGGGAGATGCAGTGGCAGAAAT
The DNA here is from genome assembly GCF_031021105.1 of Erythrolamprus reginae. Classification (NCBI taxonomy): domain Eukaryota; kingdom Metazoa; phylum Chordata; class Lepidosauria; order Squamata; family Dipsadidae; genus Erythrolamprus; species Erythrolamprus reginae. The sequence goes on along the minus strand of NC_091959.1, from coordinate 6,798,781 downwards.
AATACATCAAGTCATACAGCTCACACAAGCTTCTAAACCCACAGCCTGCTTTTTAAATCTTTTGGAGCAACCAAGGAGCTTTATCCGTTCCTTCTGATTCTTCCCCAGAATACAGCTAGTCTTCAGTTAATGACCACTCGCTCGGCAACTGCTTGAAGTTACGATGGTGTTGAACAAGTGAAACTCATGATTGGTATATACATTCCAAATATTTGTCTATATGTAAATATTTTGTATTCAATATTCTTATTTGGATAATCTTATAGCTGTAATATTTAATAGTCCAAGAATAACGTGGAAAGAAAAGGCGATTGGAGGTGGGATAGAAAAGGAAAGAGGGTGGAAAGTAAAGAAGAAGAAAGAGAGAAGAAAGAGAAAAAGAGAGGAGGGGTATTACCTGCAAACTAGCAGGCATTTGGATTGTGACGGCTTAGTTTGATTATGTTTGTTATTTTTGTTAGTGAGAAGTAATTGTAGGTTGTGATATTAGTAAGTTACTAATAATTATCAAGTGGATTGAACTCAGACAGGGATTGTATTGATTTTGGTCCGAATTTCTATTGTGTATATCTTTATTTTGATTTATATTAAGAGGTTTTAATTCGTTTTTGTTTTATTGTCTTTAAAGTTAGATAACCATCTGAACCATTTCTCCCAGGCCTTGTAGAATATATATAAGCCGCTGTATAAAAATACTGTTTACCCCCTCCCCCTCCCACTTCTCTTTTTTGTATTCCCATCCCCCTTTTCCCTGTTTTCTTTTTTTTAATAACCTAATAAAGTATATTTAAAAAAGAAAAAAGAAATTCATGATTGGTCCTCTAAGTTCCAGATGTCCAGCTCGCCCGTTGTCACATGACTAAATTCTGTGACCTTGGCACAGTCAATGGCAGCTGTGTCCCTGAGCCATTGGATCAACGTTTCCAACTTTTCCTATTGGTTTTCCACAAACAAAACTAATGGGAAGCTGGCAGGGAAAGTTGCAATGGTACGAGACTCACCATGGTTAAGTCTTGTCCACCTAGAAGCAACCATTCCCAGCCCCACTCATGCTGCACTAGTCACCCATGCAAAGCTACCAATTACCAACATGCCAGACTGCTATATGGGACGTGTAATGTCAGCATTCCAATTAACATCTGAGAAATAAATCAGAATCCAAGGCCTGGCCTTCTCCCAACTTCCAATTTATTAACAGCGTCATATTGGCACGAACTGTAAGCAACCCAAAATTAACTTCCCCTACAGCTCTCCACCCAGTTTAAAGTTCATCACCTGTCCCCATACCCACAAATTCATCACATGAACCTCACCCAATGTCCACAATCCTCCCACTGACTTCCGGCTGGTGCTGAACAAAGGATGACCTTGAATCCTGGAAAGAATTTGTTGTGGCTAGTATTCTTCCCTCTCATTCCTGCTGCCTTTTCCACTGATTGTTGGAATATAGCAAAAGTTGTAATGAGGCCCTTGCTTAACACCTCATGGCAGCAATAGGGACTGCTGGGGTTACAACAGCTTGGTTTGGCGACTGAAGTTTTGGTCCCAATTACCGTTGTTAACCAAGGACCGCCTACCGTGACTCTTTCCTTCCTCCCCAGATACGTGCCCTTGGATAAACAGGCCGAGTTACAGAATAAAGCCTGTATCATTCCATACAAACAATATAAGGAACAGGATAGGAAGTTCCCAGGTTGTCTAGCAGCAACAATTGGCTATAAATAGCTATACTTCGTCATTCCATCAATTGCCTTTCAGAAATAGCCATTCACGTCAACAGATTAAAAACGACAAAACCAGCCTTCCAGTTCTTCTGGACAAAGAATGACATCCACTTAACTATCAAGATTCCAGAACAAGTGACACCGTATAGCAAAACAGCATGTCACACCAGCTATGGGACTGCGTATCCCACCCGTTATTAAGGAAAAAACACTGTGGATATTAATAATCTCTTGATTTCAAGCCACGGCAGCATTCAAGGAACCCCTGAAAACCAACTCTGTCTCTTACCTTCTCCGATTTGACTTTTTTGAGCTGTCGGCACTCGCTGTCGCCGTCTTCCAGTTCCGACTTAACTCCCAAAGGATTGAGTGCAGATCCCGTGTCAATTGCTATACCTCCAAGCTGCTCGGCAGCAGCAGCCGTCGGATCAGCCCCTTGGCCGCCATCGTATTGCCCAACCCTGACCGCCAAGGCAAGAGGCTGGAGTACAGTGGGCTCCTTTTCGGCCGGAGCACCCACCCCCTCACTCCTTTCTTTCTTACTCTTGGAAGAGCCACCTTCCTTCTCCTTTTTGGAGTTCGCCACGCTGCGAGAAGTCTTGGCTGATTTCTCAGAGCCTTTGGGGGCAATGGCAGCCACCAACCCCCCCGAGTTCACGCCGTCCCCCGAGCGCCCCTGGACCTCCTTCTTGCCAGCAGTCCCTTCGCTTGGCGTAAACAGGGAGGGTCCTGGGGCGGCCTTGCCGTTGTCCTTGCTACTCTTACTCCGCTTGGATTTGGACTTGCCTTCCTTGTTCTGTGGACCTGGCACAGGTGTCACAAACTTGATGTTCTCGGGCAACGTCGCGACAGCATTCGGGGCCGGCAGACCCACCTCCTTGGAGCCTGACATTTCCAATTTCTGTTGGTCCTTCTCCAAATCGGCGTCCAGGTCAATGATGAGGTTCCCTACTCCGATGTCCCATTCGTCCCCACTGTCATATGTCTCAACTGGGTTTGCATCCACTCCTTTCCCTCCGGTAGCTCCACCGCTCAAGGACATCTTAGAGTTAACCGCCACCTCAAGGTTCAAGCCTCTTGTCTGCTCCTTCAGCCTCGGGGTGTGAAGTAGCAGCTCCAGCTATGTCCTCAAGCCTCCGGTGATCCAGAAGTACCCAGGTGATAACATAGTGGCTGAAAGGAAAAGCAGGGACAACATATGTTACATTGCTATTGTTTAGGAAGGGTATTCTAAAATCACACACGACGGACAAATATGGGGAAGGATTTCACATGCAGATGTAAAATGCCCAGGAAGCGTAACTGAATATCATCAGTCATTCCTGCTTTAATTTCTGGCTAAAAGTAAAAGTTGAAAGTCAAATCCCATTAAACTATTTTCATAGGGTTAAGGACTCTACTCTTGCATCAACTCATTTTTTTTAAATAAATTTAGCCAATAAGCGTATTACAATGGGCTGTTGCTCTCTACACTCTCTAAGCTTCCCTTCATTTACTATGATTTTTTTTTAATTAGAGTGGCCTGGGAATGAATATGAATCATTCTCTGTGCAAATAATTTGCTTTCTACTATAGTTTATCTGTCCTGTATAGCTTAGATTATTTATTTATTTATTTATTTATTGGATTTGTATGCTGCCCCTCAGATTGCACGCTTTAACCCCACTACTTACATTGTATACATAAAATGAAGACAAGATCCAAAGGATAAAGACAAAATTTCCCCAAGGTACCACTTCTGAAAGGCTCCTCCACCCAATTGGGTACAGTACTACTGCATAATAGAATGAATCTCAATTATAAGTCCTCCTGTACTGACAGGGCCGCTAGCTCGGACACTCTCCTGGCCGATGTAATCGCCACTAAAAATGCCACTGTACATGTGAGATGGCACAAGGGTGCATCACTGAGTGGCTCATATAGGCCAACTCTTAGGGATTTTAGTACCTTGGGCAAGTCCCAAGTTGGATAACCATGTATTTCCAGTGGGGCAACAAGGGCTTTTTAGGTAATAACCAATACCTTGAATTGTGCCCAGATACTAATAGGAAGCCAGTGCAGCTCCCAAGTTCTCCTATTGCCGGGCTTGTTGAATACTCACTGCGATACCTTGCTGGACCCCATGGTCGAAGAAGCAGAAGGACTGCTATGGGCAGTCTCTCTGTCCGGCTGTTGGCAAAATCCAAAATGCCGGGCGCAACTTTCCCGCCTGCCATTTTGGATTTTGCCGACAGCTGGACAGCTACAGTAATAATATACAGACCGTTGGGCCTAGTTTTCAGAGGGTTCCCTTGGTATTCTGAGTAGAGTTCACAACGGATACATCATCAACTTAGTTGAAATTGCTGCGAGACAACTTTCCCGCCCGCTGAAAAGGGGGCTGTTGCCGGTATTTCCCTCTCAGGTCAAATAGAGGGAGATTAGGGCCAATTTGGCTGCATTACCGAGACTCTGAGAGCCCCCAGGGTCTGATTAAGGAGAGGGAAATAAGGCAAAGGGAATTATTTGTCGTTGCAAAGTCCCCCCTCCCTTTAGGGGGCACGAACAGGTGCTCACACTCCAGTAATCTCCCCAGGAATTGAGACTGGAACAAACTCACATAGGGAAGAATCATTCACTTAAAATCTCTTTTTCTTCTAGCAATGTTTTCAAAGGACACTTGAACTAAGAGGAGCTGTAGCATAACTGTCCTAGTGAGCGACTGAGAAAAAGAACTGGAGCCAGGAAGTATGTCAGCAACATAAACAGAAGCTTCTGCAGGCTTAGTCCAACCACCGAGAATACAGGATTAACCCATGCATGGCTGCTGTAGCCACCATGATATATAACAAGCAGGAAGAGGGAGATTGTGATCCCCTTATATAGAGTGCTGGTGAGACCACATTTGGAGTACTGTGTCCAGTTCTGGAGACCTCACCTACAAAAAGATATTGACAAAATTGAACGGGTCCAAAGACGGGCTACAAGAATGGTGGAAGGTCTTAAGCATAAATCGTATCAGGAAAGACTTCATGAACTCAATCTGTATAGTCTGGAGGACAGAAGGAAAAGGGGGGACATGATCAAAACATTTAAATATGTTAAAGGGTTAAATAAGGTTCAGGAGGGAAGTGTTTTTAATAGGAAGGTGAACACAAGAACAAGGGGACACAATCTGAAGTTAGTTGGGGGAAAGATCAAAAGCAACATGAGAAAATATTATTTGACTGAAAGAGTAGTAGATCCTTGGAACAAACTTCCAGCAGACGTGGTTGGTAAATCCACAGTAACTGAATTTAAATATGCCTGGGATAAACATAGATCCATCCTAAGATAAAACACAGGAAATAGTATAAGGGCAGACTAGATGGACCATGAGGTCTTTTTCTGCCGTCAGTCTTCTATGTTTCTGTTTCTATGAGAGAGAAGCTGCTTCTTCCAAAATCCTAAATTATCTCCAGAGATAAGGAAAAGCTACATGATTTCCTCCCACAATTTAATGTAACATCCCAGAAATAGCAAAGGTACTAAGAAAATGATAGTAAAAAACAAGAAACGAATGAAAAAAGTAAACAGTCAGGTACGGTATATAAGAACAGCATAAATTAGAATAGTGAGAGCTGAACGCAGAACTGTATACAGGCCAAATAATACATGGATGTTGGTTCCCTTGTACTATCTAATGATTCTTAGCCTGTAATCATTCAGTGACCCTCACACCTTTAAGAATAAGTGACATACACGTATAGAAAATAAATAAATCTTCAAGAACACTGTATCCTGAAGGATATAAACAAAAAAGTCAGTCATTCCATAAAATGAGAGCATCTGCACCAAGACAAATTCCTTGTGTGTCCAATCACACTTGGCCAATAAAAAATTCTATTCTATTCTATTCTAAAAAAATAAGTATAAGACAATTATATTTACAAGGCATAATTAGCACACGAAATAGCATTTTTTTCCTGCAATCAGCAAAAGACATTCTCAGGTGCACCTATGAACCCATGGCTGCCCCTCCATCTGTGGCTCGTTTTAAGCATTACTGTCTTTTGCTGCTCCATGCTAATCATGAGATACTGATGATCAATACTGCATCGCATGGAGAACGCTTATGGGAACACAACAGCAATACTGTTTTTGAGAGAGATGGATACTGCATTTTCATTTTTATTTTTTAATTCCGCGAAGCACGAAGATTATGTTTTGGTAGCACAAGAATGCAAGTTGGTAAAATACATCAGGAGGAAGGAACAAGGTATAATATAAGCGATTAATTCAGATGATTGCAGGAGCTGCACTATTTCCCATTCCTTCCCCCCATAGATTCTCTGACTTTGGCTATTAACAATCTGCTCTCCGACAGGTCATTATGGAGATTTTTAACCTCAAGAGCCAGAGAGTTGATTTGAGAGCAGGAAATTTTTAAAAAACACAGCAGTGATTTTGAATCAGGAATGTCTTTGTAAAAAGCAGCCTCTCGCTACCCCACCTTCAGATAGAGTACATAGCTTACCGTACTTCTATTTGTCTCCCTAAAATATTCTGGCTGATTGGCTTGTCACATCTTGTCCCTAAGCCTTTATTCCTCCTAATGAGATCAGAAGCAACCTTCTCCCTATCTGGAGTAGTTTTAGAGAAAAGGCAGAGCCACAAAATGGATTATTGACATGCCCCATCTTTTATGCACTAATAGAATAAGAAACATGTCCTACAGTCAGAAGAGGAGGAACCTGTGCATACTAATACTCCTTGAACATCATGCAATTTCTTCTTTTTTTCATTGTTAAAGAGGTTGGAAGAGAAATTACAGCATTCTACAGACATTTCTGCATTGGTTGCCGATCAGTTTCCAATCACAATTCAAAGTGTTGGTTATGACCTATAAAGCCCTTCATGGCACCGGACCAGATTATCTCAGGGACCGCCTTCTGCTGCACGAATCCCACCAACCAGTTAGGTCCCACAGAGTGGGTCTTCTCTGGGTCCCGTCAACTAAAGAATGTTGCTTGGCGGGACCCAGGGGAAGAGCCTTCTCTGTGGCGGCCCCGGCCCTCTGGAACCAACTCCCCCCAAAGATTAGAATTGACCCCACCCTCCTTGCCTTTCGTAAGCTGCTTAAAACCCACCTCTGCCATCAGGCATGGGGGAATTAAGACCCTCTTCCCCCTAGGCCTTTACAATTCTATGCATGGTATGTATGTATGTATGTATGTTTGGGTTTTTTATATTAATGGGCTTTTAATTATTTCTAACATCAGACTACTATTGTACACTGCTTTATTGTTGCTGTTAGCCGCCCCGAGTCTCCGGAGAGGGGCGGCATACAAATCCAATAAATAAATAAAATAAATAAATTTCTGCCAAACTGAAAAGGCTTATGGGAATTAACATTTGCAGAAGGATGCCTGCTCAGGAGCAATGCTATATTAAATACAGCCCAAATCCATCTTCATGCATATATCAGGAGACTGTATACATGGCTTCTCGTAAACCAAGTTAATAATGTGGTTACCATTAATAATTAAACCATCTTGGTTTAATAGGTCTTTAGAACTCACCACAATTACTTTGATCCCAAGGCCGATATGCTTTTTAAGAAACGAATGTCACAATACACAAAATAAACTTGTCACACAGATGACAGGATTTGAAGAGTTGCATTCCAGACCTGAGTATGTTAATAGGGCTCAGCTCCAAACAGAAAAGGAGCTTCAGATGTGGTTAACGTATTTACTGTATCTGCCAGATGTTCTTTAAAGAAGACATGCTTTTTTTCCAGACTTACACATGGTCCCTGAAAAATATGTTTACCATTCAGCTACAGTTTAAGTTCAGGGAATAAAGCCTAGCATTTTTAAGGAGCTGCTGGCAGGCACAGTAAATCCACCCTTGCTGGATCTGGAATTGCTTTCCTGCTTCAGATCTGAATACTGCACACCTGGCAAATAAAAAGAGGGAGTGTAAACTATCTTTATGCCAACCAAGTCTGTCAGAAAGTAAATACAGCACTCTCCATAGCAATCATATCTTTACACTCATTACAGAAAACAACACCCTGCAAACATATCTGAGCTGATGTTTTTTCTTAATTCTCACAACTGCCCTTCTTCATAAATATTGTCTATTTTTGAGGGCTTAATAAAGCAGACTAGAGACTATCATCATTTGATCGGTTGAACAAAAGCACACATTTTAGGAAAATAGGAAACGTGCATGTGAAAACTTTGGATTTTCTACCTACAGACTAAATAAGCAGTCTACATTCAAACTCATTACAAGCTACAGTAATTGTAAAATAGTTTCACCTACAGCAACATAATGTGATTCTCCAAAATGTTCCTTCTCCCTCAAAAATAAACTGTTTCAGACAAAATATTGCTATTCTGTAGGTGAGTTCTGGAGACCTCACCTACAAAAAGATATTGACAAAATTGAACGGGTCCAAAGACGGGCTACAAGAATGGTGGAAGGTCTTAAGCATAAAACGTATCAGGAAAGACTTCATGAACTCAATCTGTATAGTCTGGAGGACAGAAGGAAAAGGGGGGACATGATCGAAACATTTAAATATGTTAAAGGGTTAAATAAGGTCCAGGAGGGAAGTGTTTTTAATAGGAAAGTGAACACAAGAACAAGGGGACACAATCTGAAGTTAGTTGAGGGAAAGATCAAAAGCAACGTGAGAAAATATTATTTCACTGAAAGAGTAGTAGATCCTTGGAACAAACTTCCAGCAGACGTGGTTGGTAAATCCACAGTAACTGAATTTAAACATGCCTGGGATAAACATATATCCATTGTAAGATAAAATACAGGAAATAGTATAAGGGCAGACTAGATGGACCATGAGGTCTTTTTCTGCTGTCAGTCTTCTATGTTTCTATATTGTTCCTCCTGCATTCGCAGAATGGCACAAAAGGCTGCCTTTATAAACTATGCCTTGCCTTGTAAGACAAACAGCAATAGCACTTAGACTTCCAAGTGCTTTTACAGCCCTTTCTAAGCGGTCAACAGAGTCAGCCTACCAACAATCTGGATTCTCCTTTCACCAACTTGGAAGGATGGAAGGTCAAGTCAACCTTGAGCTGATGAAAATCAAATTGCTGCCAGTCGTCAGAGTCAGTCTGCAATACTGCATTCTAACCATTGCGCCATCAAATGCTTGCTACAATGGGTGGAGTACTAATGTGAATTAGGGTTTGTAATATGAATTCCACTTCTGGTGTCTTAGATTTATACCTGTCTAGGCTGCTTTGGGGTGGGGTGTGGTTGTGTAGGTTATGTGTGCATGAATAATTTCTGCCCAAACTCTTGTTAAAGTAACCCACATCCTCAACATCACTAAGATTACTACAGTGTGCTTGACCTAACTTCTGAAGACTACTCAGAAACTTGAATTGGTACAAAATGCAGTAGCCTATCTAGTAGCAGGTGGGACTGCTGCCACCATTTTATATTTCAGGTGTTACACTGGCTTTCAATAGGTGCTAGTTTTCACCTACAAGATCTTATGAACTTAGCTCCCAAGTAACTTCAGAATACTCTCATCCAATTAGAAATGCCATTCCTGAGCACTTGTTCTTGAATGAGGTGCTCACCATAACTTAGGTGGTGAAGGGCTATGGGAGGCTAGGGGTATTTCCCCCATGATGCCCCCTATAATTGGAACAGTCTTTCCCCAAAGATCAGGTTGGCAGCTATACTGACATCACTGTAGAGCAGTGTTTCCCAACCTTGGCAACTTGGAGAGATCTGGACTTCAACTCCCAGAATTCCCCAGCCAGCATTCACTGGCTGGGGAATTCTGGGAGTTGAAGTCCAGATCTCTTCAAGTTGCCAAGGTTGGGAAACACTGCTGTAGAGGGCAACTGACATGGAATTCTTCCAGAGAGCCTTCAAGGGGCAATTTGCTACCATGTACTTTAAAATTGTATCCTGGTTATCTTATTTATTATTATTTATTTATTATTTGGATTTGTATGCCGCCCCTCTCCTCAGACTCGGGGAGGCTAACAACAGCAGTAAACAGTAAATAACAAAATCCAATATTAAAAAAACAGTTAAAAACCCATTATATAAAAAACCAATCATACGTACAAACATACCATGCATAAAATTGTAAAGGCTTAGGGGGAGAGTGTATCTCAGTTCCCCCATGCCTGGCGGCAGAGGTGGATTTTAAGCAGTTTACGAAAGGCAGGGAGGGTGGGGGCAATTCTAATCTCTGGGGGGAGATGGTTCCAGAGGGTTGGGGCCGCCACAGAGAAGGCTCTTCCTCTGGGTCCCGCCAAGCGACATTGTTTGGTTGACAGGACCCAGAGAAGACCCACTCTGTGGGACCTAACTGGTCGCTGGGATTCGTGCAGCCACCTTTATCGCCAGGCATGGGGGAACTGAGACATCCTCCCCCAGGTTTTTATATTTTATGTTTGGTATGTATGTGTTGTATGGTTTTTAAATTGTTGGGGTTTTAGATATGTTTTATTTTAATATTAGATTTGTCTATTATATTGTTTTTGTATTACTGTTGTGAGCCGCCCCGAGTCTTCGGAGAGGGGCGGCATACAAATCTAATAAATAATAATAATGAAAATAATAATAATAATAAATTATCTTATTAATAATATTGCTAGTTTTATTGAACACATGCCTGAAAACTCTGCTGTATTTTTTCGTTTTGCTGAATTTTTACTTTTAATGTGATGGGTCGCTTTCATATGGGAGCATATAAAAATAAAGAGAAATAAAGCAGACGTTTGCCTCTTGTATATTACACGCAAGCCCCAATATTTCATTTGGTTGAAAATTATAGCTGGAAAACCTAATAAAACCTGTGCACTGAGGATTCAGCTAGATGCCTGAAATGATGCATCCTATTTATCCTACTATACCTTATTTGTATTTGTATTTGTATTTATTAGATTTGTATGCCGCCCCTCTCCGAAGACTCGGGGCGGCTAACAACAATATAAAAAGACAATGTAAACAAATCTAATATTAAAACAATCTAAAAAACCCTAATTTAAAGAACCACTCATACATACAAGCATACCATGTATAAATTCTATAAGCCTACGGGGAAAGAGTATCTCAATTCCCCCATGCCTGGCGGCAGAGGTGGGTTTTAAGTAGCTTACGAAAGGCAAGGAAGGTGGGGGCAATTCTAATCTCTGGGGGGAGTTGGTTCCAGAGGGCCGGGGCCACCACAGAGAAGGCTCTTCCCCTGGGTCCCGCGGCATTGTTTAGTTGACGGGACCCGGAGAAGACCAACTCTGTGGGACCTAACTGGTCGCTGGGATTCGTGCGGCAGAAGGCAGTCCCGGAGATATTCTGGTCCAATGCCATGAAGGGCTTTATAGGTCATAACCAACACTTTGAATTGTGACCGGAAATTGATCGGCAACCAATGCAGACTGCGGAGTGTTGGTGTGACATGGGCATACCTGGGGAAGCCCATGATTGCTCTCGCAGCTGCATTCTGCACGATCTGAAGTTTCCGAACACTTTTCAAAGGTAGCCCCATGTAGAGAGCATTACAGTAGTCGAGCCTCGAGGTGATGAGGGCATGAGTGACTGTGAGCAGTGACTCCCGGTCCAGATAGGGCCGCAACTGGTGCACCAGGCGAACCTGGGCAAACGCCCACCTTAGCCTGCAGCTTGTGTCACATTGCCCCTTTAGAACATCTGGTACAGAAACCAGAGAAAGAGGCATCCAAGCCCCCAAAAATTACAGATGCCAGATGGGGAAGAAATCAGTCCAAGCAAAGGAATTCTCCTCCATTTCCTTCTTGCCATGCAAAATTCTACCCGTGCAAAGCAGAAACTGCATGTATTCACTTGTACAACTGGCCGCCTTCCAACGGGATTCGAAGGGAAGTCTTGGAACAGGATTTCTGAGAGAGACAGCTTCTCTCTGGGGAAAAACCACACATCTGCAGGGCCAGACATAAATAATTTAGCGCCATTAAAGGCCGCATGAAACCACCACCGACTGCATCTGCGTTCCGAGAAAGACTCATGTCACTGAAGAGCAAACTTGAAAGTTGGCTTCCAAACTGTGGCCTCTATGAAGACCACCTGTCTCAGATCTCGCAAAGATTCATCTGGACTTTTCATAGAGTTTCTGCCCCCCCCTTGATGATCACCAGGGCCTGCATTACCGCTGACCTTTGGCGGCAAAGTTAAGCAGCAAAGAAAAGCCAACTGGGAAGGATGTGACACCGAGAGATGGATTGACCCCACCAGCAGTTTCAGCCACATACAAAGAGAGCCGTCTCTTTACCAGCTACGTTCAAAGCCTGCAGTACTCTAGTTGCTTCCAGACATTACCCACAGCAATTTTCAATCTGATTAACTTTCAGGAATGCCCTCGCTGAAAAACAACAGGAACGGTGGAAAATCTCCAGTACCAGGCAACCGCAGCCCCGGCGCTTGGCCGAGGCTCACGGGATTTCGGACGGTTGCCGTGTCTTTTCCAGGGCCGGAGCAAGCCAGCTTGTGCGCCTACTGGCTCCAGGCGATCCCCAGGAAAACAAGCGAGAGCAATCAGAGCAGAACAAAGCAGTTTTTGAGACGGATCTGCCTCCGACCGTTGTAACAGACATACCTCGGAGGGCCCGGGATAATTCCACGCAACCCGGGACCTCGTTCCGTTAACCCCATCTAGCCTCTTACGTGTAGGTGGCTGTGGAAGCCCCAGCAGCTGCCGCCGTATCCTAGGCTTGGTCCTCCCATCATCCTGGAGCTGGCAGCCAGCCCAGGGCTCTCCTCCATCCACCACCTCGACCCAGGCTCCTTTTTTTGTGTGTTTCCTGACTAAAGAAACTCAGGAGGATGCATCTTGCTTGGCAGAGGAGGAAGCTGCTGCACTCGCACTACAGAGCCCGGCTCCCTCCGGCTGCTTTGTTTAGGTCGAAACCTTTCTTTTCACTCTCTCTCTCTCCCCCTCTCTTCTTTTCTTTCCCATGTCTTTTTTGTAGCCTCCTTTTTAAGACGTTGCTCTCTCTCTCTTGTGCTCTCTCCAGCGATGAAAACAATGTTGAATGAAAGCCAGCTGGCAGCCAGAAGGAGATGAAGGAATCTGCACAAAGGAGCTTCCTAACTCGCTGCTTTTCGTTCAAGGAACTGTCTGCTGGCAGCGGGAGGCGGGGAGCCTTCGCTTCTCTCTTTCGGAGGCAGATCCCCCTTAGACTACAAAAATGTGCTGTTGCAAACCCCCACCCCAATCCCTTGGCCTTGCCTATAATAATAATGGTTGCCCAATCACAAAGATGGGGATGTACAGGGAGAGCAAGCTTGAAATAAAAGACGAAATGTCCACACAGGATTATTATCCACACCTGTCCGTGACTTAGAATAATCTTACAAAATCGCTGCCCGCCTGAGTCATTTATTTCTCCGGCTTCTCCTCTGAAAAATAATTACACATTCAAAACACATCCAAACAAAACCACACAGAGGATTTTACTCTACTCACTCTTTATGACAATTTCTTTAGCACACAACAGATGGATTATCATCAGGGTACAAGGTGGAGCAGAGAGTACTTAAAAAGCAATAAAAAGGCAAGTTTGTTTTGTGTCAGGGGGTAATGCTTTTCTGACGCAAATAACTACAGTTATAAAATATGTCCTGCTTCTGAGGTTATGCCTATGTATATAACTATATGACATTGTTGTAAACGAGAGGCCAAATGAACAGCAAGACTTCAGAACAGTTTCTATCTGGAAAAAGAAGCCTAATTGTTTTTAAATCAACGTTGTAAATAATAATAGAGGAGGCAAAAGGTTACTCTGCCGCAAATATCAGATATGGTAACAACATGTTTATGGATAAAGGTCTTATTTATGCCCAAGAAGGTTTCAACTTTTTATTTTTCATTTATTTATTTTGTCCAATACACAATGAGTGTTTTAGTGGGTATATATCTATATATACATACTAAAATACATGATGACGGTTATAGAGGAGATACTCATAGTAAAATATATCTAAGAAAGAATAGAAAAGAAGGTATAGTAATAGAACATATCAATGAAAGAATAGAAGAAGAGATATAGGAATAGAAGAAAGGTATAGGAGATATAGGAGAGCAATAGGACAAGGGACGGAAGGCACTCGCCCTTTACTGACCTCTTAGGAATCTGGATAGGTCAACCGTAGATAATCTAAGGGTAAAGGGTTTGGGGTTTCGGGATGACACTATGTAGTCCAGTAACGAGTTCCATGCTTCGACAACTCGGTTGCTGAAGTCATATTTTTTACAGTCAAGTTTAGAGACTGGCTGCATAGCTAGAGGTATAACAAGCAGGAAGAGGGAGATTGTGATCCCCTTATATAGAGCGCTGGTGAGACCACATTTGGAGTACTGTGTTCAGTTCTGGAGACCTCACCTACAAAAAGATATTGACAAAATTGAACGGGTCCAAAGACGGGCTACAAGAATGGTTGAAGGTCTTAAGTATAAAACGTATCAGGAAAGACTTCATGAACTCAATCTGTATAGTCTGGAGGACAGAAGGAAAAGGGGGGACATGATCGAAACATTTAAATATGTTAAAGGGTTAAATAGGGTTCAGGAGGGAAGTGTTTTTAATAGGAAAGTGAACACAAGAACAAAGGGACACAATCTGAAGTTAGTTGGGGGAAAGATCAAAGGCAACATGAGAAAATAGGCGTTGATTGCTTACCTGAACGCCTCTTCTCGTACGGTGAGTGGGTACAGCAGTCACATGGGTTGCTCCTGTCCAATCCGTTGGAACTGAGCCTAGTATTAAAAAAGACTGCTGGATCCGCCCCTTCCCCAGAATTCGCGAATCCATAGACTAGGCTCAGTAGTGAAGCTCTTTAATGTTCAACTCTCATGTGTTATAAGAAAATAGAATAGAAGGTAAAGAAGACCACACATAGGGAGGGAAGTGACTGCTGTACCCACTCACCGTACGAGAAGAGGCGTTCAGGTAAGCAATCAACGCCTATTCTCCGTACTGAAGGAGTGGGTCCAGCAGTCACATGGGACATACCCAAGAGATAGGTCCCTAGGGTGGGAGTACATTGCTATCGTGAGAGATAACGGATTGGAGTACTCTTCTGCCGAAGGCAGCGTCCGCTGATGCGTACGAATCGATTTTGTAGTGCCTTATGAAGGAATATGGCGAGGCCCAAGTGGCTGCTTTGCAGACTTCTTCCAACGGAGCCTGAGTCGCCCAAGCGGCAGATGTGGCAGCACTTCTGGTGGAATGCGCTGTAATATTCCTTGGGATGGAAAAGGGAGCTGTCTCGTAGGCCTTAGAGATGGTCCCTCTGATCCAACGACCTATTACTGTAGAAGACACTCTGGATCCCAAGGATCTGGGATGGTAGGCTATGAAGAGTGCTTCCGATCTCCGGATGGATCTTGTGCGTTGGATATAAACCTTTAGCGCTCTAGTGAGATCCAGAGTGTGCCATCTAGTTGCCAGGGGATGCTCTCGTTGGAGGCAGAAGGAAGGTAATATGATATCCTGAGATCTGTGAAACATGGAACTAACCTTTGGTAGAAAGGTGGGGTCCAGTCGCAGAACCACTTTATCCTGGTGAAAACTGGCAAAGGTCCTGTCTGATAGAAAGGGCTGCCAACTCAGATATGCGTCGGGCGGATGTAATCGCCACCAGGAATGCTACCTTAAAGGATAGGTACCTGAGGGACGCAGAATTCAGGGGTTCGTAAGGTGCCTGAGTAAGAGAGT
Source organism: Erythrolamprus reginae (assembly GCF_031021105.1). Taxonomy (NCBI): domain Eukaryota; kingdom Metazoa; phylum Chordata; class Lepidosauria; order Squamata; family Dipsadidae; genus Erythrolamprus; species Erythrolamprus reginae. The sequence continues at coordinate 6,783,348 of NC_091959.1, read as the reverse complement.
GGAGAACCCGTGGCAAGTCCCAGGTAGGATATCTGTGGATTTTAGAAGGCCTGAGGATGGCCACTCCTCTTAGAAATTCTTGGATTTCTGGAAAAGAGCGGAGGGGCTGCCTGCGAGGCCCCGCCAAGACGGAAGAAATGGCGGCCAGGTGTCGGCGGATGGTGCTGAAAAAACCCTCCTGCGAGCACCACTGATGGAATTTGGACCAAGTATGGTCGTAGATCCGGTTGGTAGACCCTCTTCTAGACTTCAGGATGATTTCCACTGTGTCCGGGTCATACCCTCGCAGGTCTAAGTCCCTCCGGATAATAGCCAGGCGGTGAGGTGGAACCACTCTGGGTCCGGGTGGAAGGAGACCCCCTGTCGCAACATATCCTCCGAAACGGGGAGTCGCCAGGGGTCCTGGACGGACAGTTGTTGGAGGTCCGCGAACCAGGGCCTGCGAGGCCAGTGAGGGGCAATCAGAATTACTCGGGCCTTTTCCAGGAGAATTTTGTTGATCACGTCTGGCAGAATTGGAATTGGAGGGAAGGCCTACAATAGACCTGGAGGCCAAGGGCTCCTGAGAGCATTGATTGCCTCTGCTCCCGGAGACGGGAACCTGGAGATGAAGCGAGGGAGCTGGGCATTGGCTTTGGTCGCAAATAGATCCAACACTGGATGGCCGAACCTGAGGCAGATCTGGTGGAACAGTGACTGATGGAGATTCCACTCGCCTGGATCTAAGGTCACTCGCGAGAGCCAGTCCGCTTGGACATTGAGGCTTCCCGAGATGTGGTCGGCTAGAAGCGACTGGAGATTTTTCTCTGCCCAAAGGCCTAACTTCGGGGCCTCCCTCATGAGGGCCTTGGATCTTGTGCCTCCCTGTCTGCAAATATGGCCCTTGGTGACTATATTGTCGGTGAGAATCAGCACATGTTGGTTAGAGATGTGAGAGTGGAATTGTTTTAGAGCTAGAGACACGGCTCTTAATTCTAGCCAATTGATGGGCCTGGAAACCTCCTCCGGTGACCATGTGCCCTGAGCTAAAAGACCCTGGGCGAGGGCTCCCCAGCCCGAGAGGCTGGCCTCTGTGGTGACTACAAACTGGTCGGGGCACCGGAAGGGAGATCCCTTGTCTAGGGCTGGAGAAGTCCACCACTTGAGGGATCTGCGAACCGTCGGTGGGATGGTGATGCGACGATTCGAGTTGCTGTGGCCCGATCTCTGGAGGGGTAATAGAAGCCACTGTAGTTCCCTGGCGTGAAGACGGACCCAGGGAACAATACCAATGCATGACACCATTTTACCCAAAAGGGAAGATAGGGTGGCAATGGAGGCAGATTGCTGGGGCAGGATGCGAACAATGAGATCCAAAAAGCTGCGTTTTCTCTCAGTGGAGAGGAAAAACCTGGGATATCTCAGAATTAATGATAGTTCCCAGATGCAGAAAGGAAGTGGATGGATCAAAGTGGCTCTTTTTAAGATTTATGGAGAAACCATGATTCTGTAGAACCGACATGGTAAAAGAGGTGTCTGCAGCCCCACCAGTTCTGGAATTCCCATGAATTAAAGTGTCATCTAAATAACATAAAATATGAATGGGAGAGGCCCGGATATGAGCTGCCAAGGATCCCAAGAGTTTAGTGAAGACTCTGGGAGCTGAGGAGAGCCCAAATGGCATAGCCCTATACTGGAAATGCCTGCCTTGAAAGGCAAAGCGCAGAAAATTCCTATGGACCTTGGCAATGGGAATATGGAGGTAGGCCTCCGTGAGATCCAGAGGCCGCATAAAGTCTCCCTGATGTAGAGCTGCTAAAATGGAAAATAAGGAATGCATTTTGAATTTCCTATATTTTATGAACCGGTTCAAATTCTTTAGATCTAAGATGGCTCTCCAGCCTCCAGAGGTCTTAGGGACCATGAAGAGGATGGAATAGAAGCCTAAACCTCTCTGGAGAGAGGGGACCGGTTGAAATGCTCTCATAGTCAACAAATGAGAAATAGCCTCCTCCATTCGGAAACGAGATGGAGTGGAACTGGGAGAAGGACAAGAAATAAAACGGATAGGGGGAGGTGAAATGAACTCTAACCATAGGCCCCTTTCCACAGTGTCAATGACCCAGGGGTCCTTACAAGAACGGTGCCAGGCGGAAGAGAACCAGGCTAGGCGACCGCCTATGGGAAAGGAGGAAAACTTACCATCTGGCTCTTTTGGAAGCCCTGGTAGAAGAGGATCCTCTCTGATAACGGGAACCTCTGCCCCTGGTGGTTCTAGATTGGGATCGAAACCGAGGGGAATACTGACCTGGATTCCTTTGAAATGCGAAGCCCTGATCCTGTTGACGCCCTGTGCGCCGAAAGGGCTGCGGTTTAGGGGCCTTCTTGGTGGTAGGTCCCAAGACCTTTTTCTTGTCTGTGGTCTCCGTAAAGAAAAAGGGTCCAGAAGGTCTCCGAAGAGGAGTTACGTTTCAGCGGACCCATGGCTAACTGCCACTTCTGTCTTACTCCCGCCTGCCAAGGGCGGAGCCCTAGAAGTCTTCTGGCCGTTGTGGAGGCTGCTACTGACCTGGCTGCAAATCTGGACGATTGGAGGGAAGCATCTGCTACATATCGGGGAGCTGCGAAGATTTTGTTGAAATCCTGTTGGCCCCGTAAGTCATCTGGAGGCAGGTGTGTTTGGAGCTGACGAAGCCACAAGAGCATAGCTCTGGAAAAGAAGGATGCCGCTGCAGCACTCTTAATGGCCCATGAGTCTGCAAGGAGACTCCTTTTGAGCATTTGCTCAAGTCGTTTGTCCTCTGGCCGGAGGACCTCCTCTGCTTCGCCCGGTATGGCAGCAGTCGAGTGGAGTGTCTTCACTGGTTCATCTGGCTTGGGACAAGTTGGGAGTTCCTCATAGGAGGAGAAGAGCTTGTAGAGCTTCTTGTCCTTGGGAGTGGGAGTAAGGCCAACGGTTGGGTGGTCCCACTGTTTAAGCAAAGCATCCTTAAATAACTTGGGCATAGGTATTACCTCATTGTCTTCCTGTTCTTCCCTGAAATAAGGAAGATTTTGCTCCGGAGGGTCTGAGGAAGAAGTAGCCTGTTTTTCTTGCCCGGCTAGCCCCGTGGATACTCTAGCGTTAAACAGGAGAGATTTGAAAAGCTGCGAAGGAAAAATAGCAGCTGGGGCTGGAATCTTAATCTGAGATTCCTCATCTTCCGACAGACGCTGAAATGGGTCATCATCCTCTTCTGCATCCACATCCTCATCCTCTTCCTGAGAGGAGTCAGAGACCTCCATAGCTGGGGCTCTGTAGAAAGGAGAAGAACTCACGAGACGGGAGGAGCGTGGTGGGGGATGAGACAGAGAAGGCACATTGAAAGATGAGAGTTTAGCGTCAATGGTGTTAGTCAGAATAGTCAAGATAGACTGAAACTCCGGAGGCAAGGAAGAAATATCAGCCGGAAAAGCCGGAGGATCCCTGAGGGCCTGAGCAGGTTCTGGCTGGGAGGAATCCTCGGTAATATCTGGCTCCTCTGGACCTAAACCCCATAGATTAGGTTGGGGTGGATTTAGGTTTGGCTCATCCAGGGATAGCACAGGAACCCCAGAAAGAGGCAGGTTAGAGGCCTCCGGGGGGGTTGGATTGATATGCACTTGGGCCTGCACCTTAAAAAGTTTGGCTGATTTATCATGTATTTTTTGTAGGGCTGGGTCCCTTCTCTTCTCAGCCCTGGTGGGCTTGGCTAAGGAATGGGTGCCTGAGGAAGAGGAGGAAGAGGCCTGGGGAACTTCAGTAGAATTACCAGTAGGCCTAACCTCTTTGGGACCTTTGGTAGTGCCTCTCTTGGGAAAAGAAGCCATAGTCTGACAATTAACAGAAGACAAGGCTGAGCCAATAATTAAATAATAAGGAGAAGAATTTTAAGGACTTCCCAAGAGGAATGGATCCTGCTTCGAGGCCTCGAAGCTGCTGAAGAGTGAGGACAATCTGGGCAAACCCAGAGTTCGTGCCCCCAAATCCAGCGGGGCCAGCCTCCCTAAACTTAGTAATTAAGTAAACCAAGGCACTCTGGTTGGAGGCTTAGCCGGTGGAGAATTTAGCCTGGGACCCCCAAGGCCCGCTCCCGGATCCAGGCGGTGGACTGAGGCCTACGCGGCTGGCAGAAGGCCAACACGAGAGGCCTAAATTTTAAAAAAAAGGGCGCGAAGGCCTTCGCGCCGAAAAGATCGCTGCTGAGAAATTTCTAAAGGGAAAAGCGATCGACTAAGTCCAGGAGACTATAAGGCGTCTCACTCCGCAGGAGGTATATTATAAGCCCTTAAATATTATATACAATAAATAATCAATATTTCAATGGTATAAATACTTGCACTAGGACCTCCAGGCCTAGGGATTAGAAGAATCCACAAGCGGCCGCAGGAATCGTAACCGGCAAAACCGCCGGGGGAAAACGAAACCGCAACTTCTCCCAAGGAAAGAAAGCCAAGCCGCGTTTTTTTCTTTTTTCTTTTAAACGGCTGGCGCAATTAGTGCAAGTAATAAAATAAAGACAATAAATCTTACTACTTATTGAAGGAAAGATCGAAGGGAAGGTGTTAGAATGTTGAACGAGCTATCACAATACAACCGCAGGATATGCGAACTGAGCGAATTCTGGGGAAGGGGCGGATCCAGCAGTCTTTTTTAATACTAGGCTCAGTTCCAACGGATTGGACAGGAGCAACCCATGTGACTGCTGGACCCACTCCTTCAGTACGGAGAATATTATTTTACTGAAAGAGTAGTAGATCCTTGGAACAAACTTCCAGCAGACGTGGTTGGTAAATCCACAGTAACTGAATTTAAACATGCCTGGGATAAACATAGATCCATTGTAAGATAAAATACAGGAAATAGTATAAGGGCAGACTAGATGGACCATGAGGTCTTTTTCTGCCGTCAGTCTTCTATGTTTCTATGGAGTGGTTAATATTAAGTTTAAATCTGTTGTGTGCTCTTGTGTTGTTGTGGTTGAAGCCGAAGTAGTCGCCTAAATTATCAGACATTCTGGCATGTTTTTCCCACCAATACAAATGTGCACTTCATGTAGTGGGGTGAGATGGATGGCAAACAAATTTAATAAATACTTTTTTTTTCCTGTTCAAAGATGTGATGATGCCTTTAGCTTAAATTAATCTCAATGTTTCCAGCTATCAGTTGGGGAGGCAGCAATCTAAATGACAGCTCATCCTACATGTCAGATTTCTCGGTTCTGTGCTGTACATATAATCTTGGGAGTTCTCCTTTGCGGCTGCTCCAAAGTAAGTTGTGTACTTGATGAACACACAAGCACCTAATGGAACAGAATGCTCTAAATAAGAATATTTAGAGCATGAAACTCTATTAGCCATGAAGGTTAATTGACACTTCCAAATTGAGAGGCAGCATGCCACTGAATGCTTTTTAGTGGGAGACAACAAAGGGGAAGGTGATTGCTTTGATTCCCTTTTTGTGAGCTTCTTGGGAGCATCTGGCCGGCCTTTATTGGATTTGGGATGCTGAATGAAGAATTCTGATCTGGTCCCACAAGGTGGGTCTTGTGTTTGCTACTCCTCATTGTTTTCTCATCCCTCTTCTCTAGCCAACCCTCACCTCTATTCAAGTTTACACAATAACAGCCCTTAATAAATTGACCCTCGAGATGGACCCATCTTGCCATTTCTGAAATTAAATGACTGGAAAACAAACAAAATACTTCATCTTCTCTTACTTTAAGGCTGCATTTTGACATAATAACATGTAATCAAATTAACAAAATGGAGATGCTGCTGTGTTCACACAAGCAGCTTACCTCATTTCCACTCTTCTCAGAGAAGGAAGCTACTTCAAGGAGTTATGGAATCATAATAGGAAGGGATCTTAGGAAGGGTTATCTGCTGCAACCCTGTTCTTGGTGGAACCATCAGCGGCATGGAAGAGATTACTGTATTTTTTGCCCTATAACATGTACCAGTGTATAAGACGCACCAAGATTTCAAAGAGATAAGTAAAGAAAAAAAAGGCTTTATCCTCCCCGGACCCCAGAAGTATTCCTCAAGCCTCTCAACCATCTGCGTGCCCCGTTTTTCGTAAAAACAGGGGCTTTTGCCTTCCCCAGCCCCTAGAAGCACTCTGCAGGCCTTCAAGACCACATGTGCACACCGTTTTTTGCAAAAATTGACCCATTTTCACCCTTTTCTTTTCTTGTAAAAATGGGGTGTGCAGAGGGTTTGGAAAGTCTGCAGAATGCTCCTGGGGGCTGGGGGGTGGGGCAAAACCACAATTTTTGTGACAAGCTACCTGTTTTTAACACACACACCATTATTTATTTTTTTGCAAAAATTGGGTGTGCAGAGGGTTTGGGAAGTCTGCAGAATGCTCCTGAGGGCTGAGTAAAGGTAAAAACTCCCCCCATTGTTGCAAAAATGGGATGCAGGGATGGGGCTTCGGGAGCCCCCAAAATGGCTGTATTTGGTGTATAAGATGCACCAACATTTCCACTCTCTTTTGGGGGGAGGGTTGCGTCTTATACTCAGAAAAATACAGTACCCATCCAACTTCACTTTCATCTCTAGCAAAGGAGAACTCATGGCTTGATCTGGGCTCTAATACTCTTGTTAATGTAGCCCAAGATAACATTTGCCTTTTAAAGAGCGGCATCACACTGTGGGTTCATGTTCACCTTTTAAACAACAAGGGCATCCAGAACTCTTTTATATGTATTACTACCAAGCCAAAAATAGAAAAAAAAGGTATAGTCCAGTCTTGTTTTATATAGCAGTTATAACTACATGGTTATACTTCACATAGTTATGGGGCTTAAAGATAAATGCCTGTTCCATGCCACTGAGCCTCCAAGGAAAAGCAATTATAATAATGGCTTATTATTATTTAGTATTGCCAAGTGGAAAATATCCTGGGCAAAGATAGGAGGAGCAGAAATAAGCTTAATAAGCCACAAGCAACAGTTAAAATCCTAGCCTGCAAAGTAGTGAACAAGGCATAGTAGGTTTAATGGTGACTGAAAGCTCCCATTCACTCCTTCCAACCCCACTACAGGTGGGCAGCAGACAGTTTGAACCAAAGGTTTCTTCCGCGAGATCAGAAATGGGCAGCTCAGGATGTCCTGGTGCCTTCAGGGAAGACAATAAATAAGTAATAAAGCCAAACCAGATTCTAGACATAAAAGGTGATTGCTATGTTGGCTTAGAGCTGCAGTTCCATTCGTTCAGCAACTAATTAAGTGAGGCATGTTGGAACGAGATGGGCTTTGAATGTAATTGCAGACTGTTTACCTGGCCTTGTCATCTTCTCTTGTCATGATATGAGAAAGTAAAAACTACAGCGGGGGAAAAATAGTTTTTGCCCCGAAGCAGAAAGTTATCCTCTTTGTTGCAATGGAATCCCCATTCCTGACTATCATTATCTGTAGGGATCCCATTCATTTGATAGAATGGAGAACATGACAACTGTATGCGGATAATAAACAATAAAATTCAGATTTTTTTTCCTTATGTATATAACTGAACAAATGACTTCTTAATTTCTAAAACAGAGTGGGGGGGAACGGGGAGCGTGGTATTGCTTACATACATGTTTGATTCAAAGAAAGTCTTTTTTTAAAAGATACAAGAGAACCAGAGAATGAATCAGAGTAAATATTAGAAAAAATACCATATGACTATAATATACACTTTTCCTATTTTGTTAATGAAAAGAAAAGAGAAAATGAACCAGACAACTTTAAACAATAAGTAGATGAAGAGTTTTGTATAAAGTAACATTAATTTCTTTTTTTCCACAGGTTTTATTCCTACTGCCCCATTGCCGCAAGGCACCTATTCTTTTTCCATTCTGCAAAATATTATAAAGTAACATTTTATAAAGCAAACACATACGCATGTGAACTAAATTAAGTTGCTAACTTAATAAGCATGGTTTATTCTGAAAGCAGAATATGGATTTCTTTCATGTATACAAAAGAACATAACCAGCCCTAATGTATCTTCATATTCGGTGTATAAACAATAATCGGGACAGAACAGTAAAATAGCACAAAAATCAATATTGAAATCATGAAAAAAATGCTCATCTTATTAACAGCTCCATTTTGGCTACTCTTATGCAATTAAACATTTGATTTCTAAATATGGGCTATTTTTAAAACAAGCTTGAGACAGCTAAACCACAGGTGAATCCGATTTTATACTTTTAACTGCAGTTCTGTTTTGATTTTTCTACTAATGTCATGAAACACTGTGATTTCTCAAAAGGGAATGTAGAGATGTTTAATATTTTTAACTAAGCTTAAACACCTGCTCTACATATCAAGAGTGTACCTGAAATATAAAAATGCCCAAAAGATAATGCACACAACAAACTGTTATTTATCAATGCTGAGTATTTTCAACCATCGACAATAGCTTTTCACTCCACTGTGGCCAAGGGTCACAGCAAAACTCAGGAAAATTGCCAATACCAACAAAAACACTGGCCTGAGACCTCATTATGCTGTATTTTCTATTGTAAATTAACATTTGCATTTTCAGTGAGATGCCCCTTTAATTGCTAAAGATGAACCTGGAATGAAAGGCTTAAGTTCATTTTCTTTGGCTTATTAAGAAGTGGGGGAAAGCAGCTATCCCATAGAACAGAGGTCTTCAAACTTGGCAACTTTTTAAGACTTGTGGACTTCAACTCCCAGAATTCTCCAGCCAGCTAAATCCCCAAGTCTTAAAGTTGCCAAGGTTGAAGGCCTCTGCCATAGAGATTATGTCCTGCTTCTCAACTGCATGAACTGTCTTCAGCCAAAAGGTAATATAAACAAAACACTTTTATTATTTAACAAACGTCTCATGGCACGCAAAGTGAATTATCTATGGCTTGTGTATCTTAAAATCAGAACGCAAAAGGCTCCCTATTTGACCTGAAACAAGATCCTTCCAGCAAATATTTGGGCAGATGACCTGAAGAACAAGATCTTACCGGGGTGGGACTGTACCTGAAAGGAATCTCATATTAAATCCAAGTGCCATTCTTGGTCACTGCTGAGAACTGCAAGTACAGGCTCTATTATAGTGGGGGGAAAGGAGTATGTATTTGCCAATGTGGATCCCTTTAATGTTTAGGCAGACAACTCTAAACTATGTGGCTGCTTCGCCATTCTCTACTAATGGAATCCATGCCAACAAGGCTGGTATCCCCTCAATGGAGATAGTAATAAGGTCTCCTGTAGCTGTTCATTGCTAAGTTACAAGCCCGCATGATGGACTCCTTAGCCCATCTACCGATAAAAGAATAAGAAACTCAACTCCCTAGATTGCCTCCTCTATAGGAGAGATAGACATTGGTTGCCGATCAATTTCCGGTCACAATTCAAAGTGTTGGTTATGACCTTTAAAGCCCTTCATGGCATCGGACCAGAATATCTCCGAGACCGCCTTCTGCCACACAAATCCCAGCGACCAATTAGGTCCCACAGAGTGGGCCTTCTCCGGGTCCCGTCAACTAAAGAATGTCATTTGGCGGGCCCCAGGGGAAGAGCCTTCTCTGTGGTGGCCCCGACTCTCTGGAACCAGCTCCCCCCAGAGATTAGAACTGCCCCTACCCTCATTGCCTTTCGTAAACTCCTCAAAACCCACCTTTGTCGTCAGGCATGGGGGAACTGAAATATCTCCCCCGGGCCTATACAATTTATGTATGGTATGTTTGTAGGTATGTCTGTTTAATAATGGGGGTTTTTAAATACTTTAAATTGTAAATTATTAGATTTGTCATGAACTGTTTTATTGTGTTGTGAGCCGCCCCGAGTCTACGGAGAGGGGCGGCATACAAATCTAATAAATAAATAAATAAAATAAATATCTAGGATTAACAGGATTTGGAAAAACATTTGGAAAAACAATCTCCTGAGCCCAATGAAAACTCAAATTTATCTTGCACATAATAAAGGCAGGATCTGTTTTCCACACCAATTTTTCCCAATGGAACATACCCAGGTCATCCTGCACTGATGGGGTTGTCTAAGCTGCCTAGTGGAGGCTAAGACCATTAGCAAGGCTGCTTTCCAAATAGGAGGCTCATAAAGATATGCTTAATTGGCTCAAAAGGAATTGGGGTCAACATCCTGAGGACCAATGTTAAATCCCACGATGAGGAAAGGAGAACTGAGCAAGAAATAAAAGCCAAATCCCCTGAGTAAAAGCATACCAGCCTGTAACCTGAAGGAGAATTTCCCTATCCATTCAAAAATATAATTCGAATCGTGGCAGCTTGCCTTGTCTGGGAATTTGCTACCAGCATTTTATCTAGATCATCTTATAGCAGTGATGGTGAACCTTCTTTTCCTCGGGTGCCGAAAGAGCATGTGCGCGCTCTATCGCGCATGTGTGAGTGTCCACACCTATAATTCAATGCCTGGGGAGAGCAGAAATAGCCTTCCCCGCCCCCCAGAGGCCCTCTGGAGGCCAGAAACAGACTGTTTCCCAACTTCTGGAGGGCCCAGTAGGCTCGTGTTTCACCCTCCCCTGCTCCAAAGAGCCAGAAGGCTCTCTGGAAGCCAAAAACGCCCTCCCAGAGCCTCTGTGTGAGCCAAAAATCAACTGGCCAGAACACACATGCACACTGGAACAGAGCTGGGGCAAAAGCTCGTGTCCAGCAGATATGTCTCCAAGTGCCACCTTTGGCACCTGTGCCATAGGTTCGCCATCACTGCCTCATAGGAACCCCAGAATTTCCAGTTTTCTAGATTCCTTCTCCTTTACTATCAGTCAAACATTTGCCAGATCACCGATAATCTTCACTACAAAATCTGAAAACTGGGGTTCACTGAGCACCCCTGTTGAACTTCTGGGTGAAGAACGGCTCCCCCCCCCTCAGCGATTCTGCTTTACCCAAAGGAGGCTATAGCAATTTCTTCATTATTGACATCCACCCAGAGAAGTACAGTGATCCCTCGATTTTCGCGATCTCGATCTTCGCGAAACGGCTACACCACGATTTTACAAAAAATATTAATTAAAAAATACTCCACGGGTTTTTTTGCTATACCGCGGTTTTTCCCACCCGATGACGTCACTCTCTTCCTTCCTTTCTCATCTTTCTTTCTCTCTCTTTCTCTCTCTTGCTTCTTCCTCTCTCACACTCTCTTCCTCCCTCTCTCATCTCTTTCTTTCCTTCTCTCTCTTTCTCTATCTCTCCCCCTCTTGCTCTCGAGCGGCGGGCGGCGGGTGGGCAGGCGAGCGGCGGGTGGGCAGCAGCGAGGAGCCGAAGATCGGGGTTTCCCCTTTGCGTGGGCGGCGGGGAAGACCCAGGGAAGGTTTCTTCGGCCGCCCAGCAGCTGATCTGCTCGGCAGCGCTGCTGCAGGAGGACCCGTGTCCGAAAGCCGGTGAGAGGGGTGGATCGGGCGGGCGGGCGGGCGAGCGGCGGGCGGTAGCAGCGAGGGCGCCGGACGCGCTGGGGGGGCGGGGGCAGCCGACATTCAAAGCAATCTTTGTCGGCTTCCGCACATTCATCGCTCCCCGGCTCCACCATCTGCGCATGCGCGGCCATGGAAAAAAGGGCACGCATGCGCAGATGGTGTTTTTACTTCCGCACCACTATATCGCGAAAAATCGATTATCGCGAGAGGTCTTGGAACGTAACCCTCGCGATACTCGAGGGATCACAGTACAGGTTCCTTGAGCCAGAAGGGAACGATCACAATTACTCATGCCTTGAGAAGAACTCATCTTTTCTGCTATTCCAGACACGATCTATGCCGATGAAATAGTGTGGAGCAAACCCTCTGGCCATGACATTAGCAGATCATCTATCTCCTCTGCTTTGACATCGTGGAAAAAATGAGAAATGGCTCACCCGCCTGCTCTTCTCTGTTGCAAATAAGATGATCAATAATAAGCTGAATATCTCTGTTATCTTCTGGAAAAAGCTTTGGTTAAAATGACTGGTGGCTGAGCCAGTTGTGCTCATTGTTTAACGTGGTCTTCTGCTTACCTCATTAAGTGATTTGCCTCCTTCTAAAAGGCCCATTGACCTCATGCCTCCCTGGGGTTATGGTGTAATGCCAGACCTGGCTATAGTATTGTCCACTTGTTAGGAAATCCTTTCCCCTCACTTCAAGTTCAACAACCCCGGAGTACACAGCCTGACTCTCTGAGCAAACTGACCGGCAACAGGAAGGCCTTAGACTGGGCCACAGGTTCTGAACTGAGAGGCACAAAATGACCTCCTTATACTGCTCAGGTGACATCGGTGATTACTGTATGTTCTCTCTGCTTGGCTCTTTGAGAACTATACTGGGGGGTGGGGGGTGGGGTTAAAATAGATTAATTCAAATCACCAGGTCAGAGATCTGCTCCCTGCATAGGACTAAACGGGTTATTAAGATCCTGGGGGTTATCTATTCCTGTAATGAGAGCAGAAACAACTGGAACGGTCTGGAATGAAAATGGGGGGGTAAGACTATGTTCTGAGCTGCTGTTGTCACTCCCTGTGTGTCTTTATTTATTTTTATTTTATATATTAGATTTGTATGCCGCCCCTCTCCGTAGACTCGGGGCGGCTCACAGCAATAATAAACAATATATAACAAATCTAATAATTTAAAAAAAAACACTAAAACCCCCATTATTAAAAGCAAACATACCATACATAACTGTATAGGCCCGGGGGAGATGTTTCAGTTCCCCCATGCCTGACGACAGAGGTGGGTTTTAAGGAGTTTACGAAAGGCGAGGAGGGTGGGGGCAGTTCTAATCTCTGGGGGGAGCTGGTTCCAGAGGGTTGGGGCCGCCACAGAGAAGGCTCTTCCCCTGGGTCCCGCCAAACGGCATTGTTTAGTTGACGGGACCCGGAGAAGGCCAACTCTGTGGGACCTAATCGGACGCTGGGATTCGTGCGGCAGAAGGCGGTCCCGGAGATATTCTGGCCCGATGCCATGAAGGGCTTTATAGGTCATAACCAACACTTTGAATTGTGACCGGAAACTGATCGGCAACCAATGCAGACTGCGGAGCGTTGGTGTAACATGGGCATACCTAGGGAAGCCCGTGATTGCTCTTGTCAACAATATGAGGGGTTGTTTTTCTGTAACCTACCATTTCTCATGTCAGATTCTTCTGTAGCCTGAATGATTGTTCTGGAGATAGGAAGGAAGAGTCTTCCCTATTCAGGTGTAGAGTTCACCTGGAGGGAACAAGGGAGCTCTTTATGTTTATCATAAAGTTGCAGTCCCTAAGGAATTGGAGCTAAGTTAATTCAATTATTTTCCCATTGAGGGAATTGTGATGAAAAGGTCGTCCAAACAGGGGTAAAATATGAACCTAATGAGCCCTCAGGTGCCCATTACGCCATCATTCTGGTTAAAAATTCCAACATCAGATTGAAGGGGAGAAACATGAAACTGATCCTGATGAATTGAACCATGTACACACATACGAGACGTTTCTGGTCCAGGTATCAGCACACTCAGCATGACCACTAAAGGTTATAGAGGCTAGCCAATTGTTTGGAATAAAGGCTTCTAACTTTAGTCATCATACTCTTCAGAATGAAGGCCAACTGTCTGATGAACCTGTTCGGTGGCTTGGAAAGAATGGAGACCGGACCGGGACTTCCTGGTTTGGAACATATTCTATTGCACTGATTATCCATAAATGGCCAATGACATCTCCTATTCTCCCTTGTATTTTCCTTTTGTTTGAAACTGGGGAAGGTAGGAATCTTTCCTTTAGTTTGTCTCTGAACTGTCCCACATGCTCCAATTGGATTGTCTACTTGCCAGGAGACCCACTACCAGGGAGCCGATAGTGCCAAATTGAAGGATATTTCTTCTAAAACTTTTATCCCATTTATTTATTCATTCATTCATACATTTATTTATTTGATTGATTGATTGATTGATTGATTTGTATGCCGCCCCTCTCCGAAGACTCGGGGCGGCTAACAACAATAAAGAAAACAATATAACAAATCTAATATTAAAAAATAATCTAAAAACCCCCAATTTCAGAGACCAATCATACATACAAGCATACCATGTATAAATTCTATAAGCCTAGGGGGAAGGGAATTTTCAATTCCCCCATGCCTGACGACAGAGGTGGGTTTTAAGGAGCTTGCGAAAGGCAAGGAGGGTGGGGGCAACTCTGATATCTGGGGGGAGCTGGTTCCAGAGGGTCGGGGCCGCCACAGAGAAGGCTCTTCTTCTGGGTCCCACCGAATGACATTGTTTAGTCGAAGGGACCTGGAGAAGGCCAACTCTGTGGGACCTAACCGGTCGCTGGGATTCGTGCGTCAGAAGGTGGTCCCGGAGATATTCTGGTCCGATGCCATGAAGGGCTTTATAGGTCATAACCAACACTTTGAATTGTGACTGGAAATTGATCGGCAACCAATGCAGACTGCGGAGTGTTGGTGTAACATGATGACTATTTCTGTGTTGTCTTGAGTTATTCCAATACATACTTCTAAGTGAAACAATCTAGCAAGAAAAGGCAACAGGGCAAATAAGAAGCTAGCTGCATCTGTTTTCTTCTTTATGTTGTTGCTGATAGGGCCTACCTAATGGCCTTATTTTCAATTAGGATCAGGTGAATCCATTCCCCAGACATTTTCGTGTAAATTCTGCTCACAATAATGGCCACAAGCAATGGTTTCCATGAGACTGGTGAAACGACAACCCGGCTTACACTGAGGTCCTGGAGGTTCTATTATTTTACTGAAAGAGTAGTAGATCCTTGGAACAAACTTCCAGCAGACATGGTTGGTAAATCCACAGTAACTGAATTTAAACATGCCTGGGATAAACATATATCCATCCTAAGATAAAATACAGAAAATAGTATAAGGGCAGACTAGATGGACCATGAGGTCTTTTTCTGCCGTCAGTCTTCTATGTTTCTATGTTTCTGTTTGCACATCTGCCATTGGCTTGGCTCTTCTACAGACCTGGCGTTATGTCCTCTCTCAGATATCTCTCCTCTTTGGGCAATGCTCTGAATAATTATCAGGGCCAAAGTATCACACCTCTATCCAACATGGTGTTGTGGTTGGCTCTGGCCCTGCTCCTGCCCCAAGGACTGTGGATGTGGGGGAGACATCCACATGCTGCAGGCCTGTTTTGCCCCCAGTGGAATCTGCTGATGAAGGCTCCTCTGACCAAGAAGACATGAGTGACAGGGAGGAGGAGAGTGTGGCAGACAGCTAACCAGGAGATCAATTATCTAGCTCCTCCTTGGATTCAGAACAAGAGTTAATGATACAGCCACGCATGCGGAGAGCGATGCATAGGCAGCAACAACTGAGAGATTATTATCAAAGAAAATGAGGCCACCTGTGGTTGGGTGGGGCTGTGGTCATTAGTGAGGCTGCTATAAAGAGCAGCCTGTGGGTTTGGCCATTGTGGAGGATTATCTGATTGTTGTGTTTCGCGCCTGCTTTACTGACTTTGACCTTTTGTGTGCTGATTTTTCCCCGCTTTGAAACTAAACCAGAGCAAAGTGTGTTTCACTTTGTGAAAGAAGAAGGACTGTGAATTGCCTCCCAGCTGCAAGCTAAGTATCACAGAACTGATAAGGCACTTGTACAAATTACCAATTTGTTTGGAGACGAGTGCTCTTTGCTATCCCAAAAGAGGGCTTAGTTTATGTGAATTTTCATTATAAAGAACATTGTTTTGACTTTTCAAACGTGTGTGTGTTGAAATTTGTACCTGTGAAATTTTGGGAGGATTCTACCAGAGAGCCCGACAGAACACATGGATGCTAGGCCAGATTGCAAACTGCAGTTTTGTAAACCTACCGGGGCGAGCGGTCTCTTTTCCAATTCCACTGGGGTCGCAGAGACTGGTTAAAAAGCCTCTGGAAATTCTACCTGGTGCTGCCAAAAAAGGATCCCTGACAGTGGCTCCAGTTAGCCTGAGTTACCATTGTGTGGCTCCTTTTCTGAACCAAACTGCCTACTCCCTGGGTGAGGCTCTTGGCCCATTCTACAGCACTGCAATTATCTAATGAGAACTTCAATTGGAAGATTCTATCACTATGATATAGACCTTTCCAGTATAACTTGAGGCCCCGCTGGAGCAGGGCTGTTTCTGCATAGGACAGCATTTATGTTAACAAATCTTATCAAGCAGCTGCTTGTAATGAAGGTCTTCCAAATTCTGAAGCTGATTTTAGTGGTTCTTGGTGCATTTCAAATGTTGTAAAAGAAAGCTGGCTTCATCTCTCAGAAGCTCCGATTTGGCAAAGCAGCAGACAATGCAACGTCTTAAGATGATATATCATCCAGAAGGTCTAGTCCCCTTAACTCTATATGATTAACACCACTCCAGGAGGAGGATTTCACTGGAATCAAAACTAAAAGATTGCAGCCTTTCTCCAACTCCCCCTCCCCTCCCCACTAAAATAACATGTATGGGATTTGATATAACAAAATGTCTTTAGCAGAACCACCCATTGCTACTTAGTTGAAAAGCCAACTAAAATTCTCGCTTTGCCTTATGCTTTTAGTGATTTTCTTTGGCATCTTCTAAAGGGGAAGAGCCTTCTCTGTGGCTGCCCCGGCCCTCTGGAACCAACTCCCCCCAGAGATTAGAATTGCCCCCACCCTCCTTGCCTTTCGTAAGCTGCTTAAAACCCACCTCTGCCACCAGGCATGGGGGAATTGAGATACTCTTTACCCCTAGGCCTTTACAATTTTATGCATGGTATATCTGTATGTATGTTTGGTTTTTATAATAATGGGTTTTTAACTGTTTTTAGCATTGGATTATTATTATATGCTGTTTTATTACTGTTGCTAGCCGCCCGGAGTCTGCGGAGAGGGGCGGCATACAAATCCAAATAGATAGATAGATAGATAGATAGATAGATAGATAGATAGATAGATAGATAGATAGATAGATAATGCCTTACTCTCTGAAATTTTGCAAAGAAGACTTGCTGGTATTCCATACAATAAAAGCTTATTATCAAGGGTCCCCAAGCTTGGCAACTTTAAGACTTGTGGACTTCAACTCCCAGAATTCTCCAACAACTGGCTGGAGAATTCTGGGAGTTGAAGTCCACAAGTCTTAAAGTTACCAAGTTTGAAGATCTCTGGCTTGTATCCATGCCTTTCTAGAGATGTTGAGTCAGCAGCATGTGTACCCGTCTGCTGATTTTAATACTGGGATGCCTGTCACTTACTCACAGCATCTCTTTTAAATAAATGTAAGTGTAGACAACAGTTCTTTTGTGTCAACCTCTTTTTATAAGATTCCATTCTATAAAGGTAGACTTTTTACGGTTAAAATTAACTTTGCCATTTTGCTATATTCTAAAGTGGATTTTGGATTTTCTTTGATCGTATTAGGCATTCTTTTTCCATTTCACAACCTTGACTGAATAAAATAAAGCAAATCTGTAGTTTAATCCAGTTTATAAATTACAATAAAGCAGTATTTCCCAACCTTGACAACTTGAACATATCTGGACTTCAACTCCCAGAATTCCCCAGCCAGCATTTGCTGGCTGGGGAATTCTGGGAGTTGAAGTCCAGATATCTTCAAGTTGCCAAGGTTGGGAAACACTGGAATAAAGAAATTGTTTTTATCTTTTTTTTCTGGTCTGTCATTGTGTAGCTACATTATAACTTTATAGTCCTAACACTGGAACTAAGAATCATTCTTACAATTAGGTCTCTGTATTAAGGTTTTACATATTTACATAAAATTAAATAATCCCTGTAACATCGATATTAATCTGTTATTTTAGGATTAGGTCCCACAGAGTTGGCCTGTATGGTTATTAGACATCAATGTCTGTGATTTCTCATTTCACACAATGGGGAAAGCATGAAACAATAGTACAGTACTTTCTGATATTACTATATTGACAAAAAGATTAAATATTGTTCATGCTCATTTCACTATCCAGCATAATGGAAGTCTAGTAAGAATATTCAGAATACTAAGCAAAAACCTATTATGTAAAACACTACTGAGGCGCATTAAAAATTAACAGAAAATAAACCTAAGAAATATTAATAGTTTAAAATAATAAATAATTATAACTGGCTGACAGATTGAGTTTAAAAATATTCCTTAGGATTTCCACTGACATTGCCTGTCATCTATAATTACGCAAGAGTCTGTAGCAGATAAAAAAACAGTATTTGAACAAAAGTGCTAGCTACTGCTTGTAGTTTCTGTACCTATTTATTTGTACAGAAATCCAAAAATTTAAGGACTTAATTCTTATCAGGTTTACACTGCAGAGGTAGGACACAGAGCAAATACAGTTACTCATTTGAAGTAATAACTTGTTTGTGCAGATCCTGTACCTCTATCAAAAGAACAAAACAAAGTATGAACTATTAACTATTCCATAGATTTAACCTGATAAGTGGTTTGCTGGAGACAGCTGTGGCTGTATTTTCTAGCATACAGTATTAACATTTAAAGATTAAGAATTCCTTGCAGTTCGTAACACATGCAGGCCTAAAAGATTCGGTATAATCTAAACTAAGACGACAAAACAGGACTTTGAATAAATTAAACCATTTTCAGAACAGTGGTACTGTAGTATCACAGGTGAGACCCAAAACAGACGAATGAAAGGTTTTACGTTTTTGGAAACTCCTCAGAAGTTATAATAGTTACAACAGAACTCTTATAACTTATACCTGTCCTTCTGAGAGGGGAAAAGTAGACCTTTTAATTCTATCGTGGATGGGCTCTGCTTCTTGAAAAGAGTAGTTAGTAGAAGCTAAGATACAGAAGGTAAGAATTCAGCTTCACAGGAACAGTTCTAGACGGGCTACAAGAATGGTGGAAGGTCTTAAGTATAAAACGTATCAGGAAAGACTTAATGAACTCAATCTGTATAGTCTGGAGGACAGAAGGAAAAGGGGGGACATGATCGAAACATTTAAATATTTAAATAGGGTTCAGGAGAGAAGTGTTTTTAATAGGAAAGTGAACACAAGAACAAGGGGACACAATCTGAAGTTAGTTGGGGGAAAGATCAAAGGCAACATGAGAAAATATTATTTTACTGAAAGAGTAGTAGATCCTTGGAACAAACTTCCAGCAGACGTGGTTGGTAAATCCACAGTAACCGAATTTAAACACGCCTGGGATAAACATATATCCATTGTAAGATAAAATACAGGAAATAGTATAAGGGCAGACTAGATGGACCATGAGGTCTTTTTCTGCCGTCAGTTTTCTATGTTTCTATGTTTCTTTATATATCGGAAGCAAACCCTGACAAAAGGCATTTGTTCCCCAAGTCAAATAACCAGTCCAAATAAATCCCAAATGTAGGCATAAATAAATAAAGCTAGCTGCAACCAGATTGGCTCACGCAGGACATTTCAACCTACTCATTCATTTCCTCCTACAACCATCCGCAACTGTTAAAACAGCCTTTACTTCAACCCATTGAGGGCACTGCTGATGAGCTGTCATTTCTCAGGAACTCTTCAAAGACAGAAGGATGGTCTGTACTATGTGAGGCAGCCAGAAATATCGGGCAAGAAACCAGGCCTGAATGCTGTCTTCCTCATACACCAATATTCAAGTGTAACTTTCAGATAAGGACACTCCTTCAGGACACTGAGATTTTATGGATGTCTTGAGATACCAGAAACACCAGCAGGATTTTATGACACCAGACCTACAACAAACCTACCATTAACCACAGGTAGTCCTCACGTTACTGCCCCCCAAATTTACGCTGCCACGGGAAACATTTGTTAAGCGAGTTTTGCCTCATTTTATGAAACAATTATGCGAATCGCTGCATTTGTTAAAGTTAGTAACACGTTAAGTGAGTCTGGTTTCCCCATGGACTTTACCAAAGCTGACCACATGACCCTGGGACACTGCAACTGTCATAAATAAGAAACAAGTAGCCCAGGCATCTGCTACTGCCAGCTGTAGTTCAGCAGTTCAAATCTCACCATGGCTCAAAGTTGACTCAGCCTTCCCAGGTGGGTAAAATGAAGACCCAGATTGCTGGGGGCAAGAGGCTGATCCTGTAAACCGCTTAAGGAGGGCTGTCAAAGCACTATGAAGTGGCATATAAGTCTAAATGCTATTACTATCTTTGTTTTGACTCATGAGGATGCTGCAAGAGTAGTCAATGTGAGGGGAGGGGGAAGGTGCCAAAGTCACTTTTTCAGTAGCCTTTGAATAGTCACGAGCTGTTGTAAGTCGAGGACTACCCTTATCCACTAAGAACTACTCCCCACACCACGGTTTTTACCGCAGACCACAGCTTCACCCAATTCCTGGTCCACAAGCAGGAGTCGGCTTAACCCCCTCTGGCCAAAACAATGATCTTTGCAACATCCTCCTCTCCAGGAGCAAAGAAATTAACACTTTCCCTACTTACTATAGGTGTCCTCAAACCAATACACAAACACCAGCGATTAAACACGTGACTCTGAACCAACAGCCCTGCATCCCAGCCCGACACTGGCCACCTGGAACTAATGCCCCCCCCAAAAAAGACCACCCCGGGCTCCCTTCGCCCCCCATCTCCAAGGCTGCCATACAACCCCAACGTCGGCTCGTTGCCCCCCCCCCAATCCCGGGCTTCCCACCGGCGGAGACTCCCCATGTTTTGCCCCTCCCGAAGCTGCGGGACGACCCCGCTTTTCAAAGGGGAGTCTTGAATTGCGGGGGGGAGCTGCGACTCCTGCCGGGGTCTTCCCGAGGCTGCCGGCCCACGTGCCCCGGGAGCGGCCTCGGGAGGTGACCCCGGCCGTGTCCTCGCGGCTCGGGCGACCCCGCTTCCCACCCTCGGGGGTCCCGTCCCCCTCCCCGTTTCCCCTCAGCCCGGGGGTGGGGGGGCTTTTGTGCAAGGGGGGAGGAGGGGGAGGGACGTGCCCCCTCCCCTCACGGGAAAGACCCGGATGAGGCCTCCCCCCGCCCCACCCCCTTCGCTGAGGGAGGGGCCTTTCTCCCCCCTCCCCCCTCCCGAGGCAACTCCCGCCGCTCCGGCCTCAGCGGGAACCCCGAGCCAGGCCGGGGCCTAGCGTGCCGCCATGAGGAGCTGCCTCCCTCGCTCGTTCGCCCGGCCTCGCCCGCCTCAGACTCACACTCGGGTCCCGGCCGGGGCCGGGCGCGCCCCTCAGGAGCCGCCGCCGCCTCGTCCTCCATGAAGCCGCCGTCGCCGCCGCCGCCGCCTCACGAGCCCGCCATCCTCCTCCTCCTCACGGCCGCCGCCGCCTGTGGGAAGCGGGAGGGGGGGGGAGAGTATGCGCGCGCCCGGCACAGCGGCTCTTCCCGGCCCTCCCTCCGCGAGGCCGCGCAAAAAAAAAAACGAGGCGGGGGGGGGAGAGTCGTAGCAATAGCAGCAGCAGCGAGCCGGCTCTTCTCGGCGGGAAAGAAAACACGGAGCACTGGAACGCAGTTGTGAAAGGGGGGGGAGAGCAGGCGGGAGAAAAAAAACGTTCCTGCCCCGTTCCACCGCGCGCGCACGCGCGTGCCTGCCCAGGAAAACCCGGAGCTTGGAATGGAGCCCCGGATCGGGAAGGTGCTGAGCGGCAGCAGCCAGGCGAGCGGGAGGGAGCGCTTTGGTCGGCCGGGCGTCTCTGTCTGGGTCCGTCCGCCGATGGGCTGCTGTGCTGGGCCTCCCTTTTCGAGGCAGAACCGCTCCCTTCCCCGCGCGGGGTGCCGGAAGATGTGGGTTTTGTCCTCTGCAAAGGATGCTCTGGAGCGGGTGCAAAAAGGATGCTTGGAAGGGTGCCAAGGACCCTTGTGAAGTGGGATGATGATGATGATGCATGGGGGGCATCAGGGATCCCCAAACTTGGCAACTTTAAGACTTGTGGACTTCAACTCCCAGAATTCTCCAGTCAGCTTAGCAGGCTGGAGAAAGGCTGGGGAATTCTGGGAGTTGAAGTCCACAAGTCTTAAAGTTGCCAAGTTTGAAGACCTCTGCTGCAGAAACAACAATACCGTAGTTGGAAGGGACCTTGGAGGACAGAAGGAAAAGGGGGGACATGATCGAAACATTTAAATATGTTAAAGGGTTAAATGAGGTTCAGGAGCGAAGTGTTTTTAATAGGAAAGTGCACAAACCTCCTGGTCCATCTAGTCTTCCCTTCTACTATTTCCTGTGTTTTATCTTAGGATGGATCTATGTTTATCCCAGGCATGTTTCAATTCAGTTACTATGGATTTACCAACAACATCTGCTGGAAGTTTGTTCCAAGCATCTACGACTTTCAGTCCAATAATATTTTCTCACGTCTGCTGGAAATTTGTTCCAAGCATCTACAACTCTTTCAGTCAAATAATATTTTCTCACGTCTGCTGGAAGTTTGTTCCAAGCATCTACGACTCTTTCAGTGAAATAATATTTTCTCACGTCTGCTGGAAGTTTGTTCCAAGCATCTACGACTCTTTCAGTCAAATAATATTTTCTCACATCTGCTGGAAGTTTGTTCCAAGCATCTACGACTCTTTCAGTCAAATAATATTTTCTCAAGTGGCTTCTGATCTTTCCCCCAACTAACCTGGATTGTGCCCCCTTGTTCTTGGGTTCACTTTCCTATTAAAAACTTTTCCCTCCTGAACCTTATTTAACCCTTCAACATATTTAAATGTTTCGATCATGTCTCCCCTTTCCCTTCTGTCCTGCAGATGATACAGATGGAGTTCATGAAGTCTTTCCTGATAGGTTTTATGCTTAAGACCTTCTGCCATTTTTGTAGCCCGTCTTTGGACCCATTCAATTTTATTCATATCTTTTTGTAGGTGAGGTCTCCAGAACTGGACACAGTATTATTCCAAATGGGGTCTCACCAGCACTCTATACAACGGGATCACAATCTCCCTCTTCCTGTTTGTTATACCTCTAGCTATGCAGCCAAGCATTCTACTCGCTTTCCCTACCGCCTGACTGCACTGTTCACCCATTTTGAGACTGTCAGAAATCACAACCCCTAAATCCTAAAATCCTAACCCCCTAAATTGTGGCGGTACCTTGAGGGCTAGCCGTATTGGAAGGACAACATCAGACAGAATATAGCAGTGACAGGTGCATCCTTGCTCTGTTGACCCAACTTTTTAATATATCTCCTACAGTATCACTGCATGCCATCAGATGCCATTTAGGTGTGAAGCGCTTTTAAAAACACAGTGATACCTATCAGCAGGTAATGAACCCACTCATCATCTTCTATTTGTTTGGAATTCATTGCAGAGTTGTAGCTGAGGTGCCCCAGCAGAAAATTAGGGAGGTGTTTTGTTTTTCTTTTAATGAGGATTGCTTCATTTTTACAAGTCATTTGTGGGAGGAACCTTTTCACCTTTTCATTAGGAATGCTAACTTAAGATACTTGCAAAGGGTGCAGCTGGTCAGGTCAGGCTCTAACACAAGCATTTAAAAACACACACACACACACACTCAGAGAGATACACACAGACAGACAAGGAGTCCATAGGTCTGCCCCTCAATGATGCAAGAATCTTGGTGTGGTTTTATTTATTTATTTAGCATATGGCGAAAATAGTAAAAAGAAACATAGAAACATAGAAGATTGACGGCAGAAAAAGACCTCCTGGTCCATCTAGTCTGCCCTTATACTATTTCCTGTATTTTATCTTAGGATGGATATAGAAACATAGAAACATAGAAGATTGACAGCAGAAAAAGACCTCCTGGTCCATCTAGTCTGCCCTTATACTATTTCTTGTATTTTATCTTAGGATGGAGATAGAAACATAGAAGATTGACAGCAGAAAAAGACCTCATGGTCCATCTAGTCTGCCCTTATACTATTTCCTGTATTTTATCTTAGGATGGATATAGAAACATAGAAACATAGAAGATTGACAGCAGAAAAAGACCTCATGGTCCATCTAGTCTGCCCTTATACTATTTCTTGTATTTTATCTTAGGATGGATATAGAAACATAGAAGATTGACAGCAGAAAAAGACCGCCTGGTCCATCTAGACTGCCCTTATACTATTTCCTGTATTTTATCTTAGGATGGATATAGAAACATAGAAGATTGACAGCAGAAAAAGACCTCCTGGTCCATCTAGTCTGCCCTTATACTATTTCCTGTATTTTATCTTAGGATGGATCTATGTTTATCCCAGGCATGTTTAAATTCAGTTACTGTGGATTGACCAACCACGTCTGCTGGAAGTTTGTTCCAAGCATCTACTACTCTTTCAGTCAAATAATATTTTTCTCACCTTGCTTCTGATCTTCCCCCCAACTAACCTCAAACTGTTTCCCCTTGTTCTTGTGTTCACTTTCCTATTAAAAACACTTCCCTCCTGGACCTTATTTAACCCTTTAACATATTTAAATGTTTCGATCATGTCTCCCCTTTCTCTGCCCACACCCATAATTCAATGCCTGGGGAGGGCAAAACAGCCTAACCTGCCCCCCCTTCCTGGAGGCCTTCTGATGTCTGGAAATGGCCTGTTTCCCAACTTCTGGTGGGCTCAGTAGGATCGTGTTTTGCCCTCGCTGGACTCCAAAGGGGAGGGTAAAAATGCCTTCCACTATCCCCCTGGAGGCTCTCTGGAAGCCAAAAACCCCCTCCCAGAGCCTCTGTGCGAGCCAAAAATCAGCTGGCTGGCACACACATGCACGTTGGAGATGAGCTAGGACAACGGCTCGCGTACCAGCAGATATGGCTCCGCGTGCCACCTGTGGCATCCGTGCCATGGGTTTGCCATCACTGACTTAGCCTATAAGCATCTCGGACCAACCAAATAATTCAAATCGTGGCGTTGGTGCAGGAAGCTGCAAACTAACTTCTACCGCACGAATCCCAGTGGCCGATAAGGTCCCACAGAGTTGACCTTCTCTGTGTCCCGTCGACCAAACAATGTCGTTTGGCAAGCCCCAGGGGAAGAGCCTTCTCTGCGGCGGCCCCGGCCCTCTGGAATCAACTCCCCCCAGAGATTAGAACGGCCCCCACCCTCCTTGTCTTTCGCAAATTACTCAAGACCCACCTTTGTCGCCAGGCATGGGGGACTTAGGATATTCCTTCCTAATGAATGAATGAATGAGTGAATGAATGAAGACCTCACCTACAAAAAGATATTGACAAAATTGAACGGGTCCAAAGACGGGCTACAAGAATGGTGGAAGGTCTTAAGCATAAATCGTATCAGGAAAGACTTCATGAACTCAATCTGTACAGTCTGGACTGGAGGACAGAAGGAAAAGGGGGGACATGATCGAAACATTTAAATATGTTAAAGGGTTAAATAAGGTTCAGGAGGGAAGTGTTTTTAATAGGAAAGTGAACACAAGGACAAGGGGACACAATCTGAAGTTAGTTGGGGGAAAGATCAAAAGCAACGTGAGAAAATATTATTTCACTGAAAGAGGAGTAGATGTTGGAACAAACTTCCAGCAGACGTGGTTGGTAAATCCACAGGAACTGAATTTAAACATGCCTGGGATAAACATATATCCATTGCAAGATAAAATACAGGAAATAGTATAAGGGCAGACTAGATGGACCATGAGGTCTTTTTCTGCCGTCAGTCTTCTATGTTTCTACGAATGAATGAATGAATGAATTAATTAATTAATTAATTAATTAATTAATTAATTAATTAATTAATTAATAACTGTACCACCTTACCATCTCTTCTGCCCAGTGCGCCCAATGCCCTCCGTCCAAGATCAGGAGTTGAAAACAGGAGGGGACGGAGACGTGGTTTTCCTGACTCAGCACCGAAGACTGCCCAGCCAAGAGCCCGTTCACGGCATGATTTACAAGGCTGATTGCTGATTAGATTGTTCTGTCCACTTGCACAATAAATAAAAACTGCTTACTCTCCTAAGGAGAGTTATGGGGAGGGTGGAGGGGGCTGACCTGCAGTACGAAGCATCTTCATAGCCCTGGGAGATTTATTGCTGTTCAAGAACTTCATCGGACTTCTTTTAAATTAGTCCCGTTTGGCCTTCCTTTTAGCTGGAAGGTCCATTATCCTGTCTGGCAGCTGTTGGAGGTTTTGTGGTCTTGGCTTCACAATCCGAGTGCTCTTGGCCTGTGGAAAGCTCTTCAGCCAATGCCCCGCCGAAATCTCCTTTGGATGCTTTGAGACTGGACCACGGTCACAGTGCAGGTAAGTCCTCGACTTGCGACCCACACCCGAGCCCCAAATTCCCATTGCAAAGCGAGGCGTTTGCTAAAGGAGTTTCCCCCCATTCCCCCCACGACATCTCTTACCAACTTGTTCAGTGAATCACTGCAGTCATTAAGTCAATAACCCAGTTGTTAAAATAAATGAAAATGGCCTCTCGACTGACTGGTCAGAAGGTCGCAAAAGGGGAACCCCATCATCTGAGGACATTGCAACCATCATAAATCCGAGTCACAGGTCATTGGATTCGTAAGAAATTATACAAAGGCTGATTGGTGCAGGTGCTCCTCCTTGAAAAGCGCCTGTGCATTATGGTACATGGATTATTCTAATGACCAAAATACCTGACGGTAATTTCTTTGGCCCACTTGCCTGGGTGATTCACTCTTGGCAAACTGGCTTTTGGCCTGCTGAAATTACCCTGGACACACCCAGAATCCAACTACAAGTAGCCTTTACGAACCACCACTGAGCCTTTGGAATCTCATTGTCTTCTTGCAACCTTTCTGGGAAACATAGACCAGTGAACCTTTTTTCCTTGGGTGCTGAGTGTGGGCGCACGCTATCACACCTGGGTGGGTGCCCACACCCATAAGTCAATGCTTGAGGAGGACGAAAACAGCTTCTCCCATCTCCTGGAGGCCCTCTGGAGGCTGGAAATGGCCCGTTTCCCAACTTCTGGTGGGCCCAGTAGGCTCCTGTTTTGCCCTCCCCAGGCTCCAAAGACTTCCCTGTGTTTCGTGTTTCGACCTCCCCCATCCCTCCGGAGGCTCTCTGGAAGCCAAAAACGCCCTCCCGGAGCCTCTGTGTGAGCCAAAAATCAGCTGGCCGGCACACACATGCATGTTGGAGCTGAGCTCGGGCAATGCTACCGCACGAATCTCAGCGGCCGATAAGGTCCCACAGAGTTGGCCTTCTCCAAATCCTGTCGACAAAACAATGTCGTTTGGCGGGCCCCAGGGGAAGAGTCTACTCTGTGGCGGCCCCGGCCCTCTGGAGTCAACTCCCCCCGGAGATCAGAACTGCTCCCACCCTCCTTGTCTTTCGTAAATTACTCAAGACCCACCTATATCCCCAGGCATGGGGGAACCAAGACATCTCCCTAGGCTTTTATATTTTATGATTGGTATGTATGTCTTGTTTGGTTTTAAATGAGGGGTTTTATATGTGTTTCTTTTTAATATTAGATTTGTTCTTTGACATTGTTTTTATTATTGCTGTGAGCCGCCCCGAGTCTTTGGAGAGGGGCAGCATACAAATCTAATTTAATAATAATAATAATAATAATAATAATAATAATAAAGTGTTGGTTATGACCTTTAAAGCCCTTTATGGCACTGGACCAGAATATCTCCGGAACCGCCTTCTGCCGCACGAATGCCAGCTGGGCCTTCTCCGGGTCCCGTCAACTAAACAATGTCGGTTGGCGGGCCCCAGGGGAAGAGCCTTCTCTGTGGCGGCCCCGACTCTCTGGAACCAACTCCCCCCAGAGATTAGAACTGCCCCTACTCTCCCTGCCTTCCGTAAACTCCTTAAAACCCACCTTTGCCATCAGGCATGGGGGAACTGAAACACCTCCCCCGGGCATGTACAATTTATACATGGTATGTTTGTGTGTGTGTTTGTTAATAAATGGGGTTCTTTTTAAATATTTTTAAATATTTTAAATTTATTTGGATTTGTTATGATTGCTGTATCTTGCTGTGAGCCGCCCCGAGTCTGCGGAGAGGGGCGGCATACAAATCTAAATAATAGATAGATAAATAAATAAATAAATAAATAAATAAATAAATAAATAATAATGGCTCGTGTGCCAGCAGATATGGCTCCGTGTGCCACCTGTGGCACCCATGCCATAGGTTCGCCATCACTCGCATAGACCAAATGTCGAAGCTTCAAAGAATGCTGGCAAACTAAAATGGAAAGAGAGATTACCGAGCAGAAGCCAGCTCCATAATTAAACTGCACTCCCTGTTGTTACATTTTTGGGCTTCTGAACAATTATCTTCAACCCCACCCTTCGGTTTTCATGTGGGATAATTAAGAAATTAAAGGATGGGGTTAGAAGATAAAAGTGGGGGAGAAACAACTCTTCTATTTACTGATGAGGAAGTGGCAGACCGGGCGGGAGAAGATAGGGCCAAAGAGACTCACGGCAGGGATACACCTTGTGCTAACCCAGGTCTTGCTACAATTTGGGTGGTTCACACATTGCTTCAAGCAGTCAACCATAGATTAAAAGCCGTAAGTCAGAGCTGGGTGTTAGGAATGTGCTAAACTATAAACCAACCGTGTTGTGGGTTAATCAAGTAGATCCTTGGAACAAAATTCCAGCAGACGTGGTTGGTAAATCCACAGTAACTGAATTTAAACATGCCTGGGATAAACATAGATCCATTGTAAGATAAAATACAGGAAATAGTATAAGGGCAGACTAGATGGACCATGAGGTCTTTTTCTGCCGTCAGTCTTCTATGTTTCTATGTTTCTATGTTAATCTGCTGAAGGGCCATCAACATTGGACGGTTGAAACTGCGATAGGCACAATTATCATGGTTAAGATAATTGTCTCTGGATGATGTTGTGAATGATTGAATTGGATGAACGTGGAAGATTGTGCGTGGGGTGTTTTTTTTTAGAATTTTGCTAATTTTGTATATTTCTTAGATTTCTACACATATATTGTTTGAATTTACTATGTGGTATGCTGCCCTGAGTTGCTTTGAGAAGGGTGGCATAGAAGTCTAATTAATAAAATAAAATAAATAAATAAATAGAGTAGTAGATGCTTGGAACAAACTTCCAGCAGACGTGGTAGGTAACTCCACAGGAACTGAATTTAAACATGCCTGGGATAAAGATAGATCCATCCTAAGATAAAATACAGGAAATAGTATAAGGGCAGACTAGATGGACCAGGAGGTATTTTTTTTTGCCATCATTCTTCTATGTTTCTAAGATAGGAAGAGATACTTACACACGCCAGACTACAGCTTCTGCTCTGGCAATCTCACGCTACTAAACCAGAGCCTACAAAACTTTTGCCAGACCCATCCTTTAATACAGTTCATCTGTCTGGAACCCATACTACATCTCGGACATCAACACCCTTGAAAATGTCCAAAGATACTTCACCAGAAGAGCCCTTCACTCCTCCACTCGAAACAGAATGCCCTACGAAAGCAGACTATCAATCCTGGGTCTTGAAAGCTTAGAACTACGTCGCCTAAAACACGATCTAAGTATTGCCCACAAGATCATATGCTGCAACGTTCTACCTGTCAATGACTATTTCAGCTTCAACCTCCAAAACACAAGAGCACGCAACAGATTCAAACTTAATATTAACCGCTCCAAACCTGACTGTAAAAAATATGACTTCAGCAACCGAGTTGTCGAAGCGTGGAACTCATTACCTGACTCAGTAGTGTCAACCCCTAACCCCCAACATTTTTCCCTTAGACTATCCACGATTGACCTCTCCCAGGTTCCTTAGAGGTCAGTAAGGGGCGGGCATAAGTGCGCCAGTGTGCCTTCCGTCCCCTGTCCAATTGTCTCTCCTTATCTCATTTATCTTTTCTCCCTTTCAAATATGTTCACCTATACTTTTTATATCTTTTCTTCTATTCTTTTCTTTACTTCTATTATTACATATCTTTCTCTTCAATGTGTATTATGTATTGGACAAAATAAATAAATAAATAAATAAATAAATAAATAAATAAATAAATAAATAAATAAATACAGGAAATAATATAAGGGCAGACTAGATGGACTAGGAGGTCTTTTTCTGCCGTCAATCTTCTAGGTTTCTAAGATAGGAAGAGATACTTACACACGCTAGACTATATGGCTTCCTGGCAGTGAGATTGCTTATCTCAGGAATCTCGGATGCCCCCGTGAGTGTATTCATTTATCATCCAGGTAAATCTATTTTCCTTTCCTGGGAACAAAGGCTCTTTCACAGAAGAGGCAATGGGGGTGAGAGGGAGGAAAGGAGACATTCGAGAGGGGGGGGGGATCTGTTTTTTGTTTTTGTTTGATTTCACATTCTCTTCCTCCCAAACACCATCAACTTTCTGTTGGGAATTTCATACGGTTATTGTCATTTAAAATAAGAGGGGGTTGGTTGTCACTCCTTGGAAGCCTTTTGCAAAATGATTCTCTCTCCCCCATTTTTTTTGGCACCTTATCTGTGAGTCTTTCCCAATTTTATTGACAGCTTAAAACAGCCTTTAATTGCAATCCACATCCTGATGTGGGGCTGGTTGGAGGGCAGGTGAAACCTGGGCCTGTTTCAATGAACACAAAAGGGAGATCCTGGCAGGAATGGTAGTTTGAGGACCTGTGTTTAATTTCTCCACGGCACACACTGGTTGAAAAACACTGGTCTAGATAAAGTATGGCAAAGGCTGCCAAGCGAATGTGGTGTGCCGGCGCGCTCGGGTGTCCATAGTAACTCCGAATGTCACCAGGAGCATTGGCAGTAGCAGCTGCCAAAGGAAAAAATCTTTCGGTTCAGTTCATCGACTGCTTTTTGGCTGGCAGCACTGGACCCTCTCCAAACGGCAACCTTGCCATGAGCTGCAGTGGGCAGAAATGGCACTTGGCATAAACACCTCGAGGTTCGACTACTGCAATGCTCTCTACATGGGGCTACCTTTGAAGAGTGTTCGGAGACTTCAAATCATCCAGAAGGCAGCCACGCGAGCGGTCATGGACCTTCTAAGGCATGCCCATGAGTTCTCCAGCAGTCCGCGGAATGCATTGGTTGCCGATTGGTTTCCGGGCACAATTCAAAGTGTTGGTTATGACCTACAAAGCCCTATATGGCATCAGATCAGATTACCTGCAGGACCGCCTTCTGCCGTATGAATCCCAGCGACTGGTGAGGTCCCACACAGTCTGTCTTCTCCAGGTCCCCTCACCTAGACAATGTCGGTTGGCGGGGCTTAGGGGAAGAGCCTTCTCTGTGGTGGCGCCGGCCCTCTGGAACCAGCTCCCCCCAGAGATTCACACTGCCCCCAACCTCCTCGCTTTCCACAAGTTTAAAGACCTGTGTCTCCAGGCTTGGGGGTCACTAGACCCTAGCCCCCTGTCTGACGAGTGCAAGTATGTTTTGCGGTGCGAATGGGAATGAGTGATTTCAAATGTTGTTAGGGTTTTTAAAGACATTTTAGCTATGTTAATTGGATTTTTAGATATGGATACTGTACATTGTTTTGATATGTGGCGAGCCGCCCCGACTCCTTGGAGAGAAAAGCAAATTGGCCTCTCTTGCTCGGGCAGGCAATTCCGGCTGGCGTTTTGTACAACTTTGTGTATGGTATGTATGAGGTGCATGATTGTCCTTTATAGTAAGGGTTTTAAAGTGTTTTTTAATTATTGGATTTGTATTGTTTCTTATTGTGAGCCGCTCCGAGTCTATGGAGAGGGGCAGCATACAAGTCAAATAAGTAAGTAAGTAAGTAAGTAAGTAAGTAAGTAAATAAACAAACAGAAACAAAGAAACAAATAAATAAAATAAATTAAAATAAATAAATTAAAATAAAATAAATTAAAATAAAATAAAATAAAAGTAGAGAAGAAGCTGGAAACTACAGGCCAGTTAGCTTGACATCAGTTGTAGTTAAAATGATGGAGACTCTACTCAAAAAGAGGATAAATCAGCATCTAAAAAACAATAACTTATTGGACCCAAATCAGCATGGCTTTACTGAAGGCAAATCGTGTCAGACTAATCTCATTGAGTTCTTTGACTATGTCACAAAGGTGTTGGATCAAGGTGGTGCTGTGGATATTGCCTATCTGGACTTCAGCAAAGCCTTTGATACGGTTCCACATAAAGAGCTGATAGATAAATTAGTGAAGATTGGACTTAATCCCTGGATAGTTCAGTGGATTTCAAGCTGGCTGAAGCATAGACATCAGAGAGTTATTGTTAATGGCGAGTATTCTGAGCAGAGACAGGTTACAAGCGGTGTGCCACAAGGGTCTGTTCTGGGTCCTATTCTTTTTAATATGTTTGTGAGTGACATAGGGGAAGGTTTGGTAGGGAAGGTTTGCCTATTTGCCGATGACTCTAAAGTGTGCAATAGGGTTGATATTCCTGGAGGGGTCTGTAATATGGTAAATGATTTAGCGTTACTAGATAAATGGTCAAAGCAATGGAAACTGCAGTTTAATGTTTCCAAATGTAAAATAATGCACTTGGGGAAAAGGAATCCTAAATCTGAGTATTGCATTGGCAGTTCTGTGTTAGCAAAAACTTCAGAAGAGAAGGATTTAGGGGTAGTGATTTCTGACAGTCTCAAAATGGGTGAGCAGTGTGGTCGGGCGGTAGGAAAGGCAAGTAGGATGCTTGGCTGCATAGCTAGAGGTATAACAAGCAGGAAGAGGGAGATTGTGATCCCCTTATATAGAGCGCTGGTGAGACCACATTTGGAGTACTGTGTTCAGTTCTGGAGACCTCACCTACAAAAAGATATTGACAAAATTGAACGGGTCCAAAGACGGGCTACAAGAATGGTGGAAGGTCTGAAGTATAAAACGTATCAGGAAAGACTTAATGAACTCAATCTGTATAGTCTGGAAGACAGAAGGAAAAGGGGGGACATGATCGAAACATTTAAATATGTTAAAGGGTTAAATAGGGTTCAGGAGGGAAGTGTTTTTAACAGGAAAGTGAACACAAGAACAAGGGGACACAATCTGAAGTTAGTTGGGGGAAAGATCAAAGGCAACATGAGAAAGTATTATTTTACTGAAAGAGTAGTAGATCCTTGGAACAAACTTCCAGCAGACGTGGTTGGTAAATCCACAGTAACCGAATTTAAACATGCCTGGGATAAACATATATCCATTGTAAGATAAAATACAGGAAATAGTAAAAGGGCAGACTAGATGGACCATGGGGTCTTTTTCTGCCGTCAGTCTTCTATGTTTCTATGTTTCTAAAATAAATTAAAATAAATAAACTGGCCCATCTTCCCAAGCCAGGTGCTGTGGTGGTTCACGATGTGGTTCACGTCTGTGCGACATCCAACGACACGGCAATTCGCTCATGCGTGACATCCACATACGTGTGCACTATCCAACATGGCAATTTGCTCTTGCGTGCTGTCCACAGCGATATAGGATGGGATCGCATCCAGGCGAGGCCACCTGCCAGTCACCACTATCGCTTCGTCCGAATGGGCCGAATCCCACCTCTGGCTACGTAGCAAGAGAGGGAAGGTGTTTGTGTAAAATAGGAAGCCAAAAATAAGGCAGAGACGCAGGTGAAAAATTCTCTGTCTTTAAACTTAGTTGCAGTGGTTCTCAACTTGGGGGCCGCGACCCCTTTGGGGGCTGAATGACCGTTTCACAGGGGTCGCCTAAGACCAGTGAAGGGCTACCAAATTTTTTACGACCACACTTTGGCCATGGCTTATGTAGGATGCCCTGCATTTTGGATCGGAGTACCTCCGGAACCGCCTGCTATCGCACGAATCCCAGCGACCGATAAGGTCCCACAGAGTTGGCCTTCTCCGGGTCCCGTTGACCAAACAATGTCGTTTGGCGGGCCCCAGGGGAAGAGCCTTCTCTGTGGCAGCCCCGGCCCTCTGGAATCAACTCCCCCCAGAGATTAGAACTGCCCCCACACTCCTTGTCTTTCGTTAATTACTCAAGACCCATCTATACCGCCAGGCATGGGTGAGTTGAGACACCTTTCCCCCAGGCTTTTTTATATTTATGTTTGGGTATGTATATGTTGTTTGCTTTATTAAATATGATAGGGTTTTATGTGCTTTTTAATATTAGATTTGTTTTCGCTGGAATGTTGTTTTTATTATTGTTGTGAGCTGCCCCGAGTCTTCAGAGAGGGGCAGCATACAAATCTAATAAACTGAATTGAATTGAATTTTCTTTCAACATCTTTCAGTGCAAATTGGGTGCTCTGGGGTGGAGCTCCATTTTTGCTACCCCACTGTGTTCCCCCCCCCATCCGGGCAGTAGCCCACCCCTGCCTAAGACCAAGGAAAAAGAGAAATTTATCATGGTGCTAGGAACTAAAGCTTCTATTCTGGTGACTTGGGACATATTTTCACAATCAGGCGTTTACAGTAGGGGTGTCCCTCTGACCTTCCTGCCAACCAGTTTCAAAATTGGGAAAATTGGCGCTGGACTTATGGTTGAGGGTCACCACAACATGAGGAGCTGCATTAAGGGGTCACGGCATTAGAAAAATTGAGAACCACGAACTCTGAAGCCTCTTCAGCTGTTCCCTTGGTTAAGACTTGTGGACTTCAAGTCCCAGAATGCTCCATCCAGCAGGTAGAGTGCTGTACTGCAGGCCACTGCAGCTGACTGTAGATCTGAAGGTCAGCGGTTCAAATCTCATCACCGGCTCAAGGTTGACTCAGCCTTCCATCCTTCCGAGGTGGGTCAAATGAGGACCCGGATTGTGGGGGCAATAGGCTGGCTCTGTTCAAAAGGGCTATTGCTAACATGTTGTAAGCCGCCCTGAGTCTATGGAGAAGGACGGCATAAAAATTGAATAAATAAATAAAATAAACCGGAAGAGGACCTCAAGTGTCCGTCCAATCTAAGACGCCCATCCAACCCCTGGGGGAGATACTGAGGCCTAACGCCACCCTCTCTAAAGACTCTCTCCAACTCTGGTCACAAACAACTCAGCACAATGTATACAGATAGATATTGGCTGTGATTATAATGATGCAAGGTAACAGCAATTTCCTTCTTTGTTTTCTTCTGCTTGAAACCCTTGAGCTCCTAAGTGCCGCTGCTTCCTCATCCGCCCTCCTGGGGCTGCCTCTCCTCAAACCTCAGCCTGAGTTGAGAGTAGTAGAGGAAGGAGGAGGAGGAGGAGGGTTTGGGAACTCAGGGGGCCACTTTCTGCTTCATTAACCCTTTCTTCGCTCCCTGGTGAATCTTGGGATCCAGCTTCCCTGAAAAAAGAGAGAAGGGGAAACTCATCAGTACTTATTGTTTATGGTTGTTTGTAATTCAATTCAGTTGCAGGCACTGAGATCTCATGAATCCCAGCGACCGATTAGGTCCCACAGAGTGGGTCTTCTCCAGGTCCCGTCAGCCAAACAATGCCGCTTGGCGGGACCCAGGGGAAGAGCCTTCTCTGTGGCGGCCCCACAGAGAAGGCTCAAAGTCAGTAAAGCAGTCATGAAACACAAAGATCAGATAATCCTCCACAATGGCCAAACCCACAGGCTGCTCTTTATAGCAGCCTCACTAATGACCACAGCCCCACCCAGAGATAATTGGTCTCCTGAGCTGTCTGCCACACTCTCCTCCTCCCTGTCACTCATGTCTTCTTGGTCAGAGGAGCCTTCATTATCAGATTCCACCAGGAGCAAAACATCCACAGTCCTTGGGGCAGGAGCTGGGCCAGAGCTAACCACAACAGCATACAAATCCAATTAAATCTAAATCTGTTGGAACACTGTTATCATGTCTCCCACGGCCCTTCTCTTTGCTAAACTAGCCATGCCCAGTTCCTGCGACCATATGCTAGAGTCTCCAGTACCCTAATCATCCTGGTTGCTCTCCTCTGCACTTTCTCTCAAGCCTCTACATCTTTTTTGTAGTGTGGTGACCAAAACTGGTTAGTTGAGATGTCCAAATCTGGTTTCTAATCTGCTGTGTCACTTACATGCAATCACCAACTTTTCTGATGCCCTTATACTGTTTCCTGTATTTTATCTTACAATGGATATATGTTTATCCCAGGCATGTTTAAATTTGGTTACTGTGGATTTACCAACCACGTCTGCTGGAAGTTTGTTCCAAGGATCTACTACTCTTTCAGTGAAATAATATTTTCTCACGTTGCTTTTGATCTTTCCCCCAACTAACTTCAGATTGTGTCCCCTTGCTCTTGTGTTCACTTTCCTATTAAAAACACTTCCCTCCTGGACCTTATTTAACCCTTTAACATATTTAAATGTTTCGATCATGTCCCCCCTTTTCCTTCTGTCCTCCAGACTCTACAGATTGAGTTCATGAAGTCTTTCCTGAGACGTTTTATGCTTAAGACCTTCCACCATTCTTGTAGCCCGTCTTTGGACCCGTTCAATTTTGTCAATATCTTTTTGTAGGTGAGGTCTCCAGAACTGAACACAGTATTCCAAATGTGGTCTCACCAGCGCTCTATATAGCGGGATCATAATCTCCCTCTTCCTGCTTGTTATACCTCTAGCTATGCAGCCAAGCATCCTACTTGCTTTCCCTACTGCCTGACTGCACTGCACTATTAGGCCGTCTTAAATCAAGTCAACAAAAATTCCAATCTGCTGTGTCACCTACATGCAACCACCAACTTTTCTGATGCACAGATGATACAGTTCTTTGAGTGTTCCCTTTATTTATTCATTTTTGAGCAGTGTAATTTTGCATGCTAGACATGTGCTAACACTTTCCAATGCTGGCTGTATTTCCCCCCCCCACCTGCCTTAAGCAACCCGCCTAAAACCGAGCCAGGAATATTTGTCAACAGCTTGCCGGGGACCTTCCTGTCAGAAGCCAACCGAGCCCTCCGGGAAGCGAGGGAAACCATCACGGCTGATCGAAACAGACAAGACTTTGATTCTGGAAGGGAGAAAGTTGCTCTCCCAAGGAGACAGGCAGGCCACACCGTCACTGCTCCAGTGAATAAGTCCCTGCTCCACTGAATCAAGATCGGCCAGGCGCATTCTTGTCCAGGGCTGTGTCGCCGCCACAGCTGCCCGATCAGCTCTCACCGCAACAGGCTCCCTGCTTCGCGAGACAAAGCCACCGCGGATGGCAGGAAACCAAGCCACGTCGCGTCACATGTACCACTCGGTCTGCTGCAAACAGAAGGGTGAGCACGTTGCTGTAGACAAGGCCATCTCTGCAGAGGTACAAATGCTGTTTCCCAACGGTGGAGACCGGAGCAATTTTACCATACGCAGGTTTTGGGACTACAATAATATAATAATAGAATGCAGCTGCGAGAGCAATCATGGGCTTCCCTAAATATGCCCATGTCACACCAACACTCTGCATTGGTTGCCGATCAGTTTCCGGTCACAATTCAAAGTGTTTGTTATGACCTATAAAGCCCTTCATGGCACCGGACCAGATTATCTCCGGAACCGCCTTCTGCCGCACGAATCCCAGCGACCAGTTAGGTCCCACAGAGTGGGTCTTCTCCGGGTCCCCGTCGACTAAGCAATGTCGTTTGGCGGGACCCAGGGGAAGAGCCTTCTCTGTGGCGGCCCCGGCCCTATGGAACCAACTCCCCCCAGGGATTAGAATAGCCCCCACCCTCCTCGCCTTTCGTAAGCGCCTTAAAACCCACCTCTGCCGTCAGGCATGGGGAAACTGAGATATTCTTTCCCTCTAGGCTCCTACAATTTATGCATGGTATGTTTATATGTATGATTGGTTTTATAACAAGGGTTTTTAGCTGTTTTAGTATCAGATTTCTACATGCTCTTTTTATCACTGTTGTTAGCCGCCCCGAGTCCACTGAGAGGGGTGGCATACAAATCAAATCAAATCAAATCAAATCAAATAATTAATTAGTAATTGCAGGGCGGGGAATGCCTGCAGGAGGACCAATATACTGAGGACCTGTATACTGCATGAGTCAAAAAGAGGGCTGTGAAAATATTGACTGACCCCTCGCATCCTGGACATAAACTGTTTCAAATGCTACCCTCAAAATGACCCTCAATGTTTCCCAACCTTGGCAACTTGAAGATATTTGGACTGCAACTCCCAGAATTCCCCAGCCAGCATTTGCTGGCTGGGGAATTCTGGGAGCTGAAGTCCAAATATCTTCAAGTTGTCAAGGTTGGGAAACACTGTTCTAGAGCACTGCACACCAAGATAACTAGACACAAGGACAGATTTTTCCCAAACCCCATCATTCTGCTAAACCAATAATTCCCTCAACTCTGTCAAACTATTTACCAAGTCTGCACTACTATTACTACTAGTTTTTTCTCATCATTCCTATCACCCATTTCCTCCCACTTATGACTGTATGGCGGTAACGTGTTGTTTGTATCCTTAAGATTTTTACTAATATTGTTTCTTCATTGCTTGTTTGACTCCTATGACAATCATTAAGTGTTGTACCTCGTGATTCTTGACGAATGTATTTTATGTACACTGAGAGCATCTGCACCAAAGACAACTTCCTTGTGTATCCGATCACACTTGGAAGGAAGGAAGGAAGGAGAAATTCTCTTTATCGAAGGAAGGAAGGAAGGAGAAATTCTCTTTATCTTACAAAGGAAGGAAGGAAGGAAGGAAGGAAGGAAGGAAGGAAGGAAGGAAGGAAGGAAGGACAAATTCTCTTTATCTTACAAAGGAAGGAAGGAAGGAAGGAAGGAAGGAGAAATTCTCTTTATCTTAGGAAGGAAGGAAGGAAGGAAGGAAAAATTCTCTTTATCTTACAAAGGAAGGAAGGAAGGAAGGAAGGAAGGAAGGAGAAATTCTCTTTATCTTAGGAAGGAAGGAAGGAAGGAAGGAAGGAAGGAAGGAAGGAAGGAGAAATTCTCTTTATCTAAGGAAGGAAGGAAGGAAGGAAGGAAGGAAGGAAGGAAGGAAGGAAGGAAGGAAGGAAGCCCTCACCCCACCTTCCCTACCCAGGGTCATTTGGCCAGCCTCCTCCCTCCTTCAGGAGTAGAGACTGCTACTTACAGAGTTTATGTTTGCCCTTGATGGGAAACTTAATAACCATCTCCTGGGGGTTAGAACAGATGAAGACAAATGGAGAAGACGACTCCTGGCTCAGCTGGGGATGCTAGAAGGTTGGGGGGGGGGGAAGAGAAGGGAGAGAACAGAAACAGCAGCATTACAAATAGGTTATCAGCGCCACAATAAATTAAGGCAAGAAAACTACCCAAACAGAGGGGAGGAAATGTTTCAAACACTGCCAACCAAGTTGAAAGGCGAAGGCCGCCCCCTCCCCCTTGAAATCTCTTCAAAAGGGAAAAATCCAGATCAAAGGGAGCCACACTGCAAGTGTAAAGAAATCCCAGCAGCCCGTTCTCAAAAACAGGGCTAGAATCAACCTTGGGAGAGATTTTGCACTGCAAAATCGCAGCCTGGGAGTAAGCAGAGATATTTTGTTTTTTGGGAATCCCTTTCTTTCTTTCTTTCTTTCTTTTATTTTATTTTATTTTATTTTATTTATTTTATTTACTTACTTACTTACTTACTTACTTACTTACTTATTTATTTAGATTTGTATGCCGCCCCTCTCTGCAGACTCGGGGCGGCTCACAGCAAGATACAGCAATTCATGACAAATCCAAATATAATTTAAAATATTTAAAAAGATTTAAAAAGAACCCCATTTTACTAACAAAACACACACACAAACATACCATGCATAAATTGTACATGCCCGGGGGAGGTGTTTCAGTTCCCCCATGCCTGACGGCAAAGGTGGGTTTTAAGGAGTTTACGGAAGGCAGGGAGAGTAGGGGCAGTTCTAATCTCCGGGGGGAGTTGGTTCCAGAGAGTCGGGGCCGCCACAGAGAAGGCTCTTCCCCTGGGGCCCGCCAACCGACATTGTTTAGTTGACGGGACCCGGAGAAGGCCCACTCTGTGGGACCTAATCGGTCGCTGGGATTCGTGCGGCAGAAGGCGGTCTCGGAGATATCCTGGTCCGGTGCCATGAAGGGCTTTATAGGTCATAACCAACACTTTGAATTGTGACCGGAAACTGATCGGCAACCAATGCAGACTGCGGAGTGTTGGTGTAACATGGGCATACCTTGGGGAAGCCCGTGACTGCTCTCGCAGCTGCATTCTGCACGATCTGAAGTTTCCGAACACTTTTCAAAGGTAGCCCCATGTAGAGAGCATTACAGTAGTCGAACCTCGAGGTGATGAGGGCATGAGTGACCCTTCTTTTGAGCTGCTTCAAACTAACAAAAGCAGACATGATCCGGGGTTTTTTTAAACCCCGACTTTCCCCAACTTTAAAACATTTTAATACAGTAATACCTCGTCTTACGAACCTAATTGGTTCCCAGGGGGGAGGTTCGTAAGGCGAAAAGTTCGTAAGACGAAACATTGTTTCCCATAGGAAATAATGTAAAATGAATTAATGCGTGCAACGAAAAAATAACGCAAAAAAAACGCCGCCGCCCGGCTGTCACCTTTTGAAACAGCCGAGCGCTTCTTGGCGTTCTCCCAAACCCGGAAGTTCTGGTTTGGCATTCAGGTTCAGGAGGACACTGAGAAGCCCCCTGGCTGTTTCAAAAGGTGACAGCCGGGCGGCGGTGCTTCTCAGCGGCCTCCCGAACCCGAACTTTTGCCGAACTTCCGGGTTCGGCATTTGGGGAGGCCGTCGAGAAGCCCCGCCGCCCGGCTGTCACCTTTTGAAACAGCCGGGGGGCTTCTAGGCGGCCTCCTGAACGCCGAACCCGGAAGTTCGGCAAAAGTTCGGGTTCGGGAGGCCGCTGAGAAGCCCCCCGGCTGTTTCAAAAAGCGACAGCCGGGCGGCGGGGCTTCTCGGTGGCGGCAGCAGGTTCGTAAGATGGAAAAAGTTCGTAAGAAGAGGCAAAAAATTTCCGAACCCCGGGTTCGTATCTCGGGTTGTTCATATGGCGAGGGGTTCGTATCATGAGGTACCACTGTAGTTTGCTTTCTTCCCCTGGTTTATTCTGTTTTTATCAAGAATTCCCAGAACCGCCAATTTCCCTGATAATTCCCTGTTTTCCAGGTTTGCTGGACACCCTGCTTCCAACTCTGTTGTTGTTATTGTTGTTGTTATTAAAATACTGGGGGCAGCAGATAACACCCCCACGAGGGATTGCTCTTTGAAGGGCACTAGAAGGATGCCCACCCAATAGGATGCTTCTTTGGAGCAAGGGGCACAAGCATTGATGCCCCTACCCCGGTTACCCTACTGCCAACTTCAGAAGGTCTATGCGCAGGGCGGCAATGGAGATGACCTCGTTGCTTGCGCAGATGGCAACAGCAGAAGGCACCCTTCCGGCAGCGAGGCCTCAAAGCCACTGGGAACATGGAAGTATCTTCAACTGTGAAATATCAGCTGGTGGAACATCATGCGCAGGCGGCTTTCAGATCCCCGATGGGGAAGCTGAGAAAGGCAGCTGCGTTGCGAAGGCCCCTCGGTGGGTTCGATGGCTTTTCACTTCTTCTCACAAGTGGAGACGGTTACGTTGGGAGTCTTCTCCCCAACGCGTGCAGAAAATTGGATGGTGGAGTGAGCAGGAGGAAGCAATAGCGATAGCACTTATATACCGCTTCATAGGGCGTTTACAGCCCTCTCTAAGCGGTTTACAGCCTCTTTTACCCCCGACAATCGAGGTCCTCATTTGACCCACTTCGGAAGGATGGAA
The DNA here is from genome assembly GCF_031021105.1 of Erythrolamprus reginae. Classification (NCBI taxonomy): domain Eukaryota; kingdom Metazoa; phylum Chordata; class Lepidosauria; order Squamata; family Dipsadidae; genus Erythrolamprus; species Erythrolamprus reginae. The sequence goes on along the minus strand of NC_091959.1, from coordinate 6,741,872 downwards.
GGCTGAATCTATCCTGAGATGATCAGGATCAAACTCTTAGCTGTGGGCAGAGTAAGCCTTCAATATTGCATTCTAACCACTGGGAGGGAGGGAGGGAAGGAGGGAGGGAGGAAGGAAGGAAGATAGGAAGGAAGGAAGGAAGGAAGGAAGGAAGGGGAAATTCCCTTTATCTTACAAAGGAAGGAAGGAAGGAAGGAAGGAAGGAAGGAAGGAAGGAAGGAAGGAAGGAAGGAAGGAAGGATCCAAGTCTTCGGAGAGGGGCGCCATACAAATCTAATAAATTATTATTAATTATTATTATTAAGGGAGGGAGGGAGGGAAGGGATGAGAAGGGAGGAAGGGTACGTAGACTTTTACACCGCTTCACAGTGTTTTTACAGCCCTCTCTAAGTTGTTTACAGAGTCAGCCTCTTGCCCCTAACAATCTGGGTCCTCATTTGACCCAACTCGGAAGGATAGAAGGCTGAGTCAGGATCAAACTCCTGGCTGTGGGCAGAGTTAGCCTTCAATACTGTATTCTAACCAGTGGGAAGGAAGGGAGGGAGGAAGGAAGGAAGAGAAGAAAGAAGAAAGGAAGAAAGAAGGAAGGAAGGAAGGAAGGAAGGAAGGAAGGAAGGAAGGAAGGAAGGGCACGTAGATCTATAAACCGCTCCACAGTGTTTTTCAGCCCGCTCTTAGCGGTTTACAGAGTCAGCATATTGCCCCCCAACAATCTGGGTCCTCATTTGACTGACCTCGGAAGGATGGAAGGCTGAGTCCACTCTGAGCCGGTGAGGATTGAACTCTTGGCTGAAGGCAGAGTCAGCCCGCAAGTCTGCATTTTAACTGCTACACCAACTACGGTTCTTGTAAGGCATCAGATTTTGTTGGACCACTACAGAGCAAGTCGGCTCTCAAAAGAGCTCGAGAGAGAAATCTGCTAAATCCAAGAACAAGGAAGCTGAAATCTAAGCCCGTATAGTCTGGAGGACAGAAGGAAAAGGGGGGACATGATCGAACATTTAAATATGTTAAAGGGTTAAATAAGGTCCAGGAGGGAAGTGTTTTTAATAGGAAAGTGAACACAAGAACAAGGGGACACAATCTGAAGTTAGTTGGGGGAAAGATCAAAAGCAACGTGAGAAAATATTATTTCACTGAAAGAGTAGTAGATCCTTGGAACAAACTTCCAGCAGACGTGGTTGGTAAATCCACAGTAACTGAATTTAAACATGCCTGGGATAAACATATAGAAACATAGAAACATAGAAGACTGACGGCAGAAAAAGACCTCATGGTCCATCTAGTCTGCCCTTATACTATTTTCCTGTATTTTATCTTACAATGGATATACAGTGTTCCCTCGATTTCCGCGGGGGATGTGTTCCGAGACCGCCCGCGAAAGTCGAATTTCCGCGAAGTAGAGATGCGGAAGTAAATACACCATTTTTGGCTATGGACAGTATCACAAGCCAGCCCTTAAGACTTTAAACCCCTAAATTACCATTTCCCATTCCCTTAACAACCATTTACTCACCATTATTACTGGTACTATCCATTGAATAAGATACTTAATGATCCTGATATTTATAAACCTAATTATTATTAATAATTTTTTTTTGTTATTTATTTGCAAAAATTACTAGTTTGGCAATGACATATGATGTCATTGGATGGGAAAAAACCGCAAAGTATTTTTTAATTAATATTTTTTGAAAAACCGTGGTATAGGCTATTTGCTAAGTTCGAACCCGCAAAAATCGAGGGAACACTGTATGTTTATCCCAGGCATGTTTAAATTCAGTTACTGTGGATTGACCAACCACGTCTGCTGGAAGTTTGTTTCAAGGATCTACTACTCTTTCAGTAAAATAATATTTTCTCACGTTGCTTTTGATCTTTCCCCCAACTAACTTCAGATTGTGTCCCCTTGTCCTTGTGTTCACTTTCCTATTAAAAACACTTCCCTCCTGGACCTTATTTAACCCTTTAACATATTTAAATGTTTCGATCATGTCCCCCCTTTTCCTTCTGTCCTCCAGACTATACAGATTGAGTTCATTAAGTCTTTCCTGATACGTTTTCTACTTAAGACCTTCCACCATTCTTGTAGCATATATCCATTGTAAGATAAAATACAGGAAATAGTATAAGGGCAGACTAGATGGACCATGAGGTCTTTTTCTGCCATCAGTCTTCTATGTTTCTAAGCCGGATCAAAGATAGCCAAGTCCACTCAAACTCTCATGGTCCGTCCCCCACCCCGATGTAGCAGGTCTTTCTTGACCAAATATGGCACCTGTGAAGTGGGAAATCCCCCCCCCCCCCCGCCAGCTCATTTCATGGTCACGAGACTCTCTTTGCCTCTGTTGTTCCCCAGCTGCAAAACGGCTGCCGCACCAGCTGTTTGGAGGCTGAGAATCCCAGCTTATAGAGAATCATCTCTATAAACAGAAACGCCTGATTGGTTTTATTTATGAATGTATTCATATCCAACCACCTTTGTCTTTATAAACAACTCCTCGATTTGCAAAAAGCTCATTTAGTGATTGTTCGAAGCCCCGGCAGCATTGGAAAAAGAGACTTACAACCGCGTTTCACTCTTAGGTTCGCCTGATTCAAATTCAAATGTTTGGCAATTGACTCACTTAACAATCGTGGTCGTAATTAAACAACTAGGCCAATTCGCTTAATGACGGAGGCAGGAAATGGGGACAAAGCTATCTTAACGACAACTGTTAAGAAAAGCAAATGCAATCTGTCAAAAACATGACATAGAATTAGAAGAATTATTTAAAATAAAAACCACAAAAAAGTTAAATATTTGGGCCTTTGGATTATGGCAAATTGTAGTACCATTAAAGATGAAAAATTAATCACTGATATACAAAAGGATTTCACCCGATGGTGCAACATCTAGCCAACAAATATTATTATAAACAACTGAAACTGAGGGGAAATCTACAGCTACCATACAACTGAAATTATAGGTCGTATGTGATCGAAATGTCATCGACAGTTGACATAACATTTCTCTCTTTCCCTCTAATCGTCAAGCGTGGGGGAACCCCCTGCCTATGTAGTTTTTTGTGTATGATATGACTGTATGTATGTTTTTATATATTGGGGTTTCTTGTTTTTTAGACTTTTAAAATGTATTATTGTTATTTTAGACTCTAACTATTAGATTTGTCATTATGTATTGCTTTTATCATTTGCCAACATTTGAGAAACCTTTGAATTCTTGATCCTATCCAACTCTATCCAATTCTTGATCCTATCCAAGAGTTGGTTATGACCTATAAAGCCCTTCATGGCATCGGACTAGAATATCTCCCGGACCGCCTTCTGCCGCACGAATCCCAGCGATCAGTTAGGTCCCACAGAGTTGGCCTTCTCCGGTTTCCATCAACTAAACAATGTCGTCTGGCGAGACCTAGGGGAAGAGCCTTCTCTGTGGCGGCCCCGACCCTCTGGAACCATCTCCCCCCAAAGATTAGGATTGCCCCCACCCTCCTTGCCTTTCATAAACTCCTTAAAACCCACCTCTGCCGTCAGGTATGGGGGAATTGAAACATCTCCCCTGGCCTATATAGTTTATGCATGGTATGTTTGTGTGTATGTCTTGCTTTTAAATAAGTTTTTTTAAAGATATTTTAATTACAGTGAACCCTCGAGTTTCGCGTCCTCAAGTATCGCGAAAGGGCTATTTCGCGAGTTTTCAACCCGGAAGTAAACTCCACCATCTGCGCATGCGTGCCCTTCCACGCATGCGTAGATGGTGGAGTTTCCCCGCCGGGCAGAGGCTTCCCTGGGTCTTCCCCCTTCCCCCAGAGGCTTCCCTGGGACACCCCAGCTCCGCTCCCCAGCTGGGAAGCGGATCTAGGGAGTCCCCACCGCGCGCGCGTTGCTGGGGAAAGCGCGCGCGCTTGGGGACATCCCAGCTCCGCTCCCCAGCTGGGAAGCGGATCTAGGGAGTCCCCACCGCGCGCGCGTTGCTGGGGAAAGCGCGCGCGCTTGGGGACATCCCAGCTCCGCTCCCCAGCTGGGAGGCGGATCTAGGGAGTCCCCACCGCGCGCGCGTTGCTGGGGAAAGCGCGCGCGCTTGGGGACATCCCAGCTCCGCTCCCCAGCTGGGAAGCGGATCTAGGGAGTCCCCACCGCGCGCGCGTTGCTGGGGAAAGCGCGCGCGCTTGGGGACATCCCAGCTCCGCTCCCCAGCTGGGAAGCGGATCTAGGGAGTCCCCACCGCGCGCGCGTTGCTGGGGAAAGCGCGCGCGCTTGGGGACATCCCAGCTCCGCTCCCCAGCTGGGAAGCGGATCTAGGGAGTCCCCACCGCGCGCGCATTGCTGGGGAAAGCGCGCGCGCTTGGGGACATCCCAGCTCCGCTCCCCAGCTGGGAAGCGGATCTAGGGAGTCCCCACCGCGCGCGCGTTGCTGGGGAAAGCGCGCGCGCTTGGGGACATCCCAGCTCCGCTCCCCAGCTGGGAAGCGGATCTAGGGAGTCCCCACCGCGCGCGCGTTGCTGGGGAAAGCGCGCGCGCTTGGGGACATCCCAGCTCCGCTCCCCAGCTGGGAAGCGGAGCTAGGGAGTCCCCAAGCACGCGCGCACCCCAGGCGCGAGCAACGGGGTGGGCGGGCGAAGGGCGGGCGGCAGTGGAAGCAAAAACACCATCTGCGCACGCGCAGATGGTGTTTTTACTTCCGCACCGCTACTTCGCTAAAAATCGATCATCGCGTGGGGTCCTGGAACGGAACCCTCGCGATGATCGAGGGTTCACTGTATTAGATTTGTTATTATATATTGTTTTACTATTGTGAGCTGCCCCGAGTCTACGGAGAGGGGCGGCATACAAATCTAATAAATAATAATAATAATAATAATAATAATAATAATAATAATAATAATCTTTTTTCTTTAATTTTCTTACTTTATTTTATTTCTAATCTTTCCTTTATTCTCTCATCTGTACAATTCATATTATTGTTCTATTGTGTATTATTATATGTCCTTTTTAAAAAATGTATATACAGTATTCAATAAAGATTATTTTTTGAAAAAAAAATTGTTGCACTTAGAACAAAAAAATTGAGCTCGGTTGCTGGTCATACGTTGAGGACTACCGGTATTCAGGGTTTAGGGGAGAAGGAGTGTGGGATGGTAGTGTTTTCAGAAGCCACCCTGCCTGGATTGTGAGAAAGTTACCCTGTGGAGGAAGAAGCGAGGAAGGAACGGTGCAGAAACAGTAATGACGGGCTAATCCAGACGCCTTTGTTCCGAAGCGGCCTTCCTTTGCTGCCTCAACCGATAAAGTTGCAAACCATCATCATCGTGGTGACGGTGCTGTGCTATTGATGGCGGGCAGCGTCTCCCCTGGAGACTGTCAAGAGCTTCTCTCTGCCACTCAAAGATAACAAAAACAAAGTAGTTTTTGGCTGCTTTGATGGGGGAGACGCAAAGAGCTCCCACCAGGCTACTTCACTTGCCTTTCATCTCGCCCTTCGTGTGAACTCCCTTCGCACTTTTCACCGACGGCGTGCAGCTGGAAAGGGGGGGCGGCAAAGGAGGTGAGCTTGGGAAGGGCACGCTGGATTAGAAGGCAGGATCCAGTGTTCCCGGGCTAGGATCTATGATGGATCTGCAGAGCCAAGACCGGATTCGAACCAAGGAAGGTTTGCTTGCTTGGAAAACCGTGAAGCTGAGTTACTCATTCACTCACTCACTCATTCATTCATTTAGACCAGTGGTTTTCAACCAGTGTGCCGTGGCACACTAGTGTGCCGCGAGACATGGTCAGGTGTGCCGCGAAGCTCAGAGAGAAAGAAAGCAAGAGAGAGAAAAGGCAAGAGAGAAAGAACAAGAGAAAGAAAGAGAGAGAAAGAAAGAAAGCAAGAGAGAGAGAGAAAGAGAGGGAGGGAAGGAGAGAGAGAAAGACATAGAGGGAGGGAGGGAGGGAGGGAGAGAGCAAAAAAGAGGAAGGAAGGAAGGAAGAGAAAGAAAGAGGAATGGAGAGAGAAAAAAGAAAGAGAAAGGAAGGGAGAGAAAGAGGGAGGGAGAAAGAAATAGAGTGAAGGGGAGGAAGAGAGAAAGAGAGAATTTTTTGTCCAAACTTTTTTTACCCCCCCCCCCCCCCCGCTCAATGTGCCCCAGGGTTTCGTAAATGTAAAAAATGTGCCGCGGCTCAAAAAAGGTTGAAAATCACTGATTTAGACTTACCGTATTTTTCAGAGTATAAGGCGCACCTTTTTCCTCCCTAAAAAAGGCTGAAAATTCAGGTGTCTCTTATACTCTATGTAGCTCTTTTTTGAAGCTTTCCCCCCTTAACTAGGTGCTAATGATCTTCCCAGCTCTTACCTTGCAGGTACTTTCATTGTTACTCTCTGCTAACAATTAGATTTAGATTAGATTTATTGGATTTATATGCCGCCCCTCTCCGTAGACTCGGGGCGGCTCACAACAATGGTAAAAAAACAATACATAGTAACCAATCTGATATTTAGCAATCTAAATTACAGTTTTAGGTTAAAAAATCCAAAAGAAACCCCAATATATAAAAAAACAAGCACACAATCGAATCATACACAGAAACTACATGGGCAAGGGGGTGATGTTTCAATTCCACCATGCCTGACAGCAGAGGTGGGTTTTAAGGAGTTTCCGAAAGGCAAGGAGGGTGGGGGCAATCCTAATCTCTGGGGGGAGCTGGTTCCAGAGGGTCGGAGCCACCACAGAGAAGGCTCTTCTCCTGAATCCCGCCAGACGACATTGTTTAGTCGACGGGACCCGGAGAAGGCCCACTCTGTGGGACCTAACCGGTCGCTGGGATTCGTGCGGCAGAAGGCAGTCCCGGAGATATTCTGGTCCGATGCCATGATGTTTTCCAAGCTCTGTCTTTGCAGTTTTTTCCATTGCTCTAACATGCTCCAAATGTTTCTTTCCAGCCCTAATCAGGTGCTAGCAATATTCTCAGCTCTTACCCGCTTGCAAGCTCTTTCGCAGTTACTCTCTGTGAATAATGTTTTACAAACCCTGTCACTGTAGGGTTTTTCTTATTGTTCTACTTGCTCCGAATGTTTCTTTCCAGCTCTAACCAGATGCTAACAATGTTCCTAGCTCTTACTGGCTTTTATTTATTTATTTATTAATCAGATTTGTATGCCGCCCCTCTCCGCAGACTCGGGGCGGCTCACAGCAATCGCCATACAATGTAAACAAATCCAATATTTAAATTAATTTTAAAACACCACAAGTTAAAACCAATCATACACACTAGCATACCATACATAAATTTTATAAGCCTAGGGGGAAGGAACATGTCAATTCCCCCATGCCTGACGACAGAGGTGGGTTTTAAGGAGCTTACGAAAGGCTAGGAGGGTGGGGGCAACTCTGATATCTGGGGGGAGTTGATTCCAAAGGGTCGGGGCCGCCACAGAGAAGGCTCTTCCCCTGGGTCCCGCCAAACGACATTGTTTAGTTGACGGGACCCGGAGAAGGCCAACTCTGTTTTGCAAGATCTTTCTTAGGGCTTGCAAGATCTTTCATTGTTACTCTGCGAAAAATGTTTTCCAAGCCCTAAGTTTTTTCAAGGTTTTCTTTCATTGCTCAACTTGCTCCAAATGTTTCTTTCCAGGTGATAACAATGTTCCCAGTTCTTACTGGATTGCAAACTCTTTCATTGTTACTCTCTACAAATAAGGTTTTTTAAAAGCCTTAACCAGGGGATAAAATAATGTGCTGAAGCACATCTCACTTAAGCGCAAATATTTGGGGCTCCATTCTGATCATTAAGCTGACAACTACCTGTATTCTAGCTGGTGGTTACGACTTCCTGCTCATTTGGGTCTTTAAGTCAGCTAAAGTTATCAACCAGCCTCCGACATGGTGGAATGGAAAAGTGTCGACACGATGAATTGAAGTTCTTGTTTCACTATTTCTCAGAGACCTAAAGTGGGTTTTTTCTTCTTCGTTGTTTGGAAACCAGATGTTCTTTGTATAATAATTTTTTATTTTTTTTTTAAGTCCAAGTGAAGCCCACTTTCTTGAAAAAATGAACTGGCAAGCAAACTCTGAGAAGGTGAGAAAAAGTTTTGGTCACCACACTACAAAAGTCCAAGGAGAGATTCAACCTGGAAATAAGGAGGAAGTTTCTGACGGTGAGAGCGATCAACCAGTGGAAGGGCTTGCCTGCAGAGGTGGTGGACGCTCCAACACTAGAGACCTTTAAGAAAAGACCGGACTGCTATTGGACTAGTGTGATGTAGGGTCTCCTGCACCAGCAAGGGGTTGGACTAGATGACCTGCAAGGTCCCTTCCAAAAACAACAACAACAACAATAATTGATGATCCATACTTTCTTTTTCTCCAAATCACATCAGACATCATAAAAAACTTCAGAAGAGAAGGATTTAGGGGTAGTGATTTCTGACAGTCTCAAAATGGGTGAGCAGTGCAGTCAGGCGGTAGGGAAAGCAAGTAGGATGCTTGGCTGCATAGCTAGAGGTATAACAAGCAGGAAGAGGGAGATTGTGATCCCCTTATATAGAGCGCTGGTGAGACCACATTTGGAGTACTGTGTTCAGTTCTGGGGACCTCCACCTACAAAAAGATATTGACAAAATTGAACGGGTCCAAAGCAGTGTTCCCTCTAATTTTTTTTGGGGGTGGGCGGAAAAGTATAGTGTCTGAGCGGCAGTCCCTTTGGGACTGGGCAGCACAGAAATAATAAATAAATAAATAAATAAATGAATGAATGAATGAATGAATGAACGAACGAACGAACGAACAAACAAACAAACAAACAAACAAACAAACAAAAAACCCACCCTGTTTTGTCGCAGAGAATTTCAAAATAAAATACTGTATTGTGTGTCTATAACAGTGAGCTCATAATAGGGCAACTCTATCAATATCAAAACGCCACTTAAATAGTTGAGCTAGTTTCAAACTAGATTTTGATTTTCTTTCTCTCTTCCTTACTCCCATTCTTTTTCTTTCTCTTTTCCTTCCTCTCTTTTTTCTATCTGTTTCTCTCTCTCTCCTTCCCTCTCACTCTTTCCCTCTCGGCTTCTGGGCAGGTCTGGAAAACTCTGAGTTGATGATGATTTTTAAGTGAGCGATTGCTCTCTGCTCAGCTTAGAGGGAACTATGGTCCAAAGACGGGCTACAAGAATGGTGGAAGGTCTTAAGCATAAAATGTATCAGGAAAGACTTCATGAACTCAGTCTGTATAGTCTGGAGGACAGAAGGAAAAGGGGGGACATGATCGAAACATTTAAATATGTGAAAGGGTTAAATAAGGTTCAGGAGGGAAGTGTTTTTAATAGCAAAGAGAACACAAGAACAAGGGGGCACAATCTGAAGTTAGTTGGGGGAAAGATCAAAAGCAACGTAGTATATCCTTGGAACAAACGTCCAGCAGACGTGGTTGGTAAATCCACAGTAACTGAATTTAAACATGCCTGGGATAAACATATATCCATTGTAAGATAAAATACAGGAAATAATATAAGGGCAGGCTAGATGGACCATGAGGTCTTTTTCTGCCGTCAGTCTTCTATGTTTCTATGATTGTGGAGAAAAAGAAAGTATGGATCATCGACATCGCAATCCCAGGGGACAGCAGAATTGAGGAGAAGCAGCTAAAGAAATTAGTGAAGTATGAAGATCTAAAAATCGAGCTGCAACGACTCTGGCATAAGCCCATGAAAGTGGTCCTTGGCATGCTGGCTGCAGTGCCAAAGGATCTCAGTGGACATTTGAAAACCATCGGAATTGACAAAATCTCCATCTGCCAATTGCAAAAGGCGGCTTTACTGGGATCAGCACACATAGTTCGCTGCTACATCGCGCAGTCCTAGGTGCTTGGGAAGCGCCCGACAGGTGGTGAAATACGAAATCCAGCATAGTGATCTCGTTTGCTGTGTTGTATTGATAATAATAATAATAATAAACCTGTAGCAAGAGCTATTTTATCCTGATGACAATTCTGCCAAACGCATTACCTGTAAAGGTGGCTGAAGGCACGAATCAAAGAGACACCGCTTTTCTTCGCGGTCACACATGTAAGGTGGCTGCAAGGATGTTATAAGAAGCTTGCGGGCTCGGTGTCTGTGAAATGGACTGGCAATTGCCCCCCCAAATAAGACACGCATAAGACGATCTTCCCGAGGCCGCGCAGAAATGCCTTTTGAGCGGTCCGCGTGGCTTTATGCAACAGATGTAGAAGCAGCAGGGGAGCCTGCCTGAATCCAGCTGATCCGCCAAATCGGGGAAAGTTATAAATAGAGACTCGCATCATTAAAGGCTTCCAAGCACAAGAGTCCCCTTTGCCGGAGAAGCAGGACACAGCCAATTGGCTTGCTCCGCCATCCAATTCCTCCAACGTAAACTGCCTGCTGGTTGTCAAGATGCTGAGCGGCTCTGATCCGACGCCCGTTATGGGGATGTGTTTAATCTATTAGCCTCTCGCCTGGAAAAGGGAAGGAGGTTCTGGCTCCTCACCACCGAACGCTTGACGGGCTCTTCGGCACCAGAAGATTAGTTGGCTTCTAACAAGCTCGGCTACTTTGAGGAAAGGACCATGTAGGGCAGGGTCTCAAGGCTCACAGGCTGTATACAGCCTGCCGGATGCTTAGATTTGGCCTGTAGGCCCGTTAGGGCCGCAGGGAAAGACTGGCCCGTGGTGCGTCTGCCAGTGAAAATGGAGCTCAGGATGGCCACGCAAAGCCCTTCTGGGCTCTGTTTTTGGCCGCAACAGCCCCCTGCAGTCCTCCACCAGCTCAATTTTTACTGGTGGAGGACTGCAGGAGGCCATTGTGGCTGAAAACAGAGCCTGGGAGGGCTTCACGTGGCCTTGCCAAGCTCTATTTTTGCTGGCAGAGGACTGCAGGAGACCATCGTGGCTAAAAACAGAGCCCGAGAGGGCTTCACGTGGCCTTGCCAAGCTCTATTTTTGCTGGCAGAGGACTGCAGGAGACCATCGTGGTTGAAAACAGAGCCTGGGAGGGCTTCACGTGGCCTTGCCAAGCTCTATTTTTGCTGGCAGAGGACTGCAGGAGACCATCGTGGCTGAAAACAGAGCCTGGGAGGGCTTCACGTGGCCTTGCCAAGCTCTATTTTTGCTGGCAGAGGACTGCAGGAGACCATCGTGGCTGAAAACAGAGCCTGGGAGGGCTTCACGTGGCCTTGCCAAGCTCTATTTTTGCTGGCAGAGGACTGCAGGAGACCATCGTGGCTGAAAACAGAGCCTGGGAGGGCTTCACGTGGCCTTGCCAAGCTCTATTTTTGCTGGCAGGACTGCAAGAGACCATCGTAGCTAAAAACAGAGCCCGAGAGGGCTTCACGTGGCCTTGCCAAGCTCTATTTTCGCCAGAAGAGGACTGAAGGAGGCAGTTGTGGCAAAAAAATTGAGCCTCGATGAGGGACTTTGAGATGGCCATGTCCCCTGATCATGCCCCCTCCCCCAGCCTCCCAAGAAGCAAGGTCCTTAGGTGGCCAGAAGAACTCACAACAGTCAACAGTGGCTGGGCCTTGAACATCTGTCCTCTAAAGCAGGAATAGGAAACCACAATACCCAGATCTCCCTGCTATTGACAATGCAATCCAGAGCCAACAGGAATTGGTTACATCCCTACGTAACTGAGTAAGATGCGAAGGAAGACAGGAAAGTTCTCAGAACTTGGATTCAACCCACGGCAGATGAACCAGTCTGGCTGGTCAGCCTGTTCCTTAGGGAGTTGCTTGCTTACAAGGTCCAAGGGATGCTTTGCATTATCAGCTGCCCAAAACAAGCAACGCCTGACCGAGGACCTGCTTTTTTCAAGAAGCAGAATAACCCAAACTTGCAGAGCTATGCTGGCTGGAGAATTCTAGGAGTTGAAGTCCACAAGACTTAAAAGCTGCTAAGAACGTGAGAGCCTAAGAAGAGCCAGGCTGAATCGGGCCAAAGCCCATCGAGTCCAGCATTCTGTGTCACACAGTGGCCCACCAATTGTCCATGGGGATCTTGAACAGAAAGAAAAGGCAAAACCCTCCTTTTCCCTTGACCCCACAACAAATGGGACCCAAGGGAACCCTGCCTGCCTCAAGCAACATAAAGGTGGCACTTGGACAACCACCAATACAGTAGTCCCTCGCTATACCGCGCTTCACCTACTGCGGCTTCACTTCATCGCGGGTTTCTGAGGAAGTCGATCGGCAGATTTAAACAGCCTGCCGAACTCGATCGGCAGGTTTTTCAAAAAAAATAATAATCTAGAATTGTAAATACTGTATTTAATTACTGTATCTAAAATAAATACTGTGTGGGAAGGGTTTATAAACACTAAAAACAATGAAAACTTACCAAACAATTACAATATAAATACTTAAATAAGTACTATCAGTCGATAAATTCCCCATCGCGGATTTCACCTATCGCGGCCAGGTCTGGAACGTAACACCAGCGATAGGTGAGGGACTACTGTACACTTAGCATCCATGAATCTGTCTATTCCTGCCCTGAAGCTATCCCGGCTGACAGCTGTCACGACCTCTTCTGGAAGGAAATTCCATAAACCAAGGACCCTCTGGATGAAGAAATATTTCCCTTTATTTGTCCTTTCTTACCTATTTATTTATTTATTCAATTTTTATGCCACCCTTCTCCTATTATAGAGCCAGCCTATTGCCCCCACAATCCGGGTCCTCATTTTACCCACCTTGGAAGGATGGAAGGTTGAGTCAACCTTGAGCCGGTGATGAGATTTGAACCGCTGACCTATGAGCTTTAGGGAGGAGCCCCTCGTCCTAGTATTGTGTGATAGAGAAAATAATTTCCCTCTATCCACTTTTTCTATCCCATGCATGATTTTATACGCTTCGATCCAGTCAGCCCTTAAACGCCGTCTTTCAAGGTTGAAGAGACCAAGGCGTTGCAACCTGGTTTCACAAGGGAGGCACTCCATTTCCTTGATCATTCTTGTTGCCCTTTTTTGCACCTTTTCCAGTTCCAGGTTTGAAGACCTCTTGATGTGAGGTGTTAGGTGTCCAAGTGCCAAGATGTCCAAGTGCCAACTCTATGTTGGTTGAGGCAGGCAGGATTCCCTTGGGCCCAATTTGCTGGGGGTCAAGGGAAAGGGAGGGTTTTGCCTTCTCTTTCTGCTCAAGATCCCCATGGACAATTGGTGGGGCCACTGTGTGACACATAATAATAATAATAATAATAATAATAATAATAATAATAATAATAATAATAATTATTATTATTATTATTATTATTATTTATTAGATTTGTATGCCGCCCCTTTCCGAAGACTCGGGGCGGCTCACAACAACGATAAAAACAATATAATACTGGCACAAATCTAATATAAAAAAAACATAAAAACCCTATCATAATTAAAAACCAAACAGCACATACATACCAAACATAAATTATAATAAGCCTGGGGGAAAGGTGTCTCAAATCCCCCATGCCTGGCGGTATAGGTGGGTCTTAAGTAGTTTACGGAAGACAAGGAGGGTGGGAGCAGTTCTAATCTCCGGGGGGAGTTGATTCCGGAGGGCCGGGGCCGCCACAGAGAAGGCTCTTCCCCTGGGGCCCACCAGACGACATTGTTTAGTGGACAGGACCCGGAGAAGGCCAACTCGGTGGGACCTTATCGGCCGCTGGGATTCGTGAGGTAGCAGGTGGTTCCGGATGTATTCTGGTCCAATGCCAATGCTGGACTCGAAGGGCTTGTTGCTCGTATCCTAGGATTTTTATTAATCTTGATTGTTTCTTCATTGCTTATTTGTCCCCTATGACAATCATTAAGTGTTGTACCACATGATTCTTGACAAATCTATATTTTCTTTTACATACACTAAGATCATATGCACCAAGGCAAATTCCTTGTGTGTCCAATCACACTTTGCCAATAAAGAATTCTATTCTATTCTATTCTATTCCATTCTTTGGCCCGATTCAGCATGGCTCTTCTTATGTTCTTATGTGTAGCAAAGCTCATCCCTACCACTCCCCTGGACATCTGGAAACAGAAGTTGGGAGAGGAAGAGTAGTGCAGTGTTTCCCAACTTTGGCAACTGGAAGATATTTGGACTTCAACTCCCAGAATTCTCCAGTCAGCGAACACTGGCTGGGGAATTCTGGGAATTGAAGTCCAGATACCTTCAAGTTGCCAAGGTTGGGAAACACTGGAGTAGTGGAACAGAGGGGCCCTGGTTATCTCCGAGTTTGCCTAATCTGTATAAATATTGCCCACCCAACCCAAAGGGACATAAACCATCCGCTAAACGTCTCGGGAGGTGGGAAGAGAGGAGGCATGGGAGCTTTGTGACAGCTCCGTGCTTTGAGAACGCTTTCGCCAAGGGAGCTCCTTCCCCCGCCTGCTTTCTTTGCAGCCGTGCAGAGAAGAGTTAAGATTTGCCTCTTGCAGAAGAGAAACCTTTGAAGATTACAGAGCTGGGCTCAGATGATCTCCCCCACGCGCGGAACCGCTGCTCTGTTGTGGTTTGACTCCGACTCTTGTTAGTGCTGCAGTTGCATTATTATCTGATGTCATTTGGGGGGGGGGGTGAGGGCTAAGAGAGTCTCCGAGTCAGACAGTGGAGAAACCTTAACGCCAAAAAAACCCACAACGGATCTCATGCAAAGGAGTCATTCGAGCGGTTGTCGCTCAGAGGAAACGGAAAACCCCAGACTTGCTGAAGGGGATAATTTTGGCCAAGGAATCCCTGTGTGTGTGTGTGTGTGTGTGTGTGTGTGAGAGAGAGAGAGAGAGAGAGACACTGATGGAGATTGCTTTTGGGAAGAGAACTTGCAACTGAATACTTTATGAAACTAGACTTACAATCCTAGGTGTAGAAAGCTTAGAACTACCTCGTCTTAAACCCGACCTAAGCATAGCCCATAAAGCCATCTGCTACAACGTCCTTCCTGTCAACAACTACTATAACTATTTCTCCCTGAAGGGACCTTTTTCCCCCCTCCCCCCCGCCAGAGGAAGTGTGGGAAGAGGGAGGCAAACAGGAGAGGGAGCCCCCTTTGCTGCAGATGATAGACAGACAGACAGACCCCTTTTTGTCCCCATGGCGCCCAGCCAAAAAGCAAGCCGCCACAATCCCTGGCCGGGGACTGGGCAAAGGAGGAGAGAGATAGAGAAGACCGGCTGCTGTTGCCAATTCTACCGCTTAGCATTCCCCCTCATTGAGCTCTACCCCATTTACTTCCACTGAGCCATTCTGGGATTCGAGCGTAAGAGAGGCGGAGAGGCTCCACGGGACAAATGAGGCAAGCGAGCCAAAAAAGCCTCTAGAGTTGTTAACCTGATCCTACGCAGCTTCTGCTCAGGCAATCTCACTCTACTCACAAGAGCCTACAAAACTTTTGCCACACCCATCCTAGACTACTGCTCATCTTTCCGGAGCCCATATCACATCTCAGACATCAACACCCTTGAAAATGTCCAAAGATATTTCACCAGAAGAGCCCTTCACTCCTCCACTCGAAACAGAATATCCTACGAAAATAGACTAACAATCCTGGGCCTAGAAAGCCTAGAACTACGGCGCCTAAAACACGATTTGAGTATTGCCCACAAGATCATATGCTGCAACGTCCTACCGATCAATGACTACTTCAGCTTCAACCGCAATAACACAAGAGCACGCAACAGATTCAAACTTAATACGAACCGCGCCAAACTTGACTGTAAAAAATATGATTTCAACAATCGAGTTATCGAAGCGTGGAACTCATTATCTGACTCAATTGTGTCAACCCCTAACCCCCAACACTTCTCCCTTAGACTCTCCACGATTGACCTCTCCAGGTTCCTAAGAGGCCAGTAAGGGGCGTACATAAGTGCACTGGTGTGCCATACGTCCCCTGTCCAATTGTCTTTCCTTTCTCTCATATATCATATATATTCTCTTCCTTTCATATATCCTCTCCTCTAAGTTCACTTTCACCCTCTTTTATATTATCACATGTCTATTTTTCTTCCTATGTATTTGTGTATTGGACAAATGAATAAATAAATAAATAAATAAAAATAAAGCGAGTGGTGGCTCCCCAAGAGCACACAAACTTTCCGCGAAGCTTCTTCTCTCCTCGAGGCGAAGCTGACCGTCCGGAGCAGCCATGGACGATGCAGCCGCCTGGGATTCAAACCTTAGAGAGGCGGAGAGGCTCCTAAGGACAATGGGGAGCTCGCTTCCCAGGACAGGCCCCATAGCCTTGGCTGACTCACTTGGTTCCAGGCGCCCCCACCAGAAGCTGCCTCGCGCCGCCCGCCTCGCCCACCGCCTGCTTCCCCGAGTGGTCAGAATGCAGTATTGCAGGCTCACTGCCAGGAGTTCAATCCTGACTGTCTCAAGGTCGACTCAGTCTTCCACCTTTCCGAGGTCGGTAAAACCAGGACCCAGATTGTTGGGTGCAAGAGGCTGACTCTAGAAAGAGGGGGGCTGTAAAGCACCGCGAAGCGGTATATAAGTCTATGCACTATTGCTGGGGTTTTTTTTGTTATTTACGGCACAGTGAGCCACCCAGAATCGCTTAATAGCGAGACGGGCGTCCTACAAATTTAATCAATAAGTCAATAATAGCTGGTGGGAGAACCCAGAAGACTTGCTGTCAATCAAAGCCTGACTGCGGGAAAAGGAGCGAAGATGTAATGCTCTGCTTCGCGGGAGAAGTGGTGCAGAAAGGCCTAGCCGAGCAATCATTACATTTTCGGCATTCAGGTCCTTTGAGGATACGTCAGTCTCCAACTGTATTGATTTTATAACTCTTTGAGGACTCGGGGAGGGACGGGGGTAGGGGGAGGCCATTTATTTTAAAAGCAGGTGACAAAGGACTCCCAGCTTTGATTACCGCAGCCCCCATCCCTGAAAACAAAACAAAACGAGTAGGGAGGGATTGGTTGGTTCTCCCGTTCATTCACCTGTTCCTGAAATTGCTCTTGTGACAGGCAGTCAATCAAGTCCACGCAGCCGAGGAGACAGCCGGAGGGATAATCTTTGGGAAATTCCAAATCTGCGGTAAGCGGGAGAGAAAATTATAAGGCAAGCTCACGCGGGGGCCTCCGGTTTCTGCCGTTCTCCACACGGTCCTGATTAGCCTCCGCCAGCCCTCGCGTGTGCGCTCACGCCAGGCTGCTTTTAAATGGTGATTGCACGGTTTGGAAAAAACACACTGGCTTTCTTAGGGAGCCCTGCCGGAAAAATACCCATTTTTGGAGGAAATATTTCATTGCCCATCAGGATTTTAAACCCAGGACTTCCAAATTTCAACTGTTATCCTATGATTGGATTGCTTCTTTGTACCTGGACTATTATTAAGCGCTGTACCATGATTTCTGATGAATGCATCTTTTCTTTTATGTACACTAAGAGCAGATGAACCAAAGACAAATTCCTCATGTTTCCAATCATACTTGGCCAATAAAAAAATCCTATTCTATTCTACTCTACTCTATACTTCACTCTACTCTATTCCCTATTGTATTCTACTCTACTTTATTCTACTCTCCTACTCTACACTTCACTCTACTCTATTTCCTATTCTACTCTACTCTACTCCTCACTCTACTCTATTCCCTATTCTATTCTATTCTACTACTCTACTCTTCACTCTACTCTATTATTCCCTATTCTATTCTACTACTCTACTCTTCACTCTACTCTATTCCCTATTCTACTACTCTACTCTTCACTCTATTCTCTATGCTATTCTACTCTACTCTTCACTCTACTCTATTCCCTATTCTATTCTATTCTATTCTACTATACTCTTCACTCTACTCTATTCCCTATTCTACTCTACTCCTCTACTCTTCACTCTACTCTATTCCCTATTCTATTCTATTTTATTCTACTACTCTACTCTTCACTCTATTCTCTATGCTATTCTACTCTACTCTTCACTCTACTCTATTCCCTATTCTATTCTATTCTATTCTATTCTACTACTCTACTCTACTCTTCACTCTATTCCCTATTCTATTCTATTCTATTCTACTCTATTCTCATTCCCATTGCATCCATTCCATTCCTATTCTTCCAGCCACCATACAGGTAGTGGTCAACTTACAACAGTTCACTTAGTGACCTTTCCTAAGTTACAAGGAACTGAAAACAGTAACTTAGGACCATTTATAGTATGGCTAATTTAACAACGGTGGTGATTCACTTAAAAGAGGTGGAAAGAAAAGATAGTAAAATAGGGCAAAACTCACTTAACAATTTTTTTTCACTTGAGAACAGAAATTTTTTTGGGGGGGGGGTCAATTGTGATCATACATTGAGGACTGAAGGTGACCCTTTTTTATTTATTTATTTATTTATTAGATTTGTATGCCGCCCCTTTCTGTAGACTCGGGGCGGCTCACAACACAATAAAACAGTTCATGACAAATCTAATAATTTAAAATTTAAAATTTAAAATAATAATAATAATAATAATAATAATAATAATTTATTAGATTTGTATGCCGCCCCTCTCCGAAGACTCGGGGCGGCATACAAATCTAATAAATTATTATTATTATTATTAATTATTATTATTATTTTAAATTTTAAATTTTAAATTATTAGAATTTGTCATGAACTGTTTGATTGTTAAGAAACCTCATTTTAAGCAGACATATACACAAGCATACCATACATAAATTATATAGGCCCGGGGGAGATATCTCAATTCCCCCATGCCTGACGACAAAGGTGGGTTTTGAGGAGTTTACGAAAGGCAAGGAGGGTAGGGGCAGTACTAATCTCTGGGGGGAGCTGGTTCCAGAGAGTCAGGGCCGCCACAGAGAAGGCTCTTCCCCTGGGGCCTGCCAACCGACATTGTTTAGTTGACGGGACCTGGAGAAGGCCGACTCTGTGGGACCTAACCGGTCGCTGGGATTCGTGCAGCAGAAGGCGGTCTTGGAGATATTCTGGTCCGCTGCCATGAAGGGTTTTATAGGTCATAACCAACACTTCGAATTGCGACCGGAAATTGATCGGCAAATCAAGGTGAATGTTATGTCACGCAGGCCCTTGAAAACTTTCTCAGGGCTAAGAAACCCCCCCCTGGTGTGGAGCCCATTTCCTGCCTTCCGATTCTCAGACGCACGTGGTAAGGTTTCTGTCTTGAGACGCTCAGCAGACCCGCTTGAGGGGAATTGAGAATTTTTTTAAAAAGAACAAAGGGAAAGGACCCATCGGATAGGTGGGAAAAAATGGTTTGAGAAAAAATGGGGCTCTGGAAAAAATGGTTTGTTAGGCTATAAAAATGCAAAAAAAATACAAAGAAAAAAGAAAAAAAGAAAGACACACCATGTGGAGACGTGCAATGAACGATTAAGCCGGAGGATATGTGTCGGATTTCACCCTGCGAGGGTGGTTTGTGGTTTCACACACTGCATTAACAACAGTCAACTTCAGGTCAATGCTCATTGTTAAATAATCTATGGCTTTACATGACATAAATGTCACCCACTCATAAATAACACGTATACGGTATCTTCTCTTTTCGTTCTCCCTTCCCCGTTTCCTGCCCCCGGGGGCTTTATCTTTCTCTCAAAACCTCCTTTCCCTTTAGAACAACCTCTTGATACCTATTGAACCAAGGCTAAGGAAGGTTTGGTTGTTTTGAAACCACTTCCTTTGTGTGGTCATTTTCATACGCTGGGTAGTCAAAACTGAAATGTTACGTCAAATCGCCAGGGTTGGGAGTGAGAAGGTGAAAAACCAAAGAGGGCACGCACACAAAGAATGGCATCAAAGGGGGGGGGGAACCCCCCTAAGGGTTTCTTTGAAACATTTTGAGCACTTCCCTTTCCTGGTTTTAATATATATGGGATTTTTAGTAGTCATTTTAATTAATTATATTTGTTGTCGTGCTGTTTTTTATGTTCTGTGAGCCGCCCCAAGTCTTCAGAGAAGGGCGGCATACAAATCTTAATAATAATAATAATAATAATAATAATAATAATAATAATAATATTTATTTATTTATTTACTTATTTATTTATTCGATTTTTATGCCGCCCTTCTCCTTAGACTCAGGGCGGCTTACAATATGTTAGCAATAGCACTTTTTTAACAGAGCTAGGCTATTGCCCCCACAATCCGGGTCCTCATTTTACCCACCTCGGAAGGATGGAAGGCTGAGTCAACCTTGAGCCGGTGATGAGATTTGAACCGCTGACGTTCAGATCTACAAGTCAGCTTCAGTGGCCTGCTGCACCACCCCGGCTCACAACAACAACAACAACGACAACAATAATAATAATAATTTCTCTAGCTGCTTCTCAAGGAGACAGCAGAATTGAGGAGAAGCAGCTAGAGAAATTAGTGAAATACGAAGATCTAAAAATCGAGCTGCAACGACTCTGGCATAAGCCCGTGAAAGTGGTCCCAGTGGTACTTGGTACGCTGGGCGCAGTGCCAAAGGATCTCAATGGACATTTGAAAACCATTGGAATTGACAAAATCTCCATCTGTCAATTGCAAAAGGCCGCTTTACTGGGATCGGCAAACATAATTCGCCGCTACATCACGCAGTCCTAGGTGCTTGGGAAGTGCCCGACTGGTGATGAAATACGAAATCCAGCATAGCGATCTTGTTTGCTGTGTTGTACTGACATAATAATAATAATAATAATAATAATAATAATAATAATAATAATAATAATAATCATCATCATCATCGAATAAATAAATAATAATAAAAATTTATTCCTTCTTCCAAAGCACAGCTGATCAATTGTAAGTATAAACCTGGGGGTGGTCGGGCGGGCCCTTTTTCAAGCAGCATCAGAGGACAAAACGTCCAAAAAAAAGTTGGAAAAAGATTTCCCCAAAACATGGCAGCAACTAGATCTGTGATACCATCGTGATGACACCATTCGGTTGCTACGGTTTGGGTGATCCAGTCCAAATGGGGAGGAACCCACCCCTGACCCAGGATAGGCAGGTGTGGAATATTATTAAAGCCCTCCATGGCATGGGACCAGATTACCTCCGGAACCGCCTGCTACCGCACGAATCCCAGTGACTGATAAGGTCCCACAGAGTTGGCCTTCTCCAGGTCCCGTTGACTAAACAATGTCGTTTGGCGGGCCCCAGGGGAAGAGCCTTCTCTGTGGCGGCCCCGGCCCTCTGGAACCAACTCCCGCCGGAGATTAGAACGGCCCCCACCCTCCCTGTCTTTCATAAACTATTCAAGACTCATTTATGCCGCCAGGCATGGGGGAGTTAAGATATTCCTTCCCCCTAGGCCATTACAAGTTATGCATGGTATGTTTGTGTGTATGTCTGGTTTTTATAACAAGGGTTTTTAGTTGTTTTATTAATTGGATTGTTACATGTTGTTTTTATCATTGTTGTTAGCCGCCCCGAGTCTGCGGAGAGGGGCGGCATACAAATCCAATAAATAAATAAATAAATAAGTAAATTATTCTCATTAACCTCTCTGTTGCTTTGCACGTACATTGGACACACGAGGAGATAAATCCCTTGTGTGTTTTAATCACTTGGCCAAATAAAAGTATTCCAATTCCAACTTTTTTTTCACTTTCCTTCCGGCCTCTGAGAAAAAAGACACACCCCCCCCCACAAAGATAAAGGAGGAGGCTTACCTTCCTGAAGCAACATTCGGTAGGTGGCCTCCAGCTCAGAGATTTCCTGGAGGGTTGGCCTTTTGGCCGTGGCTGCTATCCATAGCCGGCCTCTGTGGGACGTGTACCAGATTCGGCCTTCCACCCTGTGGAAGGAAAGGGAAGGATCAGAAAACACAATCTGCCTCCCCTTAAGTTTCTTTGCATGTCACTCCAAAGAATATTTTCTTTGGAAATACTACAGGAAATTCTGGGTCAGTCTTTGGGCCAACCTGACTCTCAGGAGGAGCCTCAACAAACAAATTAGATCACCAGTGAGTGCCTGGAATGATTTTATGTTTAGGGATTTTAACTGCTTTTTATTGTTTTCTACTTGTACACCCCCCAGAGTCAGGAAAGGAGTTGGGCGGCTTAATAAATCTAATATATTAAATTAAATTATAAATCTAATAAATTAAATGGAGAAATGGCCATGGCGAAAGAAGGGATCCAGGCATGGGGGAGTTGAGGTAGCTCTTCCCCCTAGGCCATTACAAGTTATGCATGGTATGTTTGTGTGTATGTTTGGTTTTATAATAGGGGTTTTTAGTTGTTTTTATTATTGGATTGTACATGTTGTGTTTATTATTGTTGTTAGCCGCCCCGAGTCTGCGGAGAGGGGCGGCATACAAATCCAATAAATTATTATTAAATTATTATTATTTAAAAAGCTTGACAACCAAGAAGATGGACAGAAGAGTCAAGATCTTCTAAACAGGTAGAGGCAGTTTTACATCTTCTGAGTTTTGCAACAGAAACTAATGTTTATCCCTGCATATTTACCCAGGAATAATAGCATTTTTTTAATATAGAAAAAAGGGTTCTTAAACACACGCATACTTCTTTCTAGACTCAGAAGACAAGCAAGAAAGAAAGAAAGAAAGGATAGCAGCCAATATTTAATATATACGGGTATAACCAAACCCAATAAAATGAGGAAACCCCAGGGCTTAATTTGTAAAATAGATGAGCACAATTGTACTTTGAAATGCATGTTTATTTTCCCCACCAATGCAAAACTGTTGGGATGGCTGGGACTTTTCACTTCCAACCTGCTGACCTCTAAAATAAGAAGGTTATGTTAAAACCCCTGGTAACCGTAGACTAAGAAGGGGAGGGGAGGGGGAGAAGGAAAGGACTGTCTTGCAATCTTTGGGGGTGGGGGTGGGGGTGGGGAGAAAGGAGGAAGGGAAGAGGTACTGAGGTTATATGTAGATGCTCAACTGGCATTAAGCATTTTTTTCCTCTAAGGAGCTTAGCACACTAAATACGGCCAAGTCCTCTTCATCATTTTGTTAACTCGGAAAGACGGCAAGGAGGAACATTTCGCACACACACCAACTCTGCCAGGACGATTGTTTGCAATATTCAATTCAATTCAATTCAATTTATTCAATTCAATTTATTAGATTTGTATGCCGCACCTCTCCGAAGACTCGGGGCGGTTCACAACAACGATAAAAACAATATTACAATGGCACAAATCTAATATTAAAAATAACTAAAACCCCTATCATAATTAAAACCAAGCAGCACATACATAACAAACATAAATAATAATGAGCCTGGGGGAAGATGTCTCAAATCCCCCATGCCTGGCGGTATAGGTGGGTCTTAAGTAGTTTACGAAGGGCAAGGAGGGTGTGGGCAGTTCTAATCTCTGGGGGGAGTTGATTCCGGAGGGCCGGGGCCACCACAGAGAAGGCTCTTCCCCTGGGGCCCGCCAGACGACATTGTTTAGTCGACGGGACCCGGAGAAGGCCAACTCTGTGGGACCTTTTCGGCCGCTGGCATTCATGCGGTAGCAGGCGGTTCCGGAGGTACTCTGGTCCAATGCCATGTAGGGCTTTAAAGGTCATGACCAACACTTTGAATTGTGACCGGAAACTGATCGGCAGCCAATGCAGGCCATGGAGTGTTGAAGATACGTGGGCGAATCTGGGAAGCCCCACGATGGCTCTCGCGGCCGTGTTCTGCACGATCACGCTTTCAGCACGTTTTTGCTGAAAAAACTCACAAATGGTTTATCAGCGTGATTGGGGTGTAATGTGTTTAAAGTGACATATGAAACATAGAAGGCTGACAGTAGAAAAAGACCTCATGGTCCATCTAGTCTGCCCTTATACTATTTCCTGTATTTTATCTTAGGATGGATCTATGTTTATCCCAGGCATGTTTCAATTCAGTGACTGGATTTACCAACCACGTCTGCTGGAAGTTTGTTCCAAGGATCTACTACTCTTTCAGTAAAATAATATGTTCTCATGTTGCTTTTGATCTTTCCCCCAACTAACTTCAGATTGTGTCCCCTTGTTCTTGTGTTCACTTTCCTATTAAAAACACTTCCCTCCTGAACCTTATTTAACCCTTTAACATATTTAAATGTTTTGATCATGTCCCCCCTTTTCCTTCTGTCCTCCAGACTATACAGATTGAGTTCATTAAGTCTTTCCTGAACCAGCTGATTATTTTTTGACATCCAAGGCCTTACAAACTTGTGATGTTCCCAGGGGTTACAACACTGCATTTAATGACCCCTTTATAAAAGGGATGGGGAACCCAACATATTAAAAAGCATCAGGGGTGGGGGGTGGGAAGCAACATTAAAACATGCAGCAACCCTGTCCCCCCCACTCCTTCAGTTAGAGAGGTGGAAAACAGCGCCGCCTGGTGAATCGTTCGTAAGAGTTAAAAGGTTTAGGCTTAGCAGTAGAATTCTGGGAGTTGAAGTCTGTAGGTTTTTTTAAAAAGTTGGACGCCCTTGATCTACAGGTGAGTCCTTGCTTCATGACTGCCTGTTTAGTGACGGTTTGAAGTTACAACGGCACCAATGGTGGGATTCCAATTTATTTTTTAAATTACCGGTTCTGTGGGCTTGGCTTTATTATTATTTTTATTTATTGGATTTGTATGCCGCCCCTCTCCGGAGACTCGGGGTGGCTAACAGCAATAATAAAACAGCACATAATAACAATCCAATACTAAAAACAGTTCAAAATCCATTATTATAAAAAACCAAACAGACATACCATGCATAAAATTGTAGAGGCCTAGGGGGGAAAGAATATCTCAATTCCCCCATGCCTGGCGGCAGGGGTGGGTTTTAAGCAGCTTATGAAAGGCAAGGAGGGTGGGGGCAACTCTAATCTCTGGGGAGAGTGGGTTCCAGAGGGCCGGGGCCACCACACAGAAGGCTCTTCCTCTGAGTCTCACCAAACGGCATTGTTTAGTTGATGGGACCCAGAGAAGGCCCACTCTGTGGGACCTAACAGGTCGCTGGGATTCGTGTGGCAGAAGGCGGTCCCTGAGATAATCTGGTCCGGTGCCATGAAGGGCTTTATAGGTAATGACCAACACTTTGAATTGTGACCGGAAACTGATCGGCAACCAATGCAGACTGCGGAGTGTTGGTGTGACATGGGCATATTTAGGGAAGCCCATGATTGCTCTCGCAGCTGCATTCTGCACGATCTGAAGTTTCCGAACACTTTTCAAAGGTAGCCCCATGTAGAGAGCGTTACAGTAGTCGAGCCTCGAGGTGACGAGGGCGTGAGTGACTGTGAGCAGTGACTCCCGGTCCAAATAGGGCTTAATGATACAGAAACCTATTTATGGCTTAATGATACCCAAACCTTGGCCCAGAAGCTTATTCAAACAAACCTTGGATACAGCACACCACGACCTACTGCTGTCAAGCTCCCAGCCCACATACGTCACGCGCTGGCCACCTCCGTGCCCGATTTAGCGAAGTGGAGGGGAAATCCCAATACGTCATGTGATGCTGCCGTGACAATGGAGTTTGACACCCCTGCTCTAGTTGTGAACCCCTGAACTTCAAAAATCTCTGTTTACCTCTTGATCCCTTTGACCAGCAAGGAGGCCCAAGGCTGATGCAGGCTTAGACACCAGCCGCCATCTGAAATCTCCTGAATCTCTCGATCCTGAATTCGCAAGCGACTTCTTTCTGAATTTTTGGGGGTCCCGCTCTCCGCAGAGATGTCCATTTTCCGGTGTGGCAGCAAACCAGCTTGGTCCACCCACTTCAGTATAATTTAGAAGAGAACAAAGAGACGTTTTTATACTTGGAATTGTACAATGAAAGGTAGGAAAAGAAAGGGGGTGGGGTTTTTTGACTTGTGCTTAAGGGTTGGGGCTTGTTAGAGACACTGAACTTGTGCGACACGACAGCCCACACAGTGACATTTATTCAACTGGCTTAGTGCAGTGATGGTGAACCTTTTAGGCACGGAGGGCTCTACATGGCATTGGCCAATTACTTGCGGGGACCCAGCAACCGGTTAGGTCCCACAGAGTCGGTCTTCTCCAGGCCCCGTCAACTAGACCAGTGTTTCCCAACCTTGGCAACTTGAAAATATTTGGACTTCAACTCCCAGAATTCCCCAGCCAGCAAACGCTGGCTGGGGAATTCTGGGAGTTGAAGTCCAGATATCTTCAAGTTGTCAAGGTTGGGAAACACTAAACTAGACAATGTCAATTGAAAAAGAAAAAAAATACTGACCACAGGAGCTGCCTGGAGAATGTGTGGATTCACCAAGACTCCCAAGTTTTCAACTTTTATGTCCGGATTTTGCTTCGCCTTGACCAAGGAGCTGAGGTTGATCGCTTCAACTGTCTCATCCAACCTGCAAGACAACTCGCCAAATTGGCTTTTCATCCCGTGATATTCTCTTCCCTCTTCTGTCTGTCTGTCTGTCTGTCTGTCTGTCTGTCTGTCTACCTACCTACCTTTCTATCTATCTATCTATCTATCTATCTATCTATCTATCTATCTATCTATCTATCTATCTATCTATCTATCTATCTAATCTATCTACCTACCTACCTACCTATCAACCTGCCTATCGACCTATCGATCTACCTACCTACCTATCAATCTGTCTATCGACCTGGCTACCTACCTACCTACCTACCTACATATCGATCTACCTACCTATCTATTTATCAACCTTTCTATTGACCTGTCTATCTGTCTGCCTGCCTACCTACCTACCTACTTACCTATCCATCTATCGACCTATCTGTCTTTCTATCTGTCTGTCTGCCTACCTACCTACCTACCTATCGATCTATTGACCTATAGACCTGTCTGTCTGTTGGTCCGTCTGTCTGTCCGTCCGTCCATCCATCCATCCATCCACCTACCTACCTACGTACCTATCTGATTTCTATGCCACCCTTCTCCTGAGACTCAGGGCAGCTCACAAGTAAATACAAAACATGTAAGAAATCTAATATTAAAACACTCTAAAAAACCTTCAATACTAAAAACATGCAATTTAAATTCTAAAGCCCCAATATATTTAGCACGAATTCTTCAGAGAGTCATTCATAGAAGACCCCTTCAAGGATGCTTAAACAGGATCCATGAATGAATGAATGAATGAATAGATGAATGAATGGAGGGACAGAGGGAAAAAACCCTAAGCCCCTCCCCAACATATCCCACCCAAAATACACCATTTCCAGGAGGACTCGCCTGTCCCAACTAGGATCTTGAGTCGACCACTCCCACCTCCCCGTGATTCCCGGATCCTCACTTGCTGTGATATTCCGACATGTTGTCGTTTTCTTCCCGGATCAGCCCGACCGGCGAAGTCGATGGTGACCTTCCTGGAGAGCCGCGAGGCGTGCCGCAGTTCGTACAGCTCCTTCGCCCTCTTCTCCAGCATCTGCCTCTCCTGCTTGGACAGCCACTGGTTGGAGTCGGTAGCGAAGTAATCGGACTCGTCGTCGATCACTTGGGTTCGCCGGACACTGCGGGGGCAGAAAGAAAGGGGGGGCAGGGGGCACCGTTACTACCATCCACCCCTGTGTCGACATCTGGGAAGCGGTCTGATGTCAATCCAGACCAGGGGTCTCCTACCTCGGCAGTTTTAGACTTCTGGACTTCAACTCCCAGAATTCCTAGTCAACTCTGGAGGTTAATGTCCACAAATCTTAAAGTTGCCAAGGTTGGAGACCCTTGACCCAGCTATTCCTTTTACCTCTCTGCCCCATGCAAAGAGTCCTCGGAGAGGGGCGGGCATACAAATCTAATTAATAATAATAATAATAATAATAATAATAATAATAATAATAGAAGATAGTTTTTTTTAAATAATCGACAACTATAATTTTACATAGTTACATATATTTGCTGGTAAGTGAAAAGGAAGTGAGCCCAGTATAGATCTATTTCTATAAAGCTGATTTGGAGGCAAGCCTGTAGCACAGAGGTTAATATCCTGCCTTGCATGCAGCACGCCACAGGTTCAAATCCCAGTAAGGGTATGTCCAGGTGATGAGGCCATAAAAAGACCAAAATAGATCTATACTAGGCTCCCTTCCTTTTCACTTATCAGGAGAAATATGTAAATATATACACACTGCTCAAAAGAAATAAAGGGAACACTCAAATAACCCATTTTGAAAGCATGCAGCTGTTGGAAAGTTAAGTCTATTCCTCCTTTGCTCCGTTACTCTCCCCCATTACCTGGTTTTGTCATACTCTAGCAGTTTGTCTTTGTGCTTCAAAGCCTTCTCCAGGCTAAACTTCACCAAAGCATCTTGATGTTGGCATGAGTATTTGTCATTTATGTCCGCCTTCCCGGAATTTTCAGCACCTGAGAGAACCGCCCGGCCCCAAGAAAAACCTCAATTTAGTCCAAAGAAGAAGGAAGTCAGAAATTAAATGTTTTCCTTTACTATTTTTGTTGTGGTTGCCTCTGACCCAGCTCCTGCCCCAAGGACTGTGGATGTGGGGGAGACATCCACATGCTGCAGGCCTGTTTTGCCCCCCCCCAGGTGGAATCTGATGAGGAAGGCTCCTCTGACCAAGAAGACATGAGTGACAGGGAGGAGGAGAGTGGGGCAGAAAGCTCAGAAGATCAATTATCTAGCTCCTCCTTGGATTCAGAACAAGAGTTAATGATACAGCCACGCATGCGGAGAGCGTTGCATAGGCAGCAACAACTGAGAGATTATTATCAAAGAAAATGAGGCCACCTGTGGTTGGGTGGGGCTGTGGTCATTAGTGAGGCTGCTATAAAGAGCAGCCTGTGGGTTTGACCATTGTGGAGGATTATCTGATCATTGTGTTTCATGACTGCTTTACTGACTTTGACCTTTTGTGTGCTGATTTTTCCCCGCTTTGAAACTAAACCAGAGCAAAGTGTGTTTCACTTTGTGAAAGAAGAAGGACTGTGAATTGCCTCACAGCTGCAAGCTAAGTATCACAGAACTGATAAGGGACTTGTACAAATTACCAGTTTGTTTGGAGACAAAGTGCTCTTTGCTATACAAAAAGAGGGCTTAGGTTAAGTGAATTTTCATTATAAAGAACATTGTTTTGAATTTTCAAACGTTTGTGTGTGTCTGAAATTTGTACCTGTGAATTTTTGGGAGGAGTCTACCAGAGAGCCCGACAGAATGATTTTTAGGGGCAATTTTTCTTTAAAACTTTTATAAACAACAGTGTACTGGAGATTTTGGCATTACAGGTGGTCCTCGACTTACAACAGTTTGCTCAGTGACTGAAGTTACAACGGCACTGGGAAAAAATGACTTATTGCCATTTTTCATACTTACAACCATTGCAGCATGCCTGACAACTAACTCACATTTATACCAGCGGCCCATGTCCTCTGCCTCGCGTATCGCAGCGGCTGGTCAGGTCCCACAGAGTCGGCCTTCTCCAGGTCCTGTCAGCCAGGCAATGCTGCCTGGCGGGGCCTAGGAGAAGAGTCATCTCTGTGGCGGCCCCGGCCCTTTGGAATCAACTGCCTCTACCTCCCAGCAATTTGCCCCCTTGCAGCTTTAGTTTCACTGGACTGCCCCCACCCTCCTCGCCTTTTGTAAGTTATTAAAAACTCATCTTTGCCCCCAGGCATGGGGAAATTAACACACACACACACACACACACCCAATTGTCAAGTTTGGTGTATGGTTTGATTGGATTGTGTAATTATTTTATTATAAGGGTTTTAAATTGTATTTTTTAAAATTGGATTTGTACACTGTTTATGTTGTTGTGATCCGCCCCGAGTCTTCGGAGAGGGGTGGCATACAAATCTAATAAATTATTTGTATTATTGTTATTGTTATTATTATTGCTGTTATTATTATTATTGTTGTTGTTATTATCATTGTTGTTATTATTATTATTGTTGTTATTGTTATTATTATTATTATTATTATTATTAATTTCAGTTTCAGCAAGTGGCCTGCCTTCAGCCAAATTCAGCTGAGGATCAGGAAGCTGATAATAACCAGTTGCTTGGCTTAATAGGCTCTGTTGTTTGCTGCAAGAAGGTAGATTGCTGGGAGGCAGAGGCCAAAGGTTTGGGGTGGCTGGGCGGGGCTACATTCGGTGTATAAGACGCACTCAAGTTTTCACCCTCTTTTGGGGAGTAAAATCACGAATCCGAGCGACCAGTTAGGTCCCACAGAGTGGATCTTCTCCGGGTCCCGTCAACTAAGCAATGTCGCCTGGCGGGACCCAGGGGAAGAGCCTTCTCTGTGGCGGCCCCGGCCCTCTGGAACCAACTCCCCCCAGAGATTAGAACTGCCCCTACCCTCCTTGCCTTTCGTAAACAACTTAAAACCCACCTCTGCTGCCAGGCATGGAGGAATTGAGATCCTCTTTCCCCCTAGGCCTTTACAATTCTATGCATGGTATGTATGTATGTATGTTTGGTTTTTATATTAATGGATTTTTAATCATTTCTAATATCAGATTACTATTGTACACTGTTTTATTGTCGCTGTTAGCCGCCCCGAGTCTCCGGAGAGGGGCGGCATACAAATCCAATAAGTAAGTAAGTAAGTAAGTAAGTAAGTAAGTAAGTAAGTAAGTAAGTAAGTAAGTAAGTAAGTAAGTAAATAAAATGGTGCATCTTATGCTCTGAAAAATACGGTGCATTTTGTTCACTAAATAAAATAAAAGGATTATAACTCAAAATGACAACCAATCATGCACTGAGTACTGTTGATGTACTTCTTAAAAGAAGGAAATAGAAACATAGAAACATAGAAGTCTGACGGCAGAAAAAGACCTCATGGTCCATCTAGTCTGCCCTTATACTATTTCCTGTATTTTATCTTAGGATGGATATATGTTTATCCCAAGCATGTTTAAATTCAGTTACTGTGGATTTACCAACCACGTCTGCTGGAAGTTTGTTCCAAGCATCTACTACTCTTTCAGTGAAATAATATTTCCTCACCTTGCTTTTGATCTTTCCCCCAACTAACTTCAGATTGTGTCCCCTTGTTCTTGTGTTCACTTTCCTATTAAAAACACTTCCCTCCTGGACCATATTTAACCCTTTAATATATTTAAATGTTTCGATCATGTCCCCCCTTTTCCTTCTGTCCTCCAGAAATGTACATCTCTGTATTTGTGTGTCTGTAAGCTATCGTTGTTAAAAGTTTTTAAGCAAATAGGCGCTTGACAATCAGCCCAGATTTTCAAGTATTGCTGTGTCCCGTAATCATGATTTGCAACTTTCCTTGCCAGCTTCCCATAGACAAAGCCAACTGTCCTTTAGAAAATACCAACCTCCCAAAAGTTTCTTTAATAGCTTTTGGCTCTTGTTGGAATCCCGTTGCAAGACATCCTGTTCTTCTTTGGTGCACACCTACAAGAACAGAAGGAACGTCCCGAATAAGCTTAAGTCTTCCAACTGCATGTGGGAAATATCTTTGCTTGTTGCTACATGTGCATAAAGTGTCCACTTGTTAAGACTGCTCTCAAAACTGTAACGTCATCTCTGCTCACAGTCATGCCCTCATCACCTCGGCTACTGTAACGCTCTCTACATGGGGCTACCTTTGAAAAGTGTTCGGAAACTTCGGATCGTGAAGAATGCAGCTGCGAGAGCAGTCATGGGCTTTCCCAAATATGCCCATGTTACACCAACATTCCACAGTCTGCATTGGGTGCTGATCAATTTCAGCATTGGGTGCTGATCAATTTCAGGTCACAATTCAAAGTGTTGGTTATGACCTATAAAGCCCTTCATGGCATCGGACCAGAATAACTCCGAGACCGCCTTCTGCTGCATAAATCCCAGCGACCGATTAGGTCCCACAGAGTGGGCCTTCTCCGGGTCCCGTCAACTAAACAATGTCGCCTTGCGGGCCCCAGGGGAAGAGCCTTCTCTGTGGCGGCCCCCGGCCCTCTGGAACCAGCTCCCCCCAGAGATTAGAACTGCCCCCACCCTCCTTGCCTTTCGTAAACGCCTCAAAACCCACCTTTGTCGTCAGGCATGGGGGAACTGAGATATCTCCCCCGGGCCTATACAATTTATGTATGGTATGTTTGTTTGTATGTATGTCTGCTTAATAATGGGGTTTTTTAAATATTTTAAATTGTAAATTATTAGATTTGTTATGAATTGTTTTATTGTGTTGTGAGCCACCCCGAGTCTACGGAGAGGGGCGGCATACAAATCAAATCAAATCAAATCAAATCAAATCATCATCAATCTATCTATCTGTTGGTTATGACCTGTAAAGCCCCTACATGGCATTGGACCAGATTACTTGTGCAACCGCCTACTGCTGCATGAGTCCCAGCGACCGGTCAGGTCCGGTCCCAGAGAGTCGGCCTTCTCTGGGTCCTGTCAACTAGACAATGTCACTTGGTGGGGCCTAGGGGAAGAGCCTTCTCTGTGGGGGGGCCGGCCCTTTAGAATCAGCTCCCTCCAGAGTTTCGCACTGCCCCCACCCTCCTTGCCTCCTGCAAGAGTCTCAAGACACGTCTTACAGTGGGAGCTTTTGTGTTGTAGGCAAAGGGAGCCTGGGGTTACAACAGGTATACCAGACTACCTACAGGACTGTTGGCCTTCTCCAGGTCCCGTCAGCCCAACAATGCCGACTGGCGGGAGCTAGGGGAAGAGCCTTCTCTGTGGCGGCCTCGGCCCTATGGAACGAACTCCCTCCAGAGATTTGCACTGCCCTCCACTCTCCCCGCCACTGAGCTGCTATTATCTAGTCCCAGCCAATGATTGAATGTATGTATGGATGTGATTGATTAAATTTAAGTATTGGAGTTTTAAGACAGTATTTTAAATGTAGATTTTATTGTAAATTTCTAATGTGTTTTGCATAAATTTGCAGGTAAGCCACCCTAAGTCTCAGGAGAAGGGTGGCATAGAAATCAAATAAAATAAAATCAATCAATCAATCAATAATTTCTAAGTGTTAAACAGGTATTGATTGATTGATTGGATTTGTATGCCGCCCCTCTCCGTAGACTCGGGGCGGCTAACAACAATAATAAAAAACAACATGTAAATCCAATACTAAAACAACTAAAAAACCCTTATTGTAAAACTAATCATACAAACAAACAAACAAACAAACAAACATACCATGCATAAAATTGTAAAGGCCTAAGGGGAAAGAGTATCTCAGTTCCCCCATGCCTGACGGCAGAGGTGGGTTTTAAGGAGCTTACGAAAGGCGAGGAGGGTGGGGGCAATTCTAATGTCCGGGGGGGGGGGGGTTGGTTCCAGAGGGCCGGGGCCGCCACAGAGAAGGCTCTTCCCCTGGGCCCCGCCAAACGACATTGTTTAGTTGATGGGACCCGGAGAAGGCCCACTCTGTGGGACGTAACTGGTCGCTGGGATTCGTGCAGCAGAATATAAACTGAAATTTAAAATATAAACTGAAATATAATCTTTCACAGAGGATTCTCCTTAAAACAGCAAGCCTTGCCCAACCTTCCTTACTTGCTGCTTTTATAAAACAAAAACCTACGGGAAAGTTCAGCCTACCAGAGTTCCACAGAACAGGCAAGGCCCAGACCCCTCTTGCTCACAGACAATGCGCCCGCAGGTCAAGCAGTTGTTGACGAGTTTGTGCTTCTGGGCCAGGCATTCACAGGAGTGGCGTCCTGGAAGCATGACCGCCAGCTTGTCCTGGCCTTCTTGCGTGTACAAATTGACGTATTTCGGTTTCTTCTTGGAGGAACAGGAGCTGCTGCCTCTGGGGACCTCCTGGGCCTGTTATAAAGGTGGAGAAAGAGGGATGAAATGAGGAGAGGGAAACACACCACAGAGCAGATATAATCTCACAGTGTGTGTGTTACACAGGGTGCATTCCAAAACTAATGCATTCGCCTGGTGCACCAGTTGCGGCCCTATTTGGACCGGGACTCATTGCTCAGTCACTCATGCCCTCATCACCTCGAGGTTCGATTACTGCAACGCTCTCTACATGGGGCTACCTTTGAAAAGTGTTCGGAAACTTCAGATCGTGCAGAATGCAGTTGCGAGAGCAGTCATGGGCTTTCCCAAAAATGCCCATGTTACACCAACACTCCGCAGTCTGCATTGGTTGCCGATCAATTTCCGGTCACAATTCAAAGTGTTGGTTATGACCTATAAAGCCCTTCATGGCATCAGACCAGAATATCTCCAAGACTGCCTTCTGCTGCATGAATCCCAGCGACCGATTAGGTCCCACAGAGTGGGCCTTCCACCGGGTCCTGTCAACTAAACAATGTCGGTTGGCGGGCCCCAGGAGAAGAGCCTTCTCTGTGGCGGCCCCGACTCTCTGGAACCAGCTCCCCCCAGAGATTAGAACTGCCCCTACCCTCCTTGCCTTTCGTAAACTCCTCAAAACCCACCTTTGTCGTCAGGCATAGGGGAATTGAGATATCTCCCCCGGGCCTATATAGTTTATGTATGGTATGTTTGTAGGTATGTCTGCTTAAAAATGGGGTTTTCTTAACTACTTTAAATTTTAAAATGTAAATTATTACATTTGTTATGAATTGTTTTATTATGTTGTGAGCCGCCCCGAGTCTACGGAAAAGGGGGGGCATACAAATCTAATAAATAAATAAAATAAATAAATAATGCAATTATTTTTTAAAGTAATTTATTGAACAGATTTGCACAAACACTTAAAATTCTTCAATACCGTCCTTGGGCCTCTACACATTTTTTCCAGCGACTATGCCGTGACCGGTACGCGCCCTGGAAGGCATCTTCGGGGACCTCTCGCAAGGTCTTTGCCATGACTGATTGGATCTCTTCTATGGACGAAAAAAGCACCTTGCCACAACATGCTACGAGTCCGCGAGTTCCTGGCCAAACACCAGGTGCCAACGCTGCCCCCCCCCCCCTATAGTTCTGATGTTGCCCCAGCAGACTTCTTTTTGTTCCCAGCCCTGAAAGGAACCTGTTTTTCATCTGTAGAAGAGATCCAATCAGCTGTGACGAAGACCTCGCGAGAGGTCCCCGAAGACACCTTCTAGGGCGCATACCGGTCATGGCAGTCGCTGAAAAAAATGTGTAGAGACCCAAGGACAGTACTTTGAAGAATTTTAAGTGTTTGTGCAAATCTATTCAATAAATTACTTTTTTTTAAAAAAATTGCATTACTTTTGGAACGCACCCTGTATGTGTGTACTCTTTACATAGAAACATAGAAGTCTGACTGCAGAAAAAGACCTCATGGTCCATCTAGTCTGCCCTTATACTATTTCCTGTATTTTATCTTAGGATGGATATATGTTTATCCCAGGCATGTTTACATTCAGTTACTGTGGATTTATCTACCACGTCTGCTGGAAGTTTGTTCCAAGGATCTACGACTCTTTCAGTAAAATAATATTTTCTCATGTTGCTTTTGATCTTTCCCCCAACTAACTTCAGATTGTGTCCTCTTGTTCTTGTGTTCACTTTCCTATTAAAAACACTTCCCTCCTGGACCTTATTTAACCCTTTAACATATTTAAATGTTTCGATCATGTCCCCCCTTTTCCTTCTGTCCTCCAGACTCTACAGATTGAATTCATGAAGTCTTTCCTGATACGTTTTATGCTTAAGACCTTCCACCATTCTTGTAGCCCGTCTTTGGACCCGTTCAATTTTGTCAATATCTTTTTGTAGGCGAGGTCTCCAGAACTGAACACAGTACAGTATTCGAAATGTGGTCTCACCAGCACTCTATACAGCGGGATCACAATCTCCCTCTTCCTGCTTGTTATACCTCTAGTTATGCAGCCAAGCATCCTACTTGCTTTCCCTACCGCCTGACTGCACTGTTCACCCATTTTGAGACTGTCAGAAATCACTACCCTTAAATCCTTTTCTTCTGAAGTTTTTGCTAACACAGAACCGCCAATACAATACTCAGATTGAGGATTCCTTTTCCCCTCTCTCCCTCTTTCTCTCTCTCTCCCTCTCATCTCTCTGGATGTCTGGCTTTATACAGCTGGATATGTACTGTATGTATGTATGTATATAGAATTGTCCCAAAAATGCGAGTTCCAGGTATAGCTATAAATAAAGAAGCAGTAGCCATCACAATCTCCGTAATGTTTTAAAAATTTATTTAAAACTCCTGTAAAACTACTAAGCTTTCATCAGCCCCTACTGACATCACATAAAAGCAAGATCTCTTCAATGGGGGTTTTACACTCTGGCAAAGTCAATAGGGCCTGGCGGAAGCTTAGTAGTTTTATGGTAGTTTAAATTTTTTTTTTTAACATTCCAGAAATCGCGATGGCTACCGCTTCTTTATACACCCACAGAGAGAGAGAGAAATTATTATTCCCCATTTTCCTGAAAGATATACATTATTTTCACTGAAAAATAATGGGTAAACATTAATCTATATTTATTAAAAACAATTTTAACTACCTCTCTATCTGGGGTTTTGTAGTATTTGGATTAAAAGGAGGACCTATTATTCACCATGAAGCGCAGCGGCCTCTTGAAAAACATTGAGTGAAACAATTATAATAAATTGCATTAAAAAAGTATGAATGTCTTCTAACAATAGTAGACACCAAATGCACCTACCTTGGCTAAATCGAGTGGCGTTTTTACTTGCTCAACAGGCTGACAGGCTTCAACGTAAATAGGTGCTTCCTGTTTATTTCTCCCTTTATGCCTTCCTTTCTTTGTCTGGTCTCCTGGCCGAGGAGTATCCAAAATATCTAAAGAATAGGAAAAACGTAGCAGAAGCTGTTCTTAGTCAGGTGTGCTTACATTCAAAGTCCAGGAAAGAAAACCCCCAACTCCATGTTGATAGAGATTGATACTTTTACTAGAGAACTGATAGCGATAAAAGGAAAGCAAGCTTTGAAGCAAAAGGCGCGCAAATCAGTAGCAGGTTGCACCTGGTACGGGTGGGATCGGCGATCCATTAGTGGAAATGGAGATGCACATGCATCCCTGAACTCCCAACACGGGCACGCAGGTCCGTGCATTAAATTTGGCTTCTGTGCATGCGCTGAAAGCAAAATCTCACGTGAGGACGCTCGCACGCACGAGATTTCGCTCATGTACTGAAGCAAAAATATCAGCAAAAATCGCCAACATCTCGCTCATACGCGCATGGTCATGCAGCATTTGGCTTCCGGCACATGCGCAGAAGCAAAATCTTGTGCCGACGTGCATGCACAGAATTTCAATTGAACTAACCTTCATTGTAAGGAATGTTGACTACTATAATTTAGCAAAATCTGGAGGGCCATATTTGAGTTACAATGCATTTAGGCACAGCTATCAAACCAAGTCTATAAGAATCAGACCATGATAGATGGTAGCAAAGGGCTGAATTTGCTACCGATCGGGGCTAATTTAAAAATTAATTTCTAACACCCTCTTTATCTCTGGACAAATTTTTCTGTCCTTTTCTACTTCCCACTTACCATCTTTTCTCTGACACAGCGGCAAAGGATCCAAAGTTGTAGAATGGGACTGTTTCCACCTGGCTACGAGCTCATCTATGAAGAACTTCTTCTGGCCATCTCTCCCTTGGATTAAGTCCGTGACATACTCGCGAAACTCTTCCTCGTCATCGATAAACAAAATATATCTAAAAATATACAGAGGGTAATGTCTATGAAAATATAATTTGGGGAATTCAAGGTTGAGAAAAAGTAGCCCGGACTTTGTTACCGGGATCTCTTATCATTGTAATGATAATTGTTATATCCCCTTGTGTTATAAACAGTGCATATCTGCATGTAAAACTACCCTGGATGATAATATAAAAGCAGCAAAGAGGTTTATTAACATATTTGCAAACACAGGCGCAAGGAGAAAGTAGACACAGAACAAAACATTAAGGTCAGCTTATATCCCCTTACAGGTAGAAAAATTTTGGTTTGTACACAAATCACTAGAAAAAAAATTGAATTTTTTTCTTTCCCCCCCCATCTGGGCTCTGGGTATGTTTTTCCTATCACAGTAAATGAGATTGAATGTGTATAATTTTGAAGAGCTGTGCCTGCATGTGTGTGTGTCTATACACATACAGTTTATATAGTAGATAATGTATATTTGTGTATGTGTGTGTAATGTTTATGTACACATATGGCATACATACATAGAATTAAATAGTATATTTTGGATGTTCAGTAATAATAAATAGGGAAATTGTATCTTTTTGAGGCAAGGAGAGGCCAAGCACCCTAATCCTTCATGTGAGTGACATCAAGTTTAAGCCAGCCACATGACCTTTAAGCCATCCCCAGTCATATGATTGTCAAGCCACTTGGTCACATGACTGGCAAGCCACACCCACAAACAAGCCACGCCCACATGGTGGAAGTAAATTTTTTTTGTAGCCCTTCACTGCTACCGCCCCTATCCTAATGTTTCTCTATTATATATACACACACACACAGCTCAAAAAAATAAGGAGAACACTTAAACCACACAATATAACTCCAAGTAAATCAAGTCTGTGAAATCAAACTGTCCACTTAAGAAGCAACACTGATTGATTTCACCTGCTGTTGTACACATTCAGCTTTGTACAGAACAAAGTATTCCATGAGAATATTTCATTCATTCAGATCTAGGATATGCTGAGTGTTCCTTTTATTTTTTTGAGATATATAATACTTTCAGCAGGTATTAATGTGACTCTATTTCTACTAGTTTTTCTTATCATTCCTATCATCCTTTTCCTCCCACTTAGGACTGCATGACTGTAACTTGTTGCTCGTATCCTAAGATTTTTATTAATATTGATTGTTTCTTCATTGCTTATTTGACCCCTATGACAATCATTAAGTGTTGGACCTCATGATTCTTGACAAATGTATCTTTTTCTTTTATGTACACTAAGATCATATGCACCAAGACAAATTCCTTGTGTGTCCAATCACACTTGGTCAATAAAGAATTCTATTCTATTCTATGTATCAATAATATGTATATAAACATTGTTACATCTTTGTATACTACCAATACGTACTTGACAAAATAAATACACAAAAAAATAAACTTCTGCCTGTTGTCCAAGAGGCAAAGCAATACCTCCTCGGACTGACAAATGGCGTTCTCGGCCTGTCAGGGCCAAAAGAAGCCAAAAGACAAGGGGGGCCGAGCAGGAGGGGCCGTAATTCGACACCCCCCCCCCGAAGCCTAAGCGAAGACAGCAGCCCGGGTCAAGGTAACATCGCCGGGGGGGGGGCGCCGACAGTGCCCCCCCTCCCCCCCAAAACTCACTGGATAATCTCCTCGCTGACATCCAGCCCAAAAGTGCCGCGCAGCTGCCGCATGCACCACGAGACGAGCGACGCCGCCTCCGCCATCTCGGCTTGTAACAGCGATTCCTTCCTGACAGGGGGGAAGAAGAAAACGGGTGCACACGCACACATCCGCGAAAAGCCGGCCGGGTTTTGGTTCAGTGCAACGCGCAAAGGGCGCCGGCTGGGCAACGGTGGCCGCGTATTTCTAGTTCCGGTGCTCATCCTACAGTACAGCGGCCTTAAAGTTAAAGCAATGGTGTGGAAACTTGGTTACTTGTAAGACTTGTGGACTTCAACTAGCAGAATCCCTCAGGTAGCTATGTTCACTAGGACAGGGGTAGGCAAAGTTGGCTCTTCTATGACACGTGGGCTTCAACTCCCATAATTCCTGAGCTAGCATGATTGGCTCGGGAATTCTGGGAGTTGAAGTCCACAAGTCATAGAAGAGCCAAGTTTGCCTACCCCTGCACTAGAACAATTATATACTGTATTAGGGCTACAATCTTATGTGATGTACATGTTGGTTTATGGTTTAATTTGTTTATTTTATTTATTTGTTTTGTCAAGTACGTATTGGTGGTATACAAAGATATAGTAATATTTATATACATGATACTAGTAAAAGAGAAACATTAGGACAGGGGACGGAAGGCACTCTGGTGCACTTATGCATTATACAGAACACTTATGTGTTCTGTAAATCCACACAACTGGAGTGAATCAAGACACTGCTATTCCTTTACCCACAATTAGTATGGTGCATGGAGTTAGCTACAATTAAGTTGTTTCTACCATTGTAGAACCATTTATCTCAGGGACCGCCTTCTGCTGCACGAATCCCAGCGACCAGTTAGGTCCCACAGAGTGGGTGTTCTCTGGGTCCCGTCAACTAAAGAATGTTGCTTGGCGGGACCCAGGGGAAGAGCCTTCTCTGTGGCGGCCCCTGCCCTCCGGAACCAACTCCCTCCAGAGATTAGAATTGCCCCCACCCTCCTTGCCTTTCGTAAGCTACTTAAAACCCACCTCTGCCGCCAGGCATGGGGGAATTAAGATTCCCTTTCCCCCTAGGCCTTTACAATTTTATGCATGGTATGTTTGTATGTATGTTTGGTTTTTTATATTAAGGGGTTTTTAATCGTTTTTAGTATTGGATTATTATTGTATGCTGTTTTATGATTGCTGTTAGCCGCCCCGAGTCTTCGGAGAGGGGCGGCATATAAATCCAATAGATAGATAGATAGATAGATAGATAGATAGATAGATAGATAGATAGATAGATAGATAGATAGATAGATAGATTAAAATAAAATAAAATAAAATAAATAAATTTAGATGGCAGACGCGTGACTTGGAATATGGGTTAATTTTGCTGTACAATTTGAAAAATAAGTATACTCAAGGCAGGAAACAACTGAAACAAAGCTAAAACCATGTTAGCAACTGAGCCTTGATGAAAGTTATAGAGCAGTGGTTCTCAATCTTTCTAACGCCGTGACCCCTTAATACAGTTCCTCATGTTGTCGTTACCCCAACCATAAGTCTAGCACCAATTCTCCCAACAGAGCTTTAAGCTGTTTGGCAGGAAGGTCAGAGGGACACCCCCACTGTGAACCCCTGATTGTAAACATATGTTCCAAGGCACCAGAATAG
Organism: Erythrolamprus reginae; assembly: GCF_031021105.1. Lineage (NCBI taxonomy): Eukaryota > Metazoa > Chordata > Lepidosauria > Squamata > Dipsadidae > Erythrolamprus > Erythrolamprus reginae. The sequence goes on along the minus strand of NC_091959.1, from coordinate 6,701,106 downwards.
AAACTTTAGCTCCTAACACCAGGGGAAATTTGTCTTTTCCCATGGTCTTAGGTGACTCCTGTGAAATGGTCGTTTGACCCCCAAAGGGGTCCCAACCCCCAAGTTGAGAACCACTGTTGTAGATGAACACTAGAGGGAACTACAGGGTTAAGCAGAAAAGAATTAAAATAATTAAATACTACATCTTTTTTCCTTAAGAGTTTATTCTAAAATACAGATTAAAATATTAATAACAAATGTCTCAGAATGCAAATATTTACGGATAAGCTTTTAGAAGTTAAAGAAAGTTTAAAAACTTTTATGTGACATAGTTCTGAGTTATGAAAGAATGGAAGATAACAAAATTGAGATTACCAACATGGGAATACAAAAGACAACTCTAGATAAGGTCCAGGATATGGAACAGCTGTTACCAAAAAATACTGGACATCTTATGGTTCTGTTAGAATGTAAATAAAAAGTTAGCCAGCTACTTTAAAAAAACAAAACAAAACAGGAACTATTCAGAGAGGGGGAAGGCTGGGAGGGAGGCAGAGGAGAGACAATAGCTAACTAGGGCAGAGTAAAAAAAAGATGGGGGAGAAAAGAGATCGCATCTAAAGCCAGAGGAATAAATTCAGTTAACCTCTTATGACAATGGAAAAGTAATTCAGTAAGAAATTATGGAGATACTTTATGGAGGCTAACATTTAACGCAGGACATAATAAACTGTTTCTTCTTATCTATTGGTTAAGAAAATTGGGATCTTTTACATTCAACTTGACCTGCAAATACATGAAAGAATAAAACTTAATACTACCTTTCCCAAAGGTCACAAAGAAAGTAATAGATAAGAAGGGCTGGCAATATTCACAATATTCACAAGACGGATGAATATAAAACCAGATAAATTCCATATAGGAATAGAAACATAGAAGTCTGACGGCAGAAAAAGACCTCATGGTCCATCTAGTCTGCCCTTATACTATTTTCTGTATTTTATCTTAGGATGGATATATGTTTATCCCAGGCATGTTTAAATTCAGTTACTGTGAATTTATCTACTACGTCTGCTGGAAGTTTGTTCCAAGGATCTACTACTCTTTCAGTAAAATAATATTTTCTCATGTTGCTTTTGATCATTCCCCCAACTAACTTCAGATTGTGTCCCCTTGTTCTTGTGTTCACTTTCCTATTAAAAACACTTCCCTCCTGGACCTTATTTAACCCTTTAACATATTTAAATGTTTTGATCATTTCCCCCCTTTTCCTTCTGTCCTCCAGACTATACAGATTGAGTTCATGAAGTCTTTCCTGATACTTTTTATGCTTAAGACCTTCCACCATTCTTGTAGCCCGTCTTTGGACCCGTTCAATTTTATCAATATCTTTTTGTAGGTGAGGTCTCCAGAACTGGACACAGTATTCCAAATGTGGTCTCACCAGCACTCTATATAGCGGGATCATAATCTCCCTCTTCCTGCTTGTTATACCTCTACCTATGCAGCCAAGCATCCTACTTGCTTTCCCTACCGCCTGACTGCATTGTTCACCCATTTTGAGACTGTCAAAAATCACTACCCCTAAATCATTTTCTTCTGAAGTTTAAGAATAAAATACATTTATTTCCCAAAGAAACTTAAAATAAGTTACACCATTTCTGTTCAAATAAAACTTGAGTTTTGATAACAGGATGTTTAAAGCTTGGTAAGCCAGGGACTCTGCCAATGAAATCTTTCAAGCAAGTATATTTTAAGGAGTTGTTTGAAAAGGACAGATAATTAATCCAAAGTGAGTAACCTGATGCAAAAACACTATCTCCCCACCACCACTCCCAAGAAAACCTACCTACCTTTCTGGATCCCACTCCCCCATTAAGTATTAAGGCACATAAAGCAGAACATGAATCAGATCCCCAAAAACATCTGACCTGACAATGCTAGAATTTGCAGAGCATGTGTGTGAAAATGCAGCCAGACAAAACCGGGCATAGGAAAGAAACAATCTTGCAGGGATTGGAATGAATGCATCTGAAGAACAGTAAAAATCACAACATACCTAACAGTGTTCCCTCTAATTTTTTGGGGGGTGGGCAGAAAAGTATAGTGTCTGAGCGGCAGTCCCTTCGGGACTGGGCGGCACAGAAATAATAAACAAACAAACAAACAAACAAACAAATAAAAAACCCACCCTGTTTTGCCTCAGATAATTTCAAAATAAAATACTGTACTGTGTGTCTATAACAGTGAGCTCATAATAGGGCAACTCTATCAATATCAAAATGCCACTTAAATACCGTAGTTGAGCTAGTTTCAAACTAGATTTTGATTTTCTTTCTCTCTTCCTTACTCCCATTCTTTTTCTTTCTCTTTTCCTTCCTCTCTTTTTTCTATCTGTTTCTCTCTCTTCCTCTCTCTCTCCTTCCCTCTCACTCTTTCCCTCTCGGCTTCTGGGCAGGTTTGGAAAACTCTGAGTTGATGATGATTTTTAAGTGAGCGATTGCTCACTGCTCAGCTTAGAGGGAACTATGATACCTAAGAGGAAAACCAGAAAGAAATTTAAAAAATTCTCTTTAATTCTTACCTTCATGTTTCTTCCACACTCCGCTAGAGCAACTACATTATTTCTGTACCCTGCAGGAAGTGAGGAAGAGTACTGAAGTCCGCCCCTTAAAAAGTGATCTTATCTTCTCAGACAACCTTGAAAATCAGCAAAGGCAATTTGCTTTTAAATCCTTCAAAAGGAGATTGCCTCTTTCAGTGGTTAAACTGCTGACTGAAGGGCTTATTGGAGGTCTCCAGGCAGCTATTAGGCAATATAGAAAGCAAAGGGTGTTTTCTGAGGTTCTTCCCCTTCTTGAAGCATTTTCATTAATAACTAAAAAGCCCCAACAAGTATTAGTAGGATAAAGACTGTTCATAATTGAGTTCCTTTTTTTTTTGTTAAAAATCCTTTTTTCAGCATTTTGCTGTCGGGAGTCGGTTGAGAAGGACGGCATAGAAATCTAATTAAATGAATAAATATAAATAAATTTTAGCTTATTTATTGATTATTGTCTATGAATAGGTCTTTTTTTCCCCTTGATAGTGATTGCTGGATTTTTATGAAAATAAATTCCAGAGATGTTCGGACAAAGAGAATAGAAAAGTTTTATTCTCTTTAATCATTTTAAACGATTTTCATCCACAGAAGAGATCCAATCAGCTGTGACGAAGACCTTGTGAGAGGTCCCCGAAGACAACTTCTAGGGCGCATACTGGTCATGGCAGAGTCGCTGAAAAAAATGTGTAGAGACCCAAGGACAGTACTTTGAAGAATTTTAAGTGTTTGTGCAAATCTATTCAATAATACAGAAGCGAGAACCGGATTAATATACCCTGATTACAAAGAACCCCCTCCCATTCTCCATCAGTTTTTCTGATGAGATGGGTAACAAATTACAAAAGCATTCCTTTCTATCGTGATACATTCTTTTTATCAATGCTATAAATTTTACTGAGTTTAATGAAACAAAAGTTATCTTCCAAAGGAGACAGCGTTCAACGTTATTAGCTACATTTACATTGGTAACCATTGATTCAGTTTCTTCTTCAAGGTTTCAACACAGTTGCAACATATTTTCACAATATCTCAGCGTATCCTTATCGACTTAAATTCCATCCCGATTTAACATACCGATACCCAATAGTTTAGCTTACAGAAACAAACAATTTAGCTTATAAAAACAAAACTTAAACTCTTTTAAATTCTGCTTTCAATAGTTTTATCTTACGTTATTATATTGAATCAGGACATCTTGGTAGAGTTATTATTATTATTATTACAGTATTATTATTATTATTATTATTATTTATTAGATTTGTATGCCGCCCCTCTCTGTAGACTCGGAGCAGCTCACAACAATAGTAAAACAATATATAATAACAAATCTAATAATTAAAATATCTAAAAAACCCTTATTTAAAAGCAAGACATACACACAAACATACCATGCATAAACTACGGTATATAGGCCAGGGGAGATGTCTCAGTTCCCCCATGCCTGATGGCAGAGGTGGGTTTTAAGGAGTTTACGAAAGGCAAGGAGGGTGGGGGCAATCCTAATCTCCAGGGGGGAGCTGGTTCCAGAGGGTCGGGGCCACCACAGAGAAGGCTCTTCCCCTGGGTCTCGCATGCACAGAAGAAAAAATTAGCAAAATCTCGTGCATCCCTTTGCAAAATTGTGCTTCCCCATATGCATACAAAGCAAAAATACGGAAACTTCAGGTCGTGCAGAATGCAGCTGTGAGAGCAGTCATGGGCTTTCCCAAATATGCCCATGTTACACCAACACTCCGCAGTCTGCACTGGTTGCCGATCAGTTTCCGGTCACAATTCAAAGTGTTGGTTATGACCTATAAAGCCCTTCATGACACCAGACCAGATTATCTCAGGCACCGCCTTCTGCTGCATGAATCCCAGCGACCAGTTAGGTCCCACAGAGTGGGCCTTCTCCGGGTAATGTCAACTAAACAATGTCGCTTGGCGGGACCCAGGGGAACAGCCTTCTCTGTGGCGGTCCCGGCCCTCTGGAACCAACTCCACCCAGAGATTAGAATTGCTCCCACCCTCCTTGCCTTTCGTAAGCTTCTTAAAACCCACCTCTGCCGCCAGGCATGGGGGAATTGAGATACTCTTTCCCCCTAGGCCTTTACAATTTTATGCACGGTATATCTGTATGTATGTTGGTTTTACAATAGGGGTTTTTAACTGTTTATATTGGGTTGTCATATGCTGTTTACTACTGTTGTTAGCCGCCCCGAGTCTACGGAGAGGGGCAGCATACAAATCCAATAAAATAAAATAAAATAAAAAAAGACGGTGGTGTTCATAGGATTGGCACCGTAGCTGCTGCACACAAACTGCGCGATCTGGCAGCTTCTATCGATGCACCATCCCCTACTGTACCAGTAGCAACCCACCACTGGTGTGGGCACACGTGCAATAACACACACACACACACAGCTTTCAGCATCCGAGGAAACAAAGGTTCGCCATCACTGATCTAGATCATTCCTAAAAACGTTGAATAATGCTGACTTCAAAATACAGGTCAGACCCGGAAGCCGTCTTTTTACCTTTCAGCAATCAGGCCTGCCACATGTTTTACTATGGGAAAAAGGGAGGAGGGATTTGTATGGAGCTCGGATGCTATATAGTCAAAACAACATTCTTTCCAGGAAGTCAAGGCCGCTGTGCCCTGCAGCTGCATTGATGTAACTGGGAGGCATCTTCAGTTTTGGATGGTGACTGATTGGATCTTGTAATGGATCTGCGGGTGTTGGGCAGGGACTTGAACTTTGTTTTGGGTGGGAAAAAAGCCAGAAGCTTTCAGATTTGGGTTTTCCCAGATGTGCCAATAGGACATCGCTAATAAAATGGAACTTTGAGCAATCTCAAGCCTCGGAGTCTTATTGTGTTGGGGGTGTTACTTGGAACCCTGACAGCCTCTGTGTTTCTGTAATGAAATATAAATTCTACTTTAGGCTCCATTGGGAAGGAGGATTAAAATAAAATTACCTAACACTGATATTAGAACTGCATCACACAGTTCGTAAGGGCTAAAAACAACCCTATAGATTGGCAAAATAAAATCTTGGTTGAAGCCAATTCTTTTCTCCGGAGACTCTGAAAAAGAGGAAAAGCAACAAAGAAACCAAACCATAGAATAGAATAGAATAGAATAGAATAGAATTCTTTATTGGCCAAGTGTGATTCGACACACAAGGAATTTATCTTTGGTGCAGATGCTCTCGGTGTACATAAAAGAAAATATAAATTTATCAAGAATCATGTGGTACAACACTTAATGATTGTCAAGGGGGTCAAATAAGCAATGAAGAAACAATAAAACAGTGTACAATAGTAATTTGGTATTAGAAATGATCAAAAATCCATTAATATAAAAACCAAACATACATACATACATACCATGCATAGAATTGTAAAGGCCTAGGGGGAAAGAGGATCTCAATTCCCCTATGCCTGACGACAAAGGTGGGTTTTAAGTTGTTTACGAAAGGCAAGGAGGGTGGGGGCAGTTCTAATTTCTGGGGGGAGTTGGTTCCAGAGGGCCGGGGCCGCCACAGAGAAGGCTCTTCCCCTGGGTCCCGTATATATATATATATAACTATAGTTTGTGTAGGGATGGATTTAGAATAGAATAGAATAACAGAGTTGGAAGGGACCTTGGAGATCATCTAGTCCAGTTCACTTTACAGGCAGGAAACCCTATACCATTTCAGACAAATGGTTATCCAATCTCTTCTTGAAAACTACCAGTGTTGAAGGATTCACAACTTTTGGAGGTCAGTTGTTCCAGTGATGAATTGTTCTAATTGTCCCATTTCTCCTTTGTTCTAGGTTGCTTCTCTCCTTGACTAGTTTACAACAGTTGCTTACAGGAAATGCTTCTTCACACAGTTTAAACAGTACCTTTTGGTGACAAAGGATGTGGTGTGACAGCTGCTGATTTAGCATGAAAAGAAAGGCATGGAAAGCGAGGTTGATGGGTAGTTACCCCACCAAGGGGCTACCTTTGAAAAGTGTTCGGAAACTTCAGATCGTGCAGAATGCAGCTGCGAGAGCAGTCATGGGCTTACCTAGGTATGCCCATGTTACACCAACACTCCGCAGTCTGCATTGGTTGCCGATCAATTTCCGGTCACAATTCAAAGTGTTGGCTATGACCTTTAAAGCCCTTCATGGCATTGGACCAGAATATCTCCGAGACCGTCTGCTGCCGCACGAATCCCAGTGACCGATTAGGTCCCACAGAGTGGGCCTTCTCCGGGTCCCGTCAACTAAACAATGTCGGTTGGCAGGCCGCGGGGGAAGAGCCTTCTCTGTGGCGGCCCCGGCTCTCTGGAACCAACTCCCCCCAGAGATTAGAACTGTCCCTACTCTCCTTGCCTTTCGTAAGCTCCTTAAAACCCACCTTTGTCGTCAGGCATGGGGGAACTGAGACATCTCCCCCGGGCATATACAATTTATGCATGGTATGTTTGTATGTATGTTTGCTTAGTAAATGGGGGTTTTAAAATATTTTAAACTATAATTTAGATTTGTCATGAATTGTTTTATTTTGTTGTGAGCCGCCCCGAGTCTGCAGAGAGGGGCGGCATACAAATCTAAATAATAAATAAATAAATAAATAAATAAAATATTTTTCCATCAGATGTACTGGCTAAAACAGGAGGGTAGAAGATCTGTTGGTCTGTTTCTCATAGGCTACAATGAAAATCTGATTAAAATGTATTTAAAAAAAATAAATATTAGACAATCACTGTATCAATCACTTTCCTTTAAACATTGGCGCTAGGCCTGGGAAGATGCTTGTGACACATTTCTCAATCAACAAACTAACCACAGCAGTGGTTTTTAGCTTCTGGTGAATGACAATGGAACTCAAGTGGCTTAACACCAATTAAGCTTCCAGGGTTTTATCATGATAATGTATGAAGCTGCAGAAGTAAGCTGCCTTTTTATCACTTTCAACCAAGGCTTGATGGGTTTAGATTGGCTGTATTGTAAATCTAATTAAGCTTTGATTGGGTGTGGAATGTCACTGTTTACCTTTCCAGATAGGTAACAGAAAAAAGGTTTGAAAGATGTTTATTGGGTGATCAGTAGTGGGCCTTAAAAGATAAGGAAGGAATTCTCTTTGAGAATTGCAGAATTAAACAAGGGGCTGTGGTTCTACTCATTTTTCTATATATATTGCATTTATTTATTTAGTCAAAAACATGACAGGGTAGCAGGTATTTTTATAAACATAAACATAAGTAGGTACAGTTAAATTATAATAGGACAGTAAGATAGGGATGGTAGGCACAATGGTGCACTTAAGCATGCCATATATATATTATATATATTGCTCAAAAAATAAAGGGAACACTCAAATAACACATCCTAGACCTGAATGAAATATTCTCATGGAATCCTTTGTTCTATACAAAGTTGAATGTGCACAACAGCAGGTGAAATTGATTGTCAATCAGTGTTGCTTCCTAAGTGGACAGTTTGATTTCACCGAAGTTTGATTCACTTGGAGTTATGTTGTTGTTCAAGTGTCCCCTTTATTTTTGTTTTGAGCAGTGTATGTATATCCAGAGCATGGTATTTCGAGACTGAAGGGTGTGTGTGTATGTGTATGTTTGTATATATCTGCAGGATTACCTTTGGTATTATTGATCAGGCTGTCCTGGTCAATACAAAGGTGGCTTCGTATAAAACATTGGGCAAAAACATGGTTATCTAGTGCAGCACCGTAGAAACTCAGGCAGCCTGGTCAGTTTACTGTACAGTATATGTCGGTGTGTTACACTTATTTTTAACATCTCTTGATTCCATTCTTTATAACTCCAGGGAGGCGGAGGACCCGTCGTGCATTGGTCTTTTCTTCTTCCACTTTTTAAATCTCCTTTTCTCCCCCGCTCCTTTAGATTTGCTTTGTTATTTTATCAATAATAAACAATTCAATTGAAATAAACGATTCAATAAATAAATTAAATTTAATTCAAAAAACAACGTGTAATTGCGGTTGCCATAGGCGGATTCGCTCTTCTCTCGATTCAGACGAGCCCAAAAGCAAACTTCTCCCGGTTCGGTTCGTTCCATCTGCGGCGTTCGAGGCCTCCCGCCCAAAAGTTGACTCCGCTCCGGGGCAGCGAAAGAAAAACGGAGGCGGCTGGAATTTCGAACCGCGGTTGAAAGTCGCGGGCTGGCTCCTGATTGGCCGCTGGCCGCCTCCGCCTCGGCCAATGGGAGCGCGGCGCGCGCGCGGGAAGCCCGAATATTGCGGCAGTAAAGGAAGTTGCAGCTTGCAAGAAAGTTGCGCCTTTTGCCTTTTTGCCTGTTCGTTTTACAGTATTCCGGTTTTTTTTTTACTTTGGTGCAACAGCAAAGGACGGGCATGGTGCGGACCAAGGCGAACTGCGGAGGCACCGCTGGGGCCTATCGGAAAGGTAACAGCATTTGCACATGATTAACCAGGGATGCAGGACTAACCAGGATGCCGAACTAACTGGGATGCAGAGTTAACTGATCTACAGAATAACTAGGATGCAGAATAAAGTGGGGTACAGAACAAACCGGATTGCAGAATTAACTGAGATGCAGAACTAACCGGGATGCAGAATTAAGTGGGACACAGAACTAACGGGATGAGAACTTGCTCCGGTTGAGAATGTGATTATATGATTGGAATTAGATTGATTGTGAATGTCTGGTTTTTATATCCTGGGGTTTTAATATTAGGTTGGGTTTCTTCTACTATATTCTGTATTGTATTTTATTCCCATTTTTGTAAGCCGCCCTGAGTCTGGGGAGAAGGGTGGCATAGAAATCCAGTAAAATAAATAACCAGGATGCAGAATTAAGTGGGATACAGAACTAAGGGATGCAGAGCTAACCAGGATGCAGAATTAGCCCTTCTTGCATAAGGTCTCCAACTGCTTAAAAAAAGTTAGGTTCACACGGGAAGGGAAGAGACTAACCTGTAGTCTAACTATAGCTGCCTTGTAGCCTCCTGGTTAAAAGCATGTGTATGAATTAAATTTGAAACAGCTGCCTTGCATTATTCCATCTTCCTTCTAAAAGGGATGGGTTTTAACCATGTTTAGGCCATTAAGTTGGATTGAAGACACAGAAAGCCATGAAAAAGGCAGCAGAAGTTAGTATAGGGTGCCTAGGCCATTAAATGATAATGTTGCTTGAATGCAGGATGTGTATTGCCAGTGCAGGCCCTTTGAAATGGAGGAACACTTTCATTTTCAAGAAGAGATTGGGCTGGGGAGATGTAGGGTTTCCTGCTTAAGCAGGGGGTTGGACTTGATGACCCTTGGGGCCCCTTTCAACAATAATAGAATAGAATAGAATTTTTTTATTAGCCAAGTGTGATTGGACACACAAGAAATTTGTCTTGGTGCATATGCTCTCAGCGTACATAAAATAAAATATACATTTGTCAAGAATCATGTGGTACAACACTTAATGATTGTCATAGGGGTCAAATAAGCAACGAAGAAGCAATATTAATGAAAATCTTAGGATATACGCAAAAAGTTACAGTCATACAGTCAACATGGGAGGAAATGGGTGAAAGGAATGATGAGAAAAACTAGAAGAATAGAAGTGCAGATTTAGTAGAAAGTCTGACAGTGTTGAGAGAATTATTTGTTTAGTAGAGTGATGGCGTTCGGAAAAAAATAAATAAAATCCAAGGTAGCCCTATCTAGCACTGGCTGCTGTGATGAAATACACAAAAGTCAGCTTTTTGTGGTACCTGTAAACCTCCTTAAAGGAAACGAGGTGCTGACTTTTAATTCAAGAAGACAAAAGATGAAGGGTTTGTTTTGGGCTGCTTTCACACAATGTGGAGCAACAGCATCCAATCAACTTCCATTTGCTTAGAGTAGACTGGAAACACCTTGGAGTAGGGCATTCGCCTTTGTTGCTGTTTTAACTCCTGCATTTTTTTTTTAAAAAGTGACCTCCTCTTTGTGGATTGTAAAAAGAGCAATTGGTCTGTCACCTAGACAATTGGACTTAATGGCATTATAAATGTAAATAACCTCTCATTTTTTCTTTATGCCAGTGGTAGCTGCTAGGGCTCCTCGGAAGGCGCTGGGGTCTGCACGGGCTAATGTTAGTTCGCCTCCTACATCAAGGAAAGGTGAGTATGTAAAATGGACTTCATATATGACTGGCTTTAATGCTGCTCTGGACAAAAGTTGAAGGCCGCTGGTGATTTTCAGATTACAGTTTAGTTTAGTTTATTTAGATTTGTATGCCACCCCTCTCCAAAGACTCGGGGCGGCTAACAACAATAAAAAACAATGTAACAAATCTAATATTAAAAAGTAATCTTAAAAACCCCAATTTAAGAGACCAATCATACCAACAAACATACCATGTATAAATTCTATAAGCCTAGGGGGAAGGGAGAAAATTTTTTCAATTCCCCCATGCCTGACAACAGAGGTGGGTTTTAAGGAGCTTGCAAAAGGCAAGGAGGGTTGGGGCAACTCTGATATCTGGGGGGAGCTGGTTCCAGAGGGTCGGGGCCGCCACAGAGAAGGCTCTTCTCCTGGGTCCCGCCGAATGACATTGTTTAGTCGACGGGACCCGGAGAAGGCCAACTCTGTGGGACCTAACCGGTCGCTGGGATTCGTGCGGCAGGAGGCGGTCCCGGTGATATTCTGGTCCGATGCCATGAAGGGCTTTATAGGTCATAACCAACACTTTGAATTGTGACCGGAAACTGATCGGCAACCAATGCAGACTGCGGAGTGTTGGAGTAACATGGGCATATTTGGGGAAGCCCATGATTGCTCTCGCAGCTGCATTCTGCACGATCTGAAGTTTCCGAACACTTTTCAAAGGTAGCCCCATATAGAGAGCATTACAGTAGTCGAGCCTCGAGGTGATGAGGGCATGAGTGACTGTGAGCAGTGAGTGCCTGGCAGAGTCAAGAAAAAATGAGTTAACTGTGGCAACACCTTGCTTCCTCAGCTACCAATATTTCTCCATGGCTTAGCCGTTTGGTATGATGTCTCAAAATGGGTGGGCAGTGTGGTTGGGCGGTAGGAAAAACAAGTAGGATGCTTGGCTGCATAGCTAGAGGTATAATAAGCAGGAAGAGGGAGATTGTGATCCCCTTATATAGAGCGCTGGTGAGAGCACATTTGGAATACTGTGTTCAGTTCTGGAGACCTCACCTACAAAAAAATATTGACAAAATTGAACGGGTCCAAAGACGGGCTACAAGAATGGTGGAAGGTCTTAAGCATAAAACGTCTCAGGAAAGACTTCATGAACTCAATCTGTAGAGTCTGGAGGACACAAGGAAAAAGGGGGACATGATCGAAACATTTAAATATGTTAAAGGGTTAAATAAGGTTCAGGAGGGAAGTGTTTTTAATAGGAAAGTGAACACAAGAACAAGGGTTCACAATCTGAAGTTAGTTGGGGGCAAGATCAGAAGCAATGTGAGAAAATATTATTTTACTGAAAGAGTAGTAGATGCTTGGAACAAACTTCCAGCAGACATGGTATATCCACTGTCACTGAATTTAAACAGGCCTGGGATAAACATATATCCATCCTAAGATAAAATACAGGAAATAGTTAAGGGATTGTTTTTTAGACTTTTTAAATGTATTATTGTTATTTTAGATTCTAACTATTAGATTTGTCATTATATATTGTTTTTATCATTGCTGTAAGCCGCCCCGAGTCTACGGAGAGGGGCGGCATACAAATCTAATAAATAATAATAAAATAATAATAAGATGGACCAGGAGGTCTTTTTCTGCCGTCAATCTTCTTCTATGTTTCTAAGTTTCAGGGAAATGTCAGGGAAAATCAGGGGAATTTCAAAATGCTTTCCAGCTGGACGCCCTGATGGTAACTTTGAGCTGCCATAATGATCATTAATCAAGGCCTACCATTAAGTTGGATTTGTTACTTTTTTATTTTTTGCTTTCTTGGCTGGGCACTGATAAATCCTGGTTTGTTTCCTACAGCGGAGAGTAAATACGCAGGAGGCAATCCGGTATGTGTGAGGCCAACTCCATCCTGGCAAAAAGGCATCGGAGAATTCTTCCGGCAAAGCCCAAATCATCGGGAAAAAGAGAACCACAACTCGGAGGAGGAGCCCGGGTGCAGCGAAATAGGAAAACGCCGAAAGAAGTAAGGATGGCTATCCTCACACTGCTAAGTGGCAAAACTAGCTGCCGCAGTATTCGAGGTTTAATGTTCTGTAGAAGAATTGGTGAAGCATGTTTTCAAACTTCTGCCTCGCTTGATCTAACCCAGTGGTCCCCAACGTTTTTTCCACCAGGGACCAGTTTCAGCAAGACAATTTTTCTATGGCCCAGTGGGGGCGGAAAGGGGCGTGGTTGGGGGTGGGATTAAGCATGGGGGTGCTGGTCCTCCCCGCCCCTCTTTCCCGCCATCGTCCTGTGGCCAGCAGAACCTGCCTCCCAAGCCCTCTTGCCCAGCGGGAGCTAAGCGCTGGAGAGAGGGGGTCAGGCTGGCCGTCCTGCCTCCCCCCAGCCAAAAACGCAAAAGCGCCCCACGGCAGAAGCCAAAAGAGGCTTGAGCCTTTCGGTCCTTCCCGCCCCTCTGTCCCATCCATCGTCCTGTGGCCGGCAGAACCTGCCTCCTGAGGCCTCTTGCCCGGCGGGAGGCGAAGCGCTGGAGGGAGGGGGTGGCGGCATGAGGGCCGGCAGCTGCTGACTCCACGGACCGGTGCAACATGCCCCGCGGCCCGGTACTGGTCCGTGGCCCGGTGGTTGGGGACCCCTGATCTAACCCCCTTAGTTACTGCTCAGTGAAAATGACAATTCCCAAGTTTTGTTCACTCAGCGCAGCATGAGTTTTGAGGTCTCCATGTCTAAAACGGATTTTCATTGGGTATCGATCCACAGCTGACATTGGAACATCATCTTTCGGCTGTGGCGAGGAGGGCGTTTGCCCAGGTTCGCCTGGTGCACCAGTTGCGGCCCTATTTGGACAGGGAGTCACTGCTCACAGTCACTCATGCCCTCATCACCTCGAGGTTCGATTACTGCAATGCTCTCTACATGGGGCTACCTTTGAAAAGTGTTTGGAAACTTCAGATCGTGCAGAACGCAGTTGCCAGAGCCATCGTGGGGCTTCCAAGATTCGCCCATGTTTCCTCAACACTCCGTGGCTTGCATTGGCTGCCGATCAGTTTCTGGTCACAATTCAAAGTGTTGGTCATGGCCTTTAAAGCCCTACATGGCTTTGGACCAGACTACCTCTGGAACCGCCTGCTACCGCACGAATCTCAGCGACTGATAAGGTCCCACAGAGTTGGCCTTCTCCGGGTCCCGTCGACTAAACAATGTCGTTCGGCGGGCCCCAGGGGAAGAGCCTTCTCTGTGGCGGCCCCGGCCCTCTGGAACCAACTCCCCCCGGAGATTAGAATTGCCCCTACCCTCCCTGTCTTTTATAAACTATTCAAGACTTATTTATACCGCCAGGCATGGGGGAGTTGAGATATTCCTTCCCCTAGGCCATTACAAGTTATGCATGGTATGTCTGTGTGTATGTTTGGTTTTATAATAAGGGTTTTTAGTTGTTTTATTAATTGGATTGTCACATGCTGTTTTTATCATTGTTAGCCGCCCCGAGTCTACGGAGAGGGGCGGCATACAAATCCAATAAATTATTATTATTAATTATTAGAGACAAACATTTTGGGAAATTTATTTCACACAGTGAAGCTTCGTTCCATTGCTTTTTGCAAATTTGTTTTTAAAATATTGTTTCCAGCATTACCTAGTTCACTGTTTCTCAGCCTTAGCGTGGGCTGAGACTCCCATAAGATTTGGCTAGGGAATTCTGGAAGTTGAAAGTCCATAAAGCTTAAAGTTGCCACAGTGGAAAAACCTTGACTTAGATCAATGATGGCGAACTTATGGCACGGATGGTACTTTACTGAAATTTTAGAAATATGAACGATTGCTGATTTATATTTTTTTCCTCCCCACATTGACAGAACACGTCCTTTGCCTCCTTGTCCCACGGAACAGGAAGAATCTGAAGATGATCAAATGTGATCTAATCCTGGATCTGCAAGCAGATCATGCGCTCCTAGAGCATTGTGTATAGGCTGTATTATATATTGCATATATTCCGTTTGAACTGAGTCCTTATAAGCATCTGGCATGCTATTCAGTTGATTAAAATAACTTGAAAGTTGACAGACTAAAAAAAAAAGTCTGGTCATTGATACAACGCTCTTAATACTTAAGTGTTTTTAATGATTCTTAACTCGTAACCTACATGCTTTGTACGAAATTCATTTTGCTTCTTTAAGCACTTAACGAATGTGCCAAATCAGTGTTAAATAATATGCCTCTAAAAAAATCTGCTTGTTGCTATGCTGAATACCTAGGTGTTTTTTTTCCTGCAAACTGGAAAAATGTTGAACGAAATAATTATTTTGGATTTAAAAGAAACAAGGCCTAAGAAATGAATCTCATTACAATGGCAGAATGGTAGAATTTCAACATGGCTCTCTATAATAGCTTGAATAGGCCAACTTGTCTTACTAAAGCAAGACGAAGCACAGAATTGCTGATATTAGAAATGATATATTAATGCTTCTAAAGATTTTCCAGTTTGCTTCCATCTTTTGCAGCATTGGGGCTGTGGTTAAAATCTTTTCCGATTAACCAATTACTACATTATTTGTAATTGTGAAATTAGCCTAATAAAAGTATAACACAGTTTTACTGAATTTAGCACAGCTGTCCTTGTTTTTAATCTGGGTAACTGGTTTGTCTATGTGCTGACTACAATTAGTTCTTACGTGATGATTTTAAAAGATTTTGAGTATTCATACTTTCCTTAAATTGAACTTTCTGGCAGTGGGAAAGATAAAGGTTCACTTTCAGTATATTCCGGTCCAATATTCTTCAACTGCTTTGAGATTGGTTTCCACAATTCCCATTATATTTGATCACCACATTATAAAAAAGATGTTGAATGCAGAGAAGGGCAACCAAGATGGAGTCTTAAACATACGATGAACAGTTGCAGGAACTGGGCATAGCTGGTCTAATGAAAACAAGAACCAGGGGAGACATGATAGCAATTTTCCAATATTTGAGGGGTTGCCACAGAGAATAGGAAGGGGTCAAGCTATTTTCCAAAGCACCCTAAAGCCAGACAAGGAACAATGGATGGAAACTGATCAAGGAGAGATTCAACCTAGAAATAAGGAGAAATTTCCTGACAGGGAGAACAACCAACCCATGGAACATAAGTTGACTTCAGAAGTTCTGGGAGTTTCATCCCTGCAGGCTTTCAAGGAGAGAATGGACTGCCATTTGTCAGAAATGAGGTTGGATTAGATGAGCAAGGTCCCTTCCAACTCAATTTAAAGTCCATTGGGTTTGAAGTCAGAATAGAGTCCTCCTGTGGTGGGGCGACACATAAATCCCAATAATAAATAAATTTCTTCTGCTCGTTTGTAAGCTGCTATAGGTTTCTTTTAATGTAGGATGAGATTCTTATTACTAATTCAGCAAAATTTATGAAATCTTTAGGCTAAAGTACAATGTTACAACTAAGCAAGTGTCGCCTGGCGGGACCCAGGGGAAGAGCCTTCTCTGTGGCGGCCCTGGCCCTCTGGAACAACTCCCCCCAGAGATTAGAACTGCCCCCACCCTCCTTGCCTTTCGTAAACAACTTAAAACCCACCTCTGCTGCCAGGCATGGGGAATTGAGATCCTCTTTCCCCCTAGGCCTTTACAATTCTATGCATGGTATGTATGTATGTATGTTTGGTTTTTATATTAATGGATTTTTAATCATTTCTAATACAAATTACTATTGTACACTGTTTTATTGTCGCTGTTAGCCGCCCCGAGTCTCTGGAGAGGGGCGGCATACAAATCCAATAAATAAACAAATAAATAAATAAATGTTTTAATTAAGACCCTCAATGCCACAGCAATGTCTGTGGGGTAGGTCCAAAAAGTCAAGACAGCCATGGTTTTGTTTAGGTTTTTTAAATAGTGGGATTCACATTAATTTTAAAAATTATGAAGTACAATTGCCTCACAGGATACATACAAGGGGCGTCCAGAAAGTAATGCACACTTTTTTTCCCTTCAACAATTATTGAACACAATGAAACTTACACACAAGAAAGAATGACGTTTCTTCGACACTCCTTATTTTTCCACATAATCTCTGTCCCGTTCTATGGCCTTCCTTTGGTGAGACACAAGGACGTGTATGCCCTGTCGGTACCACTCCTTGTTCTGGTCACATAGCCATTTCTGCACTGTGCGAATCACCTCTTCGTCATGCTCAAAATGTCTTCCGCGACTAACCGTACTTCTGTCGACTGCAGATTCTTTATTAACTACACAAACTGAATGTTCCCAACAGTTTCTTTCTCCGCAGTGAGAAATTCAGTGACGACACACTACTTGTAACGTACATCACTTACAGACGCCATTTCGAAACACTGCTGCAGATACGCTATCTATCTGAAGAAATGCAAAATTGACAACCCACTCCTGACAATTCAAATAATGTACAGTATATCTAAAGTTTCGCATTCATACCATTACTGTAGGCTGAGAAAAACAAACAAACGTGATGCATTACTTTCTGGGCAACCCACAGAATAGAGTAGAATTGAATTGAATTTTATTGGCCAAGTGTGATTGGACATACAATAAATTTTTCTTGGTGCACAGTTTGATGCACAAACGTCAATCCTGTGCAAACAGCAGAAACCAGTGTGGAATACGAATAATTTGAATGACAACAACACTTGTGTGGGGTGCAGGGCTACCTCTCCTTCACCGAGTAACCTTTTATTTTGGGGACCAGACCCTAGATATGCTTTGCTCTGGTCACCTTCTGGACATTCCCCCACTTCCCGGGATTTCCCAGTGGTCTCCCATCCCTGTTCAAGCCCGGGATCCCTTTCCAGGATCAGCATATAAACAAGTCCCACGTGATCCCACAATCTGCGTCTCTCTATCCCCCACCCCACGTCCCGTCTCTTCTGTTAGAAGGAAACCCTCCTCTGCGCCTGCGCCGCTCCGTCCGCTTAAGCCCCGCCCTATCCCACTTAGTAACCGGACGCGGTTGCTAGGGCGTCCGGGCCCCGGAAACACTTTTGTGACGCGCGCCCCGGGCCGGCTGGCGTCTCTCCGATAGGGCCGCCGGCCGTCGTAGGGCGTGTCCGCGGGAAGCGCTTCCGGGGTGGCCCGCTGCCCCCCTCCCCTCCCCTTAGAGCGCTCAGCGAAGGAGGGGGCAGTGGCCCCGGGTTCGCGCCCCCTCCCAGCCGGGAGAAGCGGCTTTTTCCTCAGGACGGTAAAGAAGGCCGAGCGGCGGGCGGGTCTCCGGTGCGTTTCCTGGGCGGGAGGGGTGTCCGCCGTTAACCGTAGCCAAGGGGAACGCTCGCGAGAGAGGGCGGGAAGGGGGGGGGCGCTGCTGAGGGGGCGCCCTGGTGAGGGACCGCAATTGATGGGGGGGGGGCACCTGAGGGGGGGTCTCCACTCTTCCCCCCCTCCCCTCTCCGCCTGGGGGGGGCAGAGCCCTCCGGCCCTGTGGGGCATTTAAACGGCGCCCGGGCAGCCCCAGCGCCGCCCCTCCGCCTTCGTTTTGGGTCGGGGGTCGCTTCTCCGGAGTCCAACTCCCCCCCGTTCCCCTCAGGCCCGCAGCCTCTCCGTGTGGCGGGCTCAGCCCTCGGCTGCCATCGGGGAAGGAGACAAAGGAAGGGGGGGAGGGAGGGAGGGAGGGAGGGAGGCGCCGTTCGGTGCTGGGCGCTGCACGTCGGAAGGGCCGCGGGGAGGGTTCGCCCCGGGGAGGCAGACGCCAGTGGAGCGGAGCCGCCTTTCCTTGTGCCGCCGCCGCCCTGGCCTGCGAGGTGCCTTTCCGTGGGTTGGCTGAGGGTGTGTGTGTGTAACCCTCATAAACATATATGCACATGCATTACATACATACAACATGCATACATACCGTACCCCTCCCTTCCTTTCTATGTATATGTATATCTATACATCTATATGTATGTATATGTGTACGTGTATATATGTGTGTGTATACAGTACATACATACATACATACATATAGTGTATATACATACACATACACACATCCTAGTGGGTATGGCTAGCTGATGAGGCCAAAATAAGGCCAAAATAGATCTATCCTAGTCTCCCTTAATTTTCAAATTCAGCAAAAAAACATGTGACATATATATATATATACAGTACATTCAAACCAAATCTCCACCCCCACCACTATTTATAAGGAACAAATGGCAGTTGCAAACAAACTATATTTACAGCAGCACGAAGCTAACAACTTCAGCCTGATGATGGTGAATATGATTTCACCGAAACGTCGCATAGACATTCAAAATATTACACGGGGTAAAACCCGAACTCAGAACAATCTACATATGTATACAGTACTGTATATGTATATATATTTGTTTTCATAGATTTTCACAGGCATATGTATGTAGATTGTTGTGAGTTTTCACGGGTATATGTATGTAGATTGTTGTGAGTTCCGCTCCCTTGTAGCCTGGATGATGATACCTAGTGGGGTAATGAAATGTCAGCCAGACAAATCACCAAGTTTGAGAGATCAGCAAGGATCCCAATGTGTCTGTGGAGATTCTCCGTTATCCAGGTCATGGTTTGTCTCAAATGTGTTTATTCTTTGAAGACGTGTCGCTTCCCATCCAAGACGCATCATCCATTCTTCTAATGCAGCTGCTTGGATGAGATTTGAAATATCTTCCTCAAGGGTGGGGGGACATAGTCCAATTGTCTTTTGGAAAAGCACCTTTGAAAGGAGAACTCCACAGTTCAACCCTGAAGTGTAAATTTCCTCTTCTGTTGGAAAATAAAGTTTCTGTCTTTTCTTTAAATCCATTGAACCTTGGTGAAGGAACATGTTTTCACCTGAGTTTTAAATTGCGACTGGGTGGGATAACTTTTAGCATGGGCTCCCTCTGTGTTAAGCCAAACTTGGACAGTTTGTATGGATGTAAGGAAGCAAATGCACCAAAGAACTTGTTTTATTATTTCTTTTTTTCTTCTTTCCGGCTTCCTCTTTGCTCCTTTTTTGATTACCTTGTTTTTCTTTCAACCTAGATGACTCAGTGTTTAAAGTGCAGTGGTTTATTACGGTCTGTAGTTGAAGAATGATCTTTTGTCAGTACTTCTTTCTGTTGGATGTAACTCTTGACGAAGTTCCTTTGTGACTTTTGGGGAATTAATGTTCGTTTGGAAAATCTCAATCCGAAGACAGATTAAATGCTTTGAGGGTGTTGAAATAGGTACACTTAAAAAGATGAGAGGTACAGGCTTCAATAAGAGGAATGTTAAATACAGTTGAATTGAAACAATGTCTTTCTTAATTAATTTCCCCAAATCAGAGAAGTATTGTTTTGTGAAAGAATAAAAGCAGTTTTTGAAAGTGGAACAAAGTATAAGTGGTACTTTAAAAAAGAAAATCCTAGATCATACCTTTGGCCATAAGATCAAATTCTTGTATTGATAGATAGGCCCGGCCCTCTGGAATCAACTCCGCCCCCCCCCCCCCCCCGGAGATTAGAACTGCCCCCACCCTTCTTGTCTTCCGTAAATTACTCAAGACCCATCTATACCACCAGACATGGAATTGAGACACCTTTTCCCCCAGGCTTTTTATATTTTTATATTTATGTTTGATATGTATGTGCTGTTTGCTTTTTAATATGATAGGGTTTTATATGCTCCTTTTTAATATTAGATTTGTTTCGCTATAATATTGTTTTATTACTGTTGTGAGCCACCCCGAGTCTTCGGAGAGGGGCGGCATACAAATCTAATAAATTGAATTGAATTGAATAGGAAATATCTGTAGGTGTTTCAGAGTAACTGTAACTAAAACTAATTAAAATTTAAAACTAAAACACATTTGTTAGGGGAAGCAGTTACTTCCTCAGTTACTGAAAGCAACTTTGACATAGAAGTGTATAGTTTTGCTTTGGTATAATTGTTCTGTTTTAATTTCATGGTACTTTAATACAGTCATGATATGTTTATTCTAGAACAGGAGTCTCCAACCTTGGCAACTTTAAGACTTGTGGACTTCAACTGCCAGAATTCCTTGGCCAGCTTTGCTGGGAGTTCGTAAATCTTAAAGTTGCCAAGGTTGGAGACTCCTGTTCTAGAAGATGTGCTCATCTTTCCTCCAACTCAGGGGTCTCCAAACTTGGAAACTTTAAGACTTATGGACTTCAACTCCCAGAATTCTCCAGCCAGCATACCTGGCTGGAGAATTCTGGGAGTTGAAGTTTACAAGTCTTAAAATTGCCAAGTTTGAAGACCTCTGTTCTAACTCCTCACCTGTGGAATACTACTGCTTCCTGTTTGAGAGAAAAAAAGAATCTGCAACAGATCATTATTTTGGCAGTCTGATGTTCAGTGTCACCGTACATGGACATTAATTGCCTTTGAATTGGGAGGAATGTGATTAAATGTTCTTAAAATTGTAGAATACAGTTCTGTTTTAATGAAACACTTTGCACTTATAAATAACTACAAGAGAGATACCTATATACCTTCCGTCTAAAATCCTTCTTTATTATAAACGTTTATGAAAATTCTCAATTCAGGCCATGGTTGCCGTAGAGGTGCTGTTCAAAAGTCTACTGAGCTTCCTTGGTTTTTTTCTTGAAAATATTTCACCTTTCATCCAAGAAGCTTCTTCGGTTCTTTATAATTCACCGCGGCTATGGATTACAGTGTTGTGTAATGGTGGGATCCTGCCAGTTTGGAGATTGCGCATTTTGCGCACACACACGCCTGCTGCAAGCACATGCGCCCTTTAACAAAAACCTACCTTCTGCATCACCTCTGGGGAGAAACACAGCTGAGGGGTAGCAATCTGCTGTATTGCGCGAATCAGCTGAGAAGATATAGGTAAGTAAAGCTCACATTGGAGTAAATCGATCTGCTCCTAGCTGACCGTAGGAGCATCTCGAGTAGGAGCATCTCGAGTCGCCTCAAGAAGGGTGGCATAGAAATATAATAAATAAATAAATAAATCCAGTTTGCCTGAACCGGTAGAATCCCACCCAAGTCAATAAGCTGGGAATTAGACTTCTGGATTGCTTAGTGGTCTCTGATATGACATGAAGAGATTTAACCAAACCAGAGTTTCTCAACTTTGTCAATTTGAAAATGTATGGACTTCAGCTCCCAGAATCCTCCATACATCTTCAAGTTGCCAAGGTTGACAAACCAAACCAGGTTATTAATGCCTGTGTATCTATCTATCTATCTATCTATCTATCTATCTATCTATCTATCTATCTATCTATCTATTTTATTTATTAATTGGATTTATATGCTCCCCCTCTCCGAGGACTCTATATAACAGTGATGGCAAACCTATGGCACGGATGCCACAGGTGGCACAGGGAGCCATATCTGCTGGCACATGAGCTGTTGCCCTAGCTCAGCTCCAACGTGCATGTGTGTATTGGCCAGCTGATTTTTGGCTTGCACAGAGGCTCTGGGAGGGTGTTTTTGGCTTCCAGAGACCTCCGGAGGGATGGGGGAGGCTGTTTTTACCCTCCCCTGGCTCGAGGGAAGCCTTTGGAGCCTGATTAGGGCAAAACACGAACCTACTGGGCCCACCAGAAGTTGGGAAACAGGCTGTTTCCAGCCCCTAGGGGGCCTCCGGGGGGGGGGAAGCTGTTTTCGCCCTCCACGGGCAGTGGATTATGGGTGTTGGCACTCCTGTACGCACAGTAACGCACACACATGCTATAATTTATGTTTGGTATGTATATGCTGTTTGGTTTTTAATTATGATAGGGTTTTTAGTTTTTTAATATTAGATTTGTGCCATTATAATATTGTTTTTATCGTTGTTGTGAGCCGCCCCGAGTCTTCGGAGAGGGGCGGCATACAAATCTATTAAATTATTATTATTATTATTAATTATTAATTTTGGCACCTGAGAAAAAAAAGGTTCGCTATCACTGCTATATAAGATTTCAATTCTAGCTCATGCAAACTATTGTTGTTATAATGTTAAATAGATTCTATATTGCTATCTGAAACTTTATTCTTCCTTGTTATGTAAATTTATCATTCAAATTTGATTTGCCAACCAGATCCGTTTCATACCAAAATATTAACTGTCTAGTACGTGTTCTTGTTAAAGTATAGACTTTTGATAATTGAGAGTTTTAATAGGGTTCTATTGGGTTCCCAAGGAATGTTAGTTGCAGCGACATGAACAAGATACTGTAATTTAATTGAACTGTTTTTGTCAAACCGAACAAGGCTTGAAAGGGAATTTTGGAACTCCTACTTGTTTTGACAGTATTTTTCCTTTGTTTTGAAAAAACAGATTGCTATACTGTATATAAAACCAAAAAAGGGGATAAATATTGTTTATTAATCTCTGTTATTTGGGGGTTACTTAAGGTAGAGTAAAATTGTGGTCGGGCGGTAGGAAAAGCAAGTAGGATGCTTGGCTGCATAGCTAGAGGTATAACAAGCAGGAAGAGGGAGATTGTGATCCCCTTATATAGAGCGCTGGTGAGACCACATTTGGAATAATTCTGTGTTCAGTTCTGGAGACCTCACCTACAAAAAGATATTGACAAAATTGAACGGGTCCAAAGACGGGCTACAAGAATGGTGGAAGGTCTTAAGCGTAAAACATATCAGGAAAGACTTAGTGAACTCCATCTGTATAGTCTGGAGGACAGAAGGAAAAGGGGGGACATGATCGAAACATTTAAATATGCTAAAGGGTTAAATAAGGTTCAGGAGGAAAGTGTTTTAAATAGGAAAATGAACACAAGAACATGGGGACACAATCTGAAGTTAGTTGGGGGAAAGATCAAAGGCAACATGGGAAAATATTATTTTACTGAAAGAGTAGTAGATCCTTGGAACAAACTTCCAGCAGACGTGGTTGGTAAATCCACAGTAACTGAATTTAAACATGCCTGGGATAAACATAGATCCTTTGTAAGATAAAATACAGGAAATAGTATAAGGGCAGACTAGATGGACCAGGAGGTCTTTTTCTGCCGTCAGTCTTCCATGTTTCTATGTTTCTAAAATTCAGCAGTGTTTAATTCTCCTTTCAGCCTTTTTGCTTCAGATTCTCCTGTAGCTACTTGTTTTCTACTTCTCAGTCCTGTTGCGTGGGCACAACTATGTGCCACTTCCATGGCAACCACCTCCAGTTGTTGACTATTCTTCAAAATAGGTGTTAAATCTATTCAGATTAATTGAAAATGTATACAACTGATATGTATTGATGAGTGGGTGATTGCGTTTAGATTATGGTATTCGCCTAGTGATTCATTGGAAAGAGCTGCATCCTAGTCTGGTCAATTGGCTCTTTGATTTCAGAACCAAACTCCAAAGTCAGGTTATAAATTCTGTTCTCTCCCCCCCCCCTTTGGTGTGCTGTTTATATAAATAATTCCAAAATAAACCCCCATCAACAGTTTTGTATTCCTTGCTAAGTGCAGTAGCATTAATTATTTGTATATATTTCTGGCGCTCTTTCTGTTACATCACACAATTCTATATCATGGAATACACAACTCATTTTAAAAAAAACCTTTAATATATATCCAGCACACATTTGAAATTTTAATATCATGCAGGACAGGATAAGCAGCAGTTATATTGGCATATCAGTCAAAATCTAATGAAAATGTTAAAGCTATGTAGGTGACATATTGCTGTCCCAGAGATGAGTGATTTTCTATGAACGATACTCAAAATATTGTCTCCTCTAAATAATCCAGCAGTGTCTAAAAATTGCTGTAATACAGAATGGATCTCAGATGTTTCTGCTTAGGACTCAAATTTTGATGTGTTTTATATGTCAGAATATAAGAATATTTAACTCCTTTCATTCCAAAAGACCTATTTTGTTTTCACTCACACTTGACACCAAAATATTAAACTTTTGTTTTGCTTTCAAAGCAAATTCCTTATTAGACCATACAGTTCAGACTTGGTTGAAAGCTCAGTTTTCTCTGCCTTTTCATGCTGCTGGCTTGAATAGGTGTGTGTGTGTGTGTCTTGGGGGGGGGGGGATCTTTCAAAATAAAATTTAAAAAATAGCTGTTGTAGGTACAGTAGTTAACAGTATATCCAGCTCAGATGTGTTATTTCTGGGGTATTTTTACTTCACATTTTTCTATGCTAGAAGTAAATGGAGATGTTAGGCTTTGTATTTTGCCAGATGATTTACAGACTTATTCAATATTACTTACTATTTTAAAAGAGACGTTTTTGGATTATTTCAGGACATAGGGGCCTTGCCTTCTTAATGGTCCTGGCTGCGGTCACTATTTTTCCTGGACTCCCAGGAAGCTCATTGTGTTATCACAGCCACCTAAGTTCTATGAGGCTCTTACATTCTAGGGGAAGTTATAGTGACTCAATGTCAGCCAGCCAGATTGGTTTCACCACAAACATGTAGCTGGAACAAACATTTTTTGTGGGGGTTGAACAGCAAAATGCTTTTATGCCTTTCCTTTCCAGGCCAGGTAGGGTCGCAGAATTAGGTTACAAGTAAATCATAAACCTGTAGTATCAGGGGTCGGTAACCTTGACATAGCTTGTTTCTTTTCTTTTTTTGCCTCCGACAACTCTTTTGAGTCGTTTGCCTTTTCTCTCAATACACAAGAAGGAACTTTTTTGTTGCTGTTGTACATCTCTGTTTTGTTTCACCTTCTTCCTTTACCAACCGGATTGTGATCTCGCCCTTTTTGCCTTTTTCCCCTCCCTCTGCAGGTAGTGTAAGGTTTTCCTCTACCTCGCTGAGGGCGGTGAAGTCATCCCCGGACCTTCCGTGACAGTGCCTGAACAGCCTGGATATGATGCCAAAAGATCTCCAAAGTATTTTATAGTTTGACCCAATGATTCTTCTGGATCTATATTTCTCTCTTCAAGAATAAGTGCAAAGACCAAATCCTACTTACTACCAGATATTTTTTATTGCAAGATCATGGACCATATCACTAGGGAGAAAGATGAAAGGCGAACAGGGAAAGCAAATCCAGGAAGAAGCACGCACAGTTCTCGCGCATCAAGTTCCACTTCGGCGGCCGGCGTTCTCATGGTTGGCCCCAATTTTAGGGTTGGCAAGAAGATCGGCTGTGGCAATTTTGGGGAGCTCAGGCTAGGTAAGAAGAGCCTGGCAGGTTCATCAGCTTTCAATCCTGGCTAGTCGGAATTCCGTACTCAGGTAGCACCCGGCTTAGGAGCACAATTAATCCCCAGATTATTGAGGCCAAGTGAGACATTTGTCGAGCGAAGTTTGCTCCATTTTATGATCTTTTTTGCCACATTCACTTGTTAAGTGAATCACCGCAAGTGTTAGGTTGGTAACATGGTTGTTAAGTGAATCTGCCTTCCCCATTGGCTCGTCAGAAGTTCGTAAGTGTGAAAAGTATAACATCCCTTTTTTCAGTGCTGTTGTAACTACGAACAGTCACAAAATGAATGATTGCAAGTTGATGACTAGCTGTACATATAAAACACTGCATAAGTGCTTGCAATTAGCAACATTTCCTTTTTACCTGTGGCGATAATGCAGTGATGGCGAACTCTTTTTGGTTCGCATTCCAAAAGGGTGCGTGTGTTTGTATGTGCGTGCTAGCACGTGCGCACATGCCCAAACCTATTCCCTCCCACGCATGTACACACACCACTTGTTCTGCCCCTGCAGATGTGCACAATCTCTGCCATCTCCACGCATGCGCACAGGCCTCACTGAAGCCTGGGACGGTGAAAAAATGGGCAAACAGGAAGTTTGGAAAAGCGGACTTTCGGTTTGCCCGTTGTGCTGTTTTTCGCCCTCTGGGGCTTCAGGAAGCTTTCCTGGATCCTCTGGAATGCTAAAAACAGCATTACGAGCATATCGGAAGTCCGGTTTTCCAAACTTCCGGTTTGCTCATTGGACCGGTTTTTTTGCACTCCAGGGCTTCAAGGAAGCTTCCCCAAAGCCTCCAGAGGGCAAAACAGTTTTCTCTAAGGCCAAAAATCAGCGGGCTAGCGTGCATGGTGGAGCTGACACAGGGCAATGCCTCACGTGCCCTCCGATACAGCTCCATGTGCCACCATACATACAGGCATCATATACATATGTGTAATGTTTAGAGGTTTCTGACTTCCTGTTTGTTCATTTTTAATGAACTTTAGTATTCTTGAAATTAACTGAGATTTTTATTACTTGGATGTTGCACCTCTGGTTGTAATGTCAAGTATTTTGAGGAATAATTCCTATACCTCTGCATTTACTTTCCAAAGTATATAGAATAAACTTTAAAGATTGAATAATTACTCTCAGAAGATGGACAATGTGAGTTGCAAACAAAAGTTGATAATAAATAAACTACTGAAACTTTAAAAAAATTTTTTAGAAAAACCTAACAGCTAAAAATAATAATTTTGCATGTCCTGGTAACTGTTTGAAACGAATTTCTTTTTCTCTTGCAGGCAAAAATCTTTACACAAATGAATATGTAGCAATCAAGCTGGTGAGTAGTTTTCTGGTTTTTAAAAATTCTGCATGGCAAAGGTTACCCCCACGAGACAATATTTTCAAGCCACATTTGTCTTGACTTGACTGCATCCAGCCTACATTTCATATATATGTGCTGTATTGTGGTACTACCTTTAGAAACCAGTACCAGATATGCTGCTCACTAAAACCATTGCTGGCTCAATTTAAATGCTAGTGATTATTTTAAAAACTGTTACTGCTTGCTACTAAGTTTTTAAAAGGACCGCAGCAGATGAATGCAAGAATCTAATATGAGGAATCCTGCTTAGATGCCCGTCCTAAGTTAGTGGGCATGAGAAATAGATTCATTTATGATATTATTGATATGTGATTGATTAAATATTGTTAATATTTGGATTTATTAAGTAATCCTACACATTTGGAATACTGAAGTTATAGTGGAATAGTAATTCTTAAAACATTAAATATTTGTAACTTAGTAGGGGATAACAAATACATGGCGCAAAGAAATGTTACCTGTGTTAACATTTTAATGGGAAAAATGATAAAGAATTGTGAAGAGAAAATAGTATTTTTGAAGTTGAAAGATTAGGATTTATACAGACACTTATTTGTATTATTACCGTGTTTTCTCCAAAATAAGACTTCCTCCCCTCCCCTCGGAAATATCATTTCTGGTACATTTGGGAAATGATCATATATTTCAGTGTTTATCAACTTTGACAACTTGAAACTGGGTGGCCTTCAACTCGGGGACCCGGATTGTGGGGGCAATAGCCTAGCTCTGTAAAAAAAATGCTATTGCTAACATGTTGTAAGCCGCCCTGAGTCTAAGGAGAAGGGCGGCATAAAAATCAAATAAATAAGTAAGTAAGTAAATAAACTCCCAGAATTCCACAAAACATCCCAAAGTTGAGAAACAGTGAGATATTTTATTGAACATTAAAAACATGGCAGTTTATCTTTTCTCAAAGCAAAGTGTTTTTTCAACATGTTTGCTCTACTTTTAAATGTATTTATTTATTTATACAGCCATCCATCTCACAAATGTGACTCTAACTGGCACAAAATAAAATTTTACAATAAAAAGGGCTTGCTTTGAATGGCTATGTGTGTGTATTCAAACTGGAAAGCAAATTTGCAAAATCGATTTAATGTATTCCTGCTTTTACATTGTTATTTAGTGAAACAATCCACCATTAATCAGTTCATTTGTGTTTCATCATTTTGTGTTTTATAGGAACCATTAAAATCTCGTGCCCCACAACTGCACTTAGAATATAGATTTTATAAACACCTCGGCAGCGCAGGTAAAAAAAATCTTTCTCCTAGGATTGTGGCAAAGGGTGAAAAATCTTTCTCCTAGGATTGTGGCAAATTAGTGAAACTAATAGTTACCCAACCATATATTTGTAGCTTTCAAATATATGGTTGGGTAACTATTAGTTTCACTAATAGTTTTCATAGATTTTCACGGGTACAGGTATGACGGTCTTGGTATATTCGGGTTTCTTCCCGTGTAGGATTTGGAAATTTCTGGCGATGCTTCGACGAGGTCGCACTCGTCATCGTCAGGCTGGTGTTTCTGTCCTTGTTCTAGGGTGAACACAGCGAGACCTGAGCTGCCTTCCTTCTATAAATACGAGATTGAAAAACATCCCCAAAATATGAACAAGCGGGATGATACCTCCCGCCTACCAGACATCTGGAAACCAGCCCTCAAACATATCCCAGCCATAGAAACTGAAACCAGACTCAGAACACACATTGCAAAACAATCAAGTAGCCTGCAAGCTCCAACTACTCAGGATATCACGCCTAATCCACAACCATTAACTAATCAGCATACCTCATTTACATCAACGACCCCAGGTGTTACCCCACTGACTCACCAGGAAGTTTCTACAAAGCAGGCAATTGCTGAGCCACACCCAGCCACCAGTATTTATAGAAGGAAGGCAGCTCAGGTCTCGCTGTGTTCGCCCTAGAACAAGGACAGAAACACCAGCCTGAAGATGAATTTTGCTACTAGCATAAATGTCACAAATGGCTGCACTGGCATAAATCTAATTTGAAATTTGGGGTTTCCTTTTGAAAAAGAAAGACCAAATGAACTGTGATGAAGAAATTTGGGATATAGTTTTCTAGAACTTTGATTTAGATGCCCAAAACGTCCAAGCTGGTGGTTTTGAGGTTATGTGTGTGTGTGACAGCCTCTAGATATAGTGCAGTTATTTATTTATTTTTTAAAAAAAATTCTGCCTTTGTTTCAGTTGAAGGCTTCCCACAGGTATATTATTATGGTCCATGTGGAAAATACAATGCCATGGTACTGGAGCTCCTTGGTCCAAGTTTGGAAGACTTGTTTGACCTCTGTGATAGAACGTTCACTCTGAAAACTGTCTTGATGATAGCAATTCAGCTGGTGAGTAAAGAAACAATTTCACGTTTTTATAAACATTCTTCCTTCTTCCAACACCAAATAGTTCCAATTACAGTACTGCCTTTTTTTAAACTGCTGTTCAAACTTTTCTTTATAAGTTTATTTTGGTTTTATTTAGCTTGCATGGATTCAGCAAAGAGTTTCCAAAATGGATTTCAGGCGCTTAGTTAAGCCAAACTGCTAATTTGATTACAGGTGATTTGTGGCTAAAATAGGTTGCATCAAATGAACGTTAGGAACAGAAATAAGATCATGGACAGTGGCTTTCAAACTGCTTATTAAGGACTGATAGATAGTTTGAGTCATATTGTGGCCTTTTCTTGGTTTATTTGATACAACAGTATAGGACAATAATTTAATCCAGCATCTTTAATGAACAAAATGCCCAGAATAATTTCTCTTTAATCTTTAGAAGGCAGCTTCTTAAACTGATTATCATCTAGCTGGCTTATATATTCCATTTCCTTTAGCTAAATAAAGGAATGTATTTTTACTATGGCAAAAGGAATATCTTGATACATAAAGCTAGTAGGTATTTTCATATCTAGTGATCCTGTACATACCAACTTTAATTCAAAATAGTTCTGAACAGTTAGCAAAGGATTTTTAATTCAGAGATCTAGAATAACCTATGGTTTTGTCTTTTTATAGATTACTCGAATGGAATTTGTGCATTCAAAGAATCTCATTTATAGGGATGTCAAGCCAGAGAATTTTCTTATTGGCCGGCAAGGAAATAAGAAAGAACATATCATCCACATAATAGACTTTGGATTGGCCAAGGAGTATATTGATCCTGAAACACAAAAACATATACCTTACAGAGAACACAAGAGCCTTACTGGAACAGCAAGATATATGTCCATTAATACACACCTGGGCAAAGGTTTGTTCAGTATAATGTGCTGCAATAACTGATACTTTTCTGCGCTATTTATATCGTTTTGGAGCTGTTAATTTTCATATTGTGACTCTCTTTAAAGTTAGATAGCAATATGATTTTGGCAAGCCTGCAATAAATATGAATTCAAAGAGGTTTACGTTACCAGTGCATGTTCTTGTACAGCTGTTTATCAGCTGGGATTGACCTATTGCGCCAGCATTTCCAAAATTGTCTACTAGCAAATGAGAATTGCTATAGCTGCTATTCGATTTTTCCTCCTTTTCTCCTCCTGCAAGCCAAACAAATCACAGCATCTTCTTCGTTGTGACACATGAACTGAAATGTTGTGCTTTTCCACACATTAGGAAATCAAAACAAAACAGGAGCACATCATGCTTTTATTCCTGTTTTTATTAAGAGAGGAATAAACCAGATTTACATATTATACCCCCCCCTCCCAAAAAACCCCTGAACAAAGGTCAGAAATTGTGCAAAATGTCTGTAGAACCCCAGACTGTCCAGTTTAGTTTCAACACAGATGTGTGTTCCGTTTGAATGTGGGAATGGCCATTTGGAGAATATGAATAATAACTCAATTCTGTTGTTTCACATGTAGAACAAACGTTTACTAAATCAATAATTTCTTAGGCTCCCTGTGGATATAGAAACATAGAAGACTGACGGCAGAAAAAGACCTCATGGTCCATCTAGTCTGCCCTTATACTATTTCCTGTATTATCTTGCTTATCTGTCTGCATATTTATGGTTGTCGTCTTTTTCATACTGCAGTTAATTACAGCGGTACCTCTACTTAAGAACGCCTCTACTTAAGAACTTTTCTAGATAAGAACCGGGTGTTCAAGTTTTTTTTGCCTCTTCTTAAGAACCATTTTCTACTTAAGAACCCGAGCCCGGAAAAATTTCTCAGGAAATTTGAGAGCGGCACAAAGGCCCAGTCAGTTTCCTGCCATTTCTTTCTCTGGCACAGTGTATGGGAGGCAGCCTCGCGCCGGGCGTATGGGAGGCACGTGCTCCTCCTCGCCGCCGCAGAGTCCCTCTTTTTTTATTAAGCCTTAAAGTTTTGGATTTTTTAAATTCCCCTCCCCTCACCTTCTTCCTTTGGCAGTGACTGTCCTCCTCCTCTTCTTCCTCCTCCTCCTCCTCCCACCCAAATGGGTTTGCACGCATTATTTGCTTTTACATTGATTCCTATGGGGAAAAAATGCTTCTACTTAAGAAGTTTTCTACTTAAGAACCTGGTCATGGAACAAATTAAGTTCTTAAGCAGAGGTACCACTGTACTTGGAATGTAATTACTAAGGTAATGTTGATTAAGATGTTAGAGCAGTGTTCTGTTCTCTTACATGTTTTAGAACAAAGTCGGCGAGATGACTTGGAAGCTCTCGGACACATGTTCATGTATTTTCTTCGAGGCAGTTTACCATGGCAAGGCCTTAAGGTAGATGCTAAAATGTGCCTCAGTTTTGGCAGACAGCTTCTGTGTTAATTCACTGCCTCTTCTGACAACTTATTTTTATTTTCATCCTTTCTGAAGGATATCTGCCGCACAAATCTCAGCGACCAGTTAGGTCCCACAGAGTTGGCCTTCTCCGGGTCCCGTCAACTAAACAATGTCGTTTGGCGGGACCCAGGGGAAGAGCCTTCTCTGTGGCGGCCCCGACCCTTTGGAACCAACTCCCCCCGGATATCAGAGTTGCCCCCACCCTCCTAGCCTTTTGTAAGCTCCTTAAAACCCACCTCTGTCGTCAGGCATGGGGGAATTGATACTTTCCCTCCCCCTAGGCTTATAAAATTTATGCATGGTATGCTAGTATGTATGATTGGTTTTTAAATTGGGGTTTTAAATTAACTTAAGCTTAAATATTAGATTTGTTGACATTGTACTATTACTGCTGTGAGCCGCCCCGAGACGGCGGCATACAAATCTGATTAATAAATAAATAATAAATATTTCACTGTCAATATCCAGGTTTTGCCCCATCTAATTTGATGTACTAGACTTGTTACGGTTGGCCACTCCAGAAAACACTGTGTGGCTAACAAAATCCCAGAAAAGTTTTAAAACAACAAACCCACAAAACCTTATTAAAATGATTGAATCATCATAACTTCCCCAGCAAGTTAAAAGGGAAGCTACTATACAGAAAGTGGATCGTTTTGATTTATTTTGCAGGTGGGAAAATTTAAATGACTCTTTTTTTCCCCCAGGGTTGGTGTTAAAAACAAAACTTGCTGAGTTACGATGCAAATAAAAATAGATGACAATGCAAGCACTTAGTTAAATGCTTGCCAAACTTCTGTAACTCACTCAAATATTGTTCTGGTTATTTCGACTGTCTTTCTCTCCAGGAGAGCATCCTACATTTTATGACCCAATAATAGTTTTTAAAATTAGAATCCTCTGCATTTCACAGGCTGATACACTGAAAGAGCGATACCAGAAGATTGGGGACACAAAGAGGAATACTCCAATTGATGTTCTCTGTGAGAACTTCCCTGGTAAGTTTTAGTTCTGATGGCTTATCAGTTCTCTAAATTTCTCCTAGAAATAAGAACTATTAAGACGGAGATTTTTACATAGTGAGGTCAATAGTCACGTTTTGCAATCTGCTTCCCATTGGACAAAACATTTTTGCAGTTGGCTTAACAGCCACAGACATAGGTGTTTCAATCATCTGGCAGGCTGCAGTGACTATTTTGTGCTGCCTTGTCTAAAAACAGCATATAGTGTTCCCTCCATTTTCGTGGGTTCAAACTTCGCGAAACGGCTATACCACGGTTTAAAAAAAAATATTAATTAAAAAATACTCCGCGGTTTTTTTTCTATACCATGGTTTTTCCCACCCGATGACGTCATATGTCATCACCAAGAGTCACTTCTCTCTCTCTTTCTCTTCCTTTCCTGTCATTCTCTGCTTCAATCATTTTCTCATTTCTCTTTTTTTCTCCCTTTTTCTATCATTTCTCTCTCTCTCTCTACCTTCCACTCTCCCCCCTCTTGCTCTCTCTCTCTTTCTCCCTCTCCCTCTCTGTGAGAATGCCTGCCCCCACCTTTCCTGCAGCCCCCTCGCTGATAGCTGGGACGAAAGCGCTCTCAGCTAAGGGACTGTGAGAGGGGCGGGGCGGGCATTCTCAAAGCGCTCAGAGCGGCTACCGGCCGAATGAGGAGGATGAGAAGCCGTAGCCACCAGCGCTGCTGCAGGAAGACCCGTGTCCCAAGAAAGCCGGTGAGAGGGGTGGATCAGGCGGGCGGGCGGTAGCGGCGAGGGGGCCGGAGGCGCTGGGGGGGGCGGGGGCAGCCGACATTCAAAGCAATCTTTGCCGGCCTCCGCACTTTCGTCACTCCCTGCCCTAATTTCAAGCCTGGCTCCTTGCGCTGCCTTGAAAAAGGGTGCGTGGGGGTAGTTTTTGGCTGTCCATAGCCAAAAATGGTGTTTTTACTTCCGCACCGCTACTTCACGGAAAATCGACTTTCGCGGGAAGTTTTGGAACGTAACCCCCGTGAAAATCGAGGGAACACTGTATTTGATAATGTTGGCTGGGGAATTCTGGGAGTTGAAGTCTACAAGACTTAAAGTTGCCACAGTTGGACACCCCAAGTCTAGATGCTACACGTGGCTTAAAATAACATAGCAAATTCCAGGTGAAATGTTCAAAGTCTATTCTCATTGTAACAAACAGGCAAAAGGCATTCTTGATGCTTTTCTTCGGTATTTTACTAGCTTCTGGTTCTGTCAACCCTGGTGCCAGTAGCCAGGATGCGCCCCGAAAAACATAGTTGTCATTTCTCCAGTCTGTCTGTTCTGTGTTCAGTTCTGTATCTGGCGGAAGATAGTTTCTCCATCGCCAAGTTTGAAACAGCTTTTAAAATTGGAAACTTAATGTTTTGGTCCTTGATGGTCTCTTCCTCTAATGAGGAATTTAAAAATGGTCTGAACCTGTGTTGCAATCACTGATCTCTCTCTCTCTCTCTCTGAAATTTCTTTAGAATACTAAGTTCTACCAGTTTACTTCAGTTCTTTTAGAATCACCTGTCCTTTTTACACCTTGGACTTTTCTGTTGATTTCAGCCCTTTCAGTTTGGGCTCCAAAGCCCATCAGTGTAAGAAATTCACAATATACAGAGTTTTATAATTTGCATCCCAGCAATGCCCAGGCTACTTAGAGCAAGCAGACTGCCTCTCCTTCTTTAGAATAGAATAGAATAGAATAGAATAGAATAGAATTTTTATTGGCCAAGTGTGATTGGACACACAAGGAATTTGTCTTGGTGCAGATGCTCTCAGAGTACATAAAAGAAAAAGATACATTTGTCAAGAATCATGTGGTACAACACTTAATGATTGTCATAGGGCTCAAATAAGCAATGAAGAAGCAATATTAATAAAAATCTTAGGATATAAGCAACAAGTTACAGTCATACAGTCAACATGGGAGGAAATGGGTGGAAGGAATGATGAGAAAAACTAGTAGAATAGAAGTGCAGATTTAGTAGAAAGTCTGACAGTGTGGAGGGAATTATTTGTTTAGTAGAGTGATGGCGTTCGGAAAAAAAACTGTTCTTGTGTCTAGTTGTCTTGGTGTGCAGTGCTCTGTAGCGACGTTTTGAGGGTAGGAGTTGAAACAATTTGTGTCCAGGATGTGAGGGGTCAGTAAATATTTTCCCCGCCCTCTTTTTGACTCGTGCAGTATACAGGTCCTCAATGGAAGGCAGGTTGGCAGCAATTGTTTTTTCTGCAGTTCTGATTGTCCTCTGAAGTCTGTGTCAATCCTGTTGGGTTGCAGCAGGGGTTGTGTGTGTGTGAGAGAGAGAGAGAAAGAGAGAATGAGAGAGAGAGAGGGAGAGAACAAGAACAATATAAACACTTTAAATTGTTCCAAAGCTGGTGCCTACTAATTGTCTTTTGCCCCTATGCCCCTTTTCATAAATCTGCAAATATTTCAGTGGTGTACTTAAAGGAGGCCCTTTAGAAATCCATGGCTTGGTTCCCGATCCATGTCAACAGATTTCTCGATCTCGTCCACCTCTGTAAACTGATAGTTTAGGGAGTTGAACCTGTCTAGTAGGTAACGCTGAAATGTATTCTGCTTCTACTTCTTTCTGAACAGATTGTCTGATGTTGCTTCTTCCTAATTCCCTTTAACAGAGGAGATGGCCGCCTACCTGCGTTACGTCAGGCGATTGGACTTCTTCGAGCGACCCGACTACGATTACCTACGAACCATCTTCACCGAATTATTCGAAAAGAGAGGATTCACCTTCGATTATGCCTACGACTGGGTCGGCAGACCAATTGTGAGTGGTCACCCTGTGGGATCTGCTGCATTTTTTTCCCAGAGGTTGCTCTTTAAAAGCCAGTTTTGACACGACCTCATTGCCTCACTAATTTATTTAGTGACCGTCAAAAGTTACAACGGCCCTGAAAAAGGTGACTTGTGTCCATTTTTCACACTTATGACTGTTGTAGCATCCCTATGGCTCCTATTTATGATGGGCGCAGCGTCCCAGAGACATTTGACCCAATTTTATGAACTTCCAACCAGCGAATTTAACTGGGAAGCCAAATTCACTTAACAACCACGTTACGAACTTAACAGCCGCAGTGATCCCCCTTTAAAAACTGTGGCAAGAAATGTCATAAAATGGGGCAAAATTCACTTTAGAAATGTCTCACTGACCAACTGAAATTTGGGGTTTCGTTGTGGTCATAGGTCCGAGCACTGCCTATATTTTTATCGGGATCCTTACTGCAAACCTAGGCGTTTACGCTGTACAGTGTTCCCTTGATTTTCGCGGGTTCGAACTTCGCGAATAGCCTATACCACGGTTTTTCAAAAAATATTAATTAAAAAATACTTTGCGGTTTTTTTCCTATACCACGGTTCTTCCCACCCGATGATGTCATATGTCATTGCCAAACTAATAATTTTTGCAAATAAATAATAAAAAAAAATAATTATTGTTAATAAATAATTATGTTTATAAATATCAGGATCACTAAGTGTCTTATTCAAGGGTGAGTACCAGTAATAATGGTGAGTAAATGGTTGTTAAGGGAATGGGAAATGGTAATTTAGGGGTTTAAAGTGTTAAGGGATGACTTGTGATACTGTCCATAGCCAAAAATTGCGTATTTACTTCTGCATCTCTACTTCGCGGAAATTCGACTTTCGCGGGCGGTCTCGGCATGCATTCCCTGCGGAAATCGAGGGAACACTGTATTTTCCTTTGCAAAAGGGTTTTTCTTTTTTCCTCTTTCGAACGGGGGAAGCGATCACCTTGTTTTGTCTTCACCGAATGGGATTCAATCGTCTCTGTGTTTTATTTTCCAGCCCACTCCGGTGGGACCCATGCATGTAGAATCGGGACCATCCGTAATCAGAGATCCCCATATACATCGGGACCGATCCTCGGTTCAGCCTTATCGGAATCAGGTTGGTCCACCTTCTTATGCCTTCATGGTTTAAATGTGCCTCCTGACCTTCCACCCATTGTAGTTCATTCCTCAGGGGGCCCCTAGCAAAGCCACGGAGGTCAATGGCCTCATTAATACCACTCTTTCTTTTTGCCCAGCAAGCTTTGTCTGGCTGCTTTTGAGCTGGGTGAATATGTTATTTTCAAACAGCACAAAATACTCAGGTCTCCAAATGACAATCTGGGAACAGAGATTTCAACGGCACTGAAAAAAAAAGTGACATGGCCAGTTTTGACACTCAATGACCCTAGTAGCATCCCCATGGTCACGTGAGCAAAATTCAGACGCTTGCCAATTGACGGTTGCCACGTCCAGGGCCACGAAATCAAATGGGGAAGCCAGATTCACACGGGGGCCATGTTACTAACTGAAGAATTGGCAGTGATCCACTTAACCATTGCGGTCAGAAAGGTGGTAATCTGGGGCAATACTCAATAAATCTTCCCCTTAGCAACAGAAATTTTGGGCCCAACTAGTGCACTAATTCGAGGACTACCTCTCTACACACTGCTCAAAAAAATAAAGGGAACACTCAAAGAACACATCCTAGATCTGAATGAATGAAATATTCTCATTGAATACTTTGTTCTGTACAAGGTTGAATGTGCACAGCAGCCTGTGAAATTGATTGTCAATCAGTGTTGCTTCCTAAGCGGACAGTTTGATTTCACAGACGTTTGATTTGTATTCTGTTGTTCAAGTGTTCCTGTAGCTGCCATAGCATGTTAGGATAGGATTTGATATCTGGATTTCTAACAACAAATGCCTTATACACTCCGATTCCATTAGCCAGGAACAGGACTGCACGTAGGTCACAAAGTGAGAGTGCATTTCTGGTGAGATCTGCTTAGGAAATGACTGGCCATAAAACGATTCAGTGGCTCTCCTCGAATAACAAGAATGTGTCAACAGGAAAAGAACTGTGTGATCAAAAGACACAATTTACATTCCCTGGGGTAAACAGGACGAAGGCTGTGATAAAAGACCTTGCTTTGTGGTAAACAGGAGATAGCTGTATTAACAACAAAAGGTCCCAGGAAATTGGCCATGAGAGACATTTGTTCAGTAGAAACTAGTTACGTGCCACATGTAGATAGGAAGGACTCGGAAGTTGTGTCATATCTTAGAGTTATGTTATTGGATGTTTGTATATCACTTGGCATGTACGCGTAATCATTCCCAATTTAAATGGTCAAAGCAATGGAAACTGCAGTTTAATGTTTCCAAATGTAAAATAATGCACTTGGGGAAAAGGAATCCTCAATCTGAGTATTGTATTGGCAGTTCTGTGTTAGCAAAAACTTCAGAAGAGAAGGATTTAGGGGTAGTGATTTCTGACAGTCTCAAAATGGGTGAGCAGTGTGGTCGGGCGGTAGGAAAAGCAAGTAGGATGCTTGGCTGCATAGCTAGAGGTATAACAAGCAGGAAGAGGGAGATTGTGATCCCCTTATATAGAGCGCTGGTGAGACCACATTTGGAATACTGTGTTCAGTTCTAGAGACCTCACCTACAAAAAGATATTGACAAAATTGAACGGGTCCAAAGACGGGCTACAAGAATGGTGGAAGGTCTTAAGCATAAAACGTATCAGGAAAGACTTCATGAACTCAATCTGTATAGTCTGGAGGACAGAAGGAAAAGGGGGGACATGATCGAAACATTTAAATATGTTAAAGGGTTAAATAAGGTTCAGGAGGGAAGTGTTTTTAATAGGAAAGTGAACACAAGAACAAGGGGACACAATCTGAAGTTAGTTGGGGGAAAGATCAAAAGCAACATGAGAAAATATTATTTTACTGAAAGAGTAGTAGATCCTTGGAACAAACTTCCAGCAGACGTGGTTGGTAAATCCACAGTAGCCGAATTTAAACATGCCTGGGATAAACATAGATCCATTGTAAGATAAAATACAGGAAATAGTATAAGGGCAGACTAGATGGACCAGGAGGTCTTTTTCTGCCGTCAGTCTTCTATGTTTCTATGTTTCTAATTTGCATATTCCCCCAATAAAAGGACGTGCACAGCTCAATACTGTGTCATTTCACCCAGAGAAAAATGTGTCCAAGTTTTCTTTCTAGGATTCGCGTTCGTGAGTGACCCCCCCCATGGATGGGGTTGCTCTAAGCCCCTCTGAAGACGAACGCTCAGGGACTTTGCAGCACCTCATGTTCCCTTTATTTTTTTTGAGCAGTGTGGATTTATTTTCTGTTTTTAACTGCAGGGAAGACACCTCTCCTGCCTTGGCTGCCTTGTGCCTTTTAGGCCTACCTTGTCCACGGGAATATCCGATGCCCGAAATGCTTTTGCTCCCCTGCCCCTCTTGAGCTTTTTTCACACGCTTGCTTGGTCCTGGTTCACCTTTTTGCCTTCCCTCTGGTCTCTTTGCTTTCCTGCATGCTGATGCCTGGGCAGCCTATGTCCGACCGCAGAGGAGAGTGGGAAATTCCAGCAGTCCGGCAGGCCAATACTTTGTTTCTGACCTCTCACTTGGCTACCGAACGGCATGGGGGATCTGTCCAGGTATTGCTTCTTCTTCTTCTCCTCCTCCACCACCCCGCCTCCTCTCCCGCACAGCTGTTTGGTCATCACACCTTAGGCATGCGCAAGGCCCCTTCCATCTTTTACCTGCACTGTTTGGCTTTTGCTAGAACAGTGTTTCTCAAACTTGGCCGTTCGAAGATGTGGGGATTTCTGGGAGTTGAAGTCCATACATCTTCAAACGGCCAAGGTTGAGAAACACTGTGCTAGAAGGATGAGGGTGGGCGGGCCGTGATATCAGAGCCAAAAGGCTTAGAAATTTAAGTGCGATGTCGCTGTATGGCCATGCTGATTCCTTTAGGAGAGCCTTTCCCCCAGTCTGGACATCTCCCACAGGTGTCAGCTTCAAGGAAGAGCAATCTGGCTGGAGATGGGTTGAAATTAATCCACATCTGGAAGTGGCTCAAATTGGGGAAGGCGTTGTAGGCGGAACCTAGGCCACAGATGTGAAAAGGTGGCGCAGTGGTTAGAGTGCGGTACTGCAGGCTACTTCTGCTGACTGCCGGCTGCCTTGCAACTTGGCAGTTTGATCCGGACTAGCTCAAGGTTGACTCAGCCTTCTACCCTTCCAAGGTTGGTAAAAGGAGGACCCAGATTGTTGGGGACAAAAGGCTGACTCTGTAAACCGCTTAGAGAGGGATGTAAAGCACTGTGAAGCGGTATATGTCTAAGTGCTATTGCTCCCTCCCTCCCTGTAGTTAAAATGTAGTATTGCAGGCTGCCCACTGCCATGAATTCAACCCTCACAGGCTCAAGGTTGACTTAGCCTTCCATCCTTCTGAGTTGGGTAAAATGAGGACCCAGATTGTTGGGGGCAATGAGCCGGGGTGGCGCAGCAGGTAGAGTGCTGTACTGCAGGCCACTGAAGCTGACTTGTAGATCTGAAGGTCAGCGGTTCAAATCTCATCACCGGCTCAAGGTTGACTCAGCCTTCCATCCTTCCGAGGTGGGTAAAATGAGGACCCGGATTGTGGGGGCAATAGGCTGGCTCTGTTAAAAAAAGTGCTATTGCTAACATGTTGTAAGCCGCCCTGAGTCTAAGGAGAAGGGCGGCATAAAAATCAAATAAATGAATGAATGAATGAATGAATGAATGAATGAATGAATGAATGAATGAATGACTCTGTAAACTGCTTAGAGAGGGCTGTAAAGCACTGTGAAGCGGTATATAATGATATACAAGTGCTATTGCTCTTGTCAATCAAACATTATTAAAAATCTTCTCTGCAAAAAGGTTGATGTGTTCAGACATAAACGACTTCATGGACAAAAATCTCCCCCATCATCTCAAACCACCCTCTGCTTTCTCTCCTGGCCAGAATGAAGTGGTCTCCCCTGTAGTGGTGATTGTGAGTCTCATACACACTTGGCTTCCTGATGTGCCAAGATGGAGAAGAAGAGGCTACAAAAGAGAAGGCAGTTAGGGTTGCTTGCCAACCTGACCTCAAGACATCTTCCTTTATTGGGTTCGAGAGGGCCTGTGGGCGAGGGGGTCATTTGCCCAGGTTGGCCTGGTGCACCAGTTGCGGCCCTATTTGGACAGGGAGCCTCTACTCACAGTCGCTCATGCCCTTATCACCTTGAGGTTCGACTACTGCAATGTTTTCTACATGGGGCTGCCTTTGAAGAGTGTTCGGAAACTACGAATCGTGCAGCACATAGCTGTGTGAGCGGTCATGGGCCTCCCTAGATATGCTCAGGTTTCTCCAACACTCCGCCAACTGCATTGGCTGCCGATTGGTTTCGAGACACAATTCAAAGTGTTGGTAATGACCTATAAAGCCCTACATGGCATCGGGACAGACTACTTGCGGGGTCACCTTCTGCTACATGTGGCCCCTCGACCAATTAGGTCCCACAGAGATGGCCTTCTCTAGACAATGTCGCTTGGCGGGACCTAGGGGAAGAGCCTTATCTGTGGGGGCCCCCGGAGATTCGCACTTCCCCCACTGTCCTCAACTTTCACAAGAATCTTAAAAGTCGCTTATGCCGTCAGGCTTGGAGCCATTAGATCTCAGCCCCCTGGCCGACAAATGTTTGTACGGCTGTTGTTTGAATGGGTATGAGTGATTTTTAACACGGCTGGGGATTTTAGATGGTTTAGTTTTAAATTTAATTGGATTTAGCCATTGTATTTGTTGTTTTTATATGCTGTAAGTAGTCCTCGGAGGGGGGTGGCATATAAATCAATCAAACAAACAAACAAATAAGTCATTTGATGTGGCTTTGACCAACACCTGGGCCTTAGATCCCTTACTAACCAGGTTTTGTTTCTCTGTTGCTATTCGTTCCAGGTGGTAAGCTCAACCAACGGCGAGTTGAACCCTGAAGAGACCGCAGGAGCCCCTTCCAACGTACAAATTGCAGCCCGTGCTGAGGTGGAAGTAGTAGAGGAAGCTAAGTATGTTTGTTGTCAAGCAAGGTTTCCCCCTGCATCATCTACATGTAAAATATGTTGGTGTGTTTCCAGGCTTTGATGCGCCCGTGCCCATAACGTGTGGTCAGGTCCTTTTCCCCC
Source organism: Erythrolamprus reginae (assembly GCF_031021105.1). Taxonomy (NCBI): domain Eukaryota; kingdom Metazoa; phylum Chordata; class Lepidosauria; order Squamata; family Dipsadidae; genus Erythrolamprus; species Erythrolamprus reginae. Next base: position 6,659,127 of record NC_091959.1, on the reverse strand, counting down.
CCCCCTCCCATTTTCCTTCTTGCATGGATAAACCATGGCATTGCTGGGTGTAGCTTCTTTTCCCTTGGGCTGTCCGGGTCATGCTACTTCTGACCCGATGCATGTGCTGCAGGTTTGACCGAAGGGCTCCAGAAGAATTGTGCAACTGGCATGCGTAAACCGATTCCCCAGGAGTTAAGGCTTGTAGCTTTTGGTCCTTATTGCCACACGCACTTAGAACAACTTCAATTTCTTTGGGATAGTGTAGTCCAGCGATAGGTGGGGATGGAGAAGGATGGGTCTACACCGGGGTCGGCGAAGGTGGCTCTTCTATGACATGTGGACTTCAACTCCCAGGATTCCTGAGCTAGGAAGATTGGCTCAGGGATTCTGGGAGTTGAAGTCCACAAGTCATAGAAGAGCCAACTTTGCCTACCCCGGTGTAGTCTGCCATTCAGAGACACATCATTCTCCATCCCCATTCTTCTGAAAACCTAAGGTCCGTTGCGTTTTAACTCCTCTTTGAAAAGATACTTTTTCTCTTCAGTAGGAAACTCCTTCTGGCTCACATAAGTCCTGAGTTATTTTTGCCCGCAGTGGGGATTTATTTTGCTTTTGTTAGAAGCCGAGGGCATTATTTTCATCTCCATCATCCAATGCCACTGCGCACGATTTATTATCACTGCAGGAATCATGATAAGGGGCCTCCTTCCTCCATTTCTTTTTCTCCACAAGGGAGGTGACACATTCTTTTATTTACAACAAGGAGAAATTTCCTCAAAGATTTAGTGTGGGTACAGCACTGCTGTTTGTCTTTTGCCTGACTCTTGTGTTGAGACGCTGGACAGCCTTTCAGCAATCATAACAATAGTTCTGTAAGTTTTACCCCAGAGGTGATCCTCGGCTGGCTAGGCTAAAGGTGAACTTCAAATGTTATTTCCAGAAAAGCAGGTTGTCTTGTGCATAAAATTTAATTATGCCTCAGGTACTCAAGGTCCAGCTAAGAGAAGAAGCCATCGCCCTAAAAAAAATCTTTTAAGAAACAATTTATCACCTTGCAATCATTTCCACCTTCTCCCTTAAGGGAAAAAAAAAACCCCTGCATAATATCTCTGAGCTGAGAAGAAGGAGAATTTTAATGTTTTTTTAAAAAATAAGCACAAATACCTTTGTGACAAAATGTGGCCTTTGGCTAGCTTTTCCAGTTAATAACTTTGTCACACAGCAAGTGGTCAGTGGCTTTCTGTGGTGGAAAGGCTGGAGATGGGAAGGAGAGAGTAGGTTAATTTTTAAAAATTAACTTTATACAAAGTACTGGGAAGAGTCTTCAGCCGTTTAGCAACTGGGTCCCCCCCCCCCTTTGCAGGAAACGTTACAGAAATGAATTAAACTTCAGCCCTTAAAAATGTGTTTGGGCAAAGATATACCATCTTCTTTGTTGTAAGGCCAGTCAAGGTGAAGGAATGGGCTCACTACGTACTTTTCTTCTTTTAGTTCTCATCCTCTCTGGAAGTTGACTTGGAGCAATTCCCACTTAGTTCACAGAATCTTTTTATTCCCTAGCAATTGCATGTGATAGACTTTGTCCTTGGAAACATTTATGCCCTGCTTCAGTTTCACGAGAGTAGGTTTCCTCTAAGATGGAAGAAATTAGGGTTTGTCTGATCTGGATTGCAAAACAATTAAGAAAAAAAAGTGAGTTTTCTATTATCACCGTGGTCATTTGGATATTTGCAGCTCAGAACTAAAAACACTAATAGAAGTGCAAGTTAGGGAAATGTTCATGTCCACTGGAAATCACAGTTGTTCTCTGCACAGTTGTTTGTGGCACTCTGCCCTCTCTGGACCACGGACATGATACTTCCAAGGTTTGCCCTCCGTTATCTCAGGCCATGATTCTTTCCAAGGTGTTTCTCAGTCAACCATCCCTGGAATTAGCCCAGAATCCAACTTCATCGTTCATTTTTTCCAGGTCACCATCTTCTTTAAAACCATTTGTTGACAGCTTTTTCAGAAGTCGCTTCTTTATTCTTAGTGATTGGGTCTTATGTCATTATCTATCAAGGCATTAAGGTGTTTGCACCTGGACCTTCCTAGGAAGTCTCTTGAGGGTTGTCTTTCCCAAGAGTAGTTTCCAGCCTAGCAGTTCGAAAACGTTCCCACTCCCATCTGCCAAGGCCTCACGGAACCCATTTATCCTACTTATGATCCTGTTGGGCTATTGCAGAAACCCCCACCAGGGCCTTCCTCTTCCTCAGCAATCACAGGAGGGTCAGGTAGAACTAGAGTTGAGGAAGTAGGTGGACCTGGTTGAAGGACCCTCAGATCCGCAATGCACGTTTGCATGTTACTGCCGTGACTTGCTTCCCACCTTTTACTCTGAGCTAATGTTTCCTTCTTTCCTTTCTGTGTTTTTATTTTGTCTTTCTCTCTTTTCCTTCTTTCTCCTCTCACTGTCTGTTGTAGCTGCCTGAAAATGCTCAACTTGTGGTGAGTCACTCTCTCTGGTTCACGTGCAAGTGGGAGTGAATCAGACTGGGCTGTGCTTGGCCAAAGCAAAGAGAAATGAGTCGAGTGGGCAGAGAGTTAAGAACGGCCTCCGTTAGGGCACCAGGGCAAGGCAGGGAGGTTGGTGCCCGGATTGGAACCTTAGTGGTTCCCCTCTTTTTTTATCCCAAGGGACTGTGGCGGGAGTTTTTGGAAAGCCTGGGGGCATCTCGGTTTGTCCCACAAAGTTGTTGAACAATCCAGGTTTTCTTTAAGCAGCTCATTTGTCAGAGATGTACTTTTTCATTGGTTAAAAAGAGTGTGTGTTCTTAGCAGTTTTGCAATGGTTTCTATAGTTTTGTGAAATATTTGGGCATTTCCAATGCTAGGGATCTGTAATGTGAGAATAGAGTAGTCCTGCTTTTCTCCTTATCTGTTGTCTAAAGTGGATCCCCAAATCTGGATCGACATAATCAGGTTTCTCTTAACCCCCCCCCCCCCCGATTAAATCAGTTTTTAACTGCACCAGGTTTTAGCTGGTAAAAAGTACATAGCATACATTTCTTTTGGAGGGTGGACTTCTGAAAGAGGGTTTCTAATTAGGTTTTGATTCCAACGATAATTCCCAGTACAGTGGTACCTCGACATACGAGTTTAATTCGTTCCAGACCCGAGCTTGTAAGTCGATCAACTCGCATCTTGAACGAATGCATTTAGACTTTGTTTTTCGGGCCGAGATAACCGGAAGCAAGGAGATTCTTGCGCCACCTAGTGGGAGCTCGGCTCGTATCCCGAATTTGAGTTCGGGTGTCGAACAGAAATTTCGCTCGCATCGCAGCTCGTAACTTGGAATACTCGCATGTGGAGCAGCTCGTATCTAGAGGTACTACTGTAGTTCTAAACTGCACAGTGCTGGAATATATTGATTTTTCAAAGCTTTACCTTCTTGGGGCTCCTGCATTGGGGGCATTCTGTCTCGGGAATTTGTGGGCTGGCAGGGGACGGTGGCAGCAGCAATAGCACTTGCTTATTTTGCCACATGAAGAATTTTAGAGTTTTGGATGTGGTGATGGAGAAAAGAGGCTGATTATGGGGAGTTTTGAACCCCAAACCGAACACGGCTTGTAAAGTTTCCGTCACCATAACCAGCTGTTTTGGCTGAGTTTTCCAAACCTGCCCAGAAGCTGAGAGGGAAAGAGTGAGAGGGAAGGAGAGAGAGAGGAAGAGAGAGAAACAGATAGAAAAAAGAGAGGAAGGAAAAAAGAAAAAGAATGGGAGTAAGGAAGAGAGAAAGAAAATCAAAATCTAGTTTGAAACTAGCTCAACTATTTAAGTGGCATTTTGATATTGATAGAGTTGCCCTATTATGAGCTCACTGTTTTAGACACACAGTACAGTATTTTATTTTGAAATTCTTTGAGGCAAAACAGGGTGGGTTTTTTGTTTGTTTGTTTGTTTGTTTATTTATTTATTATTTCTGTGCCGCCCAGTCCCGAAGGGACTGCCGCTCAGACACTATACTTTTCCGACCACCCCCCCCCAAAAATTAGAGGGAACACTGCTCTGGTTTGGTTGAGAATTTGGCACTTTAAAGGAATTTCTTTGGCCACCAGTGATCTCTGTGGCAGCGATCCCTAATCTTTTTGGCACCAGGAACCAGAGTTTCATGGAAGATAATTTTTACACAGATGGGGGGACAGGGAGAGAGGAGGACGCAACCTAGATCCCTCGCATACAGGGTCATGATCCTGTGAGGATCTTAATGCCTGATGATCTGAAGTGGAGCCCAGATGGTGATACTAGCGTTGTGGAGTGACTGTAAATATAGATGGAGCTTCTCTCACTCACCTGCTGCTCACCTCCAGCTCCGAGTTCTGGTTCCTAATAATTCACGGTAGCAATCCTTGGACCAGGGGATTGGAGATCCCTGCTGTATGGGGCTCCTGCGATTTCTCTGTTTTTTCCCCCTTCACATGAAGCATCAAATGCAACTGCTGATAGACCCTTGACCTTGGAGTTACAGTAGTACCCCTAGATACGAGCATAATTGGTTCCATAAGGGAGCTTGTATCTCGAGGCAACTCGTATTCTGGAACAAATAACTTTTTTCCCCTTGGAGATAACCAAAAGCAAGGATTCTAACCAAAAGCAAGGATTCTTGCGCCACCTAGTGGACGCTCGGCTCGTATCCCGAATTTCAGCTCGGGAGTAGAACAGAAATGTCTCTCCCCTCCTAGCTCGTATCTGGAAATACTCGCATGTAGAGCGACTCGTATCTAGAGGTACTACTGTATTTCCGAGCTGTGACGGTGGCGCAGTGGTGAGAACGCAGTACTGCAGGCTACTTCTGCTGCCTGCCCGGCTGCCTGCAATTTGGCAGTTCGAATCTCACCGGGCTGAAGGTTGACTCAGCCTTCCACCCTTCCGAGGTGGGTAAAGTGAGGACCCAGATTGTTGGGGGCAATAGGCTTGACTGTACACCGCTTATAGTGTAAAGCGGTGTATATAAGTCTTTTTAAGTGCCATTGCGATTTCTCAGGTAATTCTGTAAACCCCCTGCTTTTGTGCCACAGATCCTCGTCTTTATCAAGCTGTGGATATAGCTTACCCCAGACAAAAGCCACAAGTAGACACACGGACTCTTCTTCAGCGAAAATAAACGGCACATAACCCATTGACTAACCACATTTTCTGTTTTTCGTACACTCGCTCAATTTTGCTCTGCCAAAGAAATGCTTTCCCTGTTTTTTTTAGATTGTAAGCCCTACGGGGCATGGACCTATCAGACATGTTCTTTGTGATATGCTTGGTTGGTGCTACAGAAAAATAAAATAAAAGACAGTTTTTCAGAAGGCCACGCCTACCGTTCACCTGTTATATGCAGTTGAGAGTGGTTTCTTGGTATTATTACAGCCTCCGTTCAGATTTCCTTTGCCATCTTTGCATGGAAAAAAAATAAATATTGAGTCATAAAGGCCAAAGAGTGCCGTGTAATGCCAGGAAGCAGTCAGGGTTATTATGGGGATGGATGCTATATTACATACGTTTTATTCATTTATTAAGTTTATATTGCCACTCATCTCACTTAGGTGACCCCGGGTGGTGTTCTTTAAAAGAACCCAATAAACAGTCTAAAACACAATTTTAAAACATCTTTTAAAAAATATTAAAACAGTTAAAACTTGTATAAATAATAATAATAACATAAATAAATAATATAATATAATATTGTTTTTATTATTGTTGTGAGCCGCCCCGAGTCTTCAGAGAGGGGCAGCATACAAATCTAATAAATTAATTAATTAAATTAAATAAGACTGGAAAAATAGTTCTACCCACACTTACAGGTTCCCTGCTTTCCTGGGATTTCCAAGCCTGTTATTTTATTTATTAAATTTATTTGCAGCCCATTTCAACCAGGGGTGGGTTATAACTTTCCTAGCTGCTGCTTCGCTTCCTCCTGGGGAGTTAAAACCTGGAAGAAAATTCCTCCCCCCCAAAATAATCGGGGGGAAAAATCTGATTTTTTTTAAAAAAAATGACGGTGCTCACAGACCGGCATCAACTGATCTGGTTCCATGACATCATCGTGATGTCACCAGCGATTTTTTACCGGTTCAGGCAAAGCGATCCGAACTGGGAAGAACCCACCTCTGATCTCAACCACAAGATTACTCTGAGTGGCCTATAGAACCAAGCTTTTCTCTGTGTCTCCTCCTGAGATACTGTTTAGCACTTGAGAAAAATAGTTTAGAAGGATGGTTTGGAATGGCCAAAGTTCCGAGGGACCCATGAAGACCAAAGTAATGGAATCCGTTACTTTTAAATATAACACTCCGCAGTCTGCATTGGTTGCCGATCAGTTTCCGGTCACAATTCAAAGTGTTGGTCATCACCTATAAAGCCCTTCATGGCACCGGAACAGGGTATCTACGAGACCGCCTTGTGCCGCACGAATCCCAGCAACCAGTTAGGTCCCACAGAGTTGGCCTTCTCCGTGTCCCGTCAACTAAACAATGTTGCTTGGCGGGGCCCAGGGGAAAAGCTTTCTCTGTGGCGGCCCCGACCCTCTGGAACCAACTCCCCCCAGAGATTAGAATTGCCCCCCCCCCTCCTTGCCTTTCGTAAGCTCCTTAAAACCCACCTCTGTCGTCAGGCATGGGGAAATTGAGACATTCTTTCCCCCTAAGCCTTCATAATTTATGCATGGTATGTTTGTTATATGGATGTTTAGTTTTATAATAAGGGCATTTTAGTTGCTTTTAGTATTGGATTTGCATGATGTTTTTTATTACTGTTGTTAGCCGCCCCGAGTCTACAGAGAGGGGCGGCATACAAATCCAATAAATAATAATAATAAATAATAATAATAACATGTCTCCAACAGACGAGGGGATTTTATTTTGATTTTTCTCAAATATGGCAACTTTTAAGACGTGGACTTTGACTCCCAGAATTCTGGAACTGCAAGTCTACCCATCTTAAAGCCTGCTAGCTATTATTCCAAAACCATGGTGTTTAACTTTACCGACATTGAGTAGCAGTGGCTCTCGTTGTTCGAGGCAATGCTTTATTAGCACTTCTTGGGGATATCAAAACGTGACCTATTTGTTCTACTAATGAGCAACCCTCATCAGTCAAATCTGGATCTTTACTCTGGTGTTTTAACTTGCTGGGATATTTGGAGAGCATCAGGTTGGAGAAAGAGGCTGAAACAGTCAAACACACCTAGACTGCTATGTGTATTTGACATTCAGGAGTTGTGGATGTGGTCATTTCATCTCGCCCTTCGTTCTCCTCTGCTTAAGACCGGGGTTAAATAATGTTTGTAAAGAATACCTAAAACTGACGCTCTGTCCAATAATCCACAAACCTTACAAATCTATATAGGTAAAACTATCTCTAGATATTTTCAGAATACCAAGGAACTTCCCTGAAAGGCTTTCAAAGCTCCCCACCCCTCCCTTGCGAAGGTGGAACCAAATCTGGGTAAAGAATCGTACAGCATCATAATTAGGCAGGCCCAGGTGAAAAGGTCAGGTATCTTGGGCAAGGCCTTCACCCATCAGTCTTGATGGGCAGGCACACAGAAGCAAAGACCATCGTTCTGGTGCCATTTAGCACCAAGGCCAAAAATGAAGTGCGTGCCAAAGACAAACGATGGGCCAATAAATATATATATATTTATATATATTTATAAGTGTAACATATTTTGCTGATAATGAAAAAGAAGGGAGACTACTATAGAACTATTTCGGGCTTATTTGCCTTCATCAGGTAGCCGCACCCTTACTGGGATTTGAATGTGGGGCCTCTGCCTATATATATATATATATGAGAGACGGTCTTGGTATATTCGGGCTTCTTCCAAATATATATATATATATTTGTTTTCGTAGATTTTCACCGGTACAGGTATGACGGTCTTGGTATATTCGGGTTTCTTCCCATGTAGGATTTGGAAATTTCTGGCGACGTTTCGACGAGGTCCCACTCGTCATCTTCAGGCTGGTGTTTCTGTCCTTGTTCTCAGGCGAACACTTCCTACACGGGAAGAAACCCGAATATACCAAAACCGTCATATATATATATATATTTGTTTTCGTAAATTTTCACGGGTATATGTATGTAGATTGTTCTGAGTTCGGGTTTTGCCCTGTGTAATATTTTACATGCAAAATATTACACAGGGCAAAACCCGAACTCAGAACAATCTACACACACACACACACACACACACACACACACACACACACACACATATATATATGCTGAATTTGAAAATTAAGGGATAGATCTATTTCAGCCTTATTTTGGCCTCATCAGCTAGCCATACCCACTGGGACTTGAACCTGCAACCTTTGCCTTGTAAGGCAGAGAATTATCCTCTAGGCTACAGTATCCAATCCCTTCAGCTCTGCACCAGGGAAAGGTTACATATTTTTGTGTCGAATCACCCTGGTGTATTGAAGGAACATCGCAGCTCCTTATTTGCCTCTCGGCCCAACCCAGGGCCATTTCCAAGGCAGTTAATTTTATTGATAGCCGACAATTCTATCTGTATGTGTCACATGTTTTTTTGCTGAATTTGAAAATTAATATATTAATATAAATTAATATATATTATTAATATAATAATATAAAAAAACAATATATGCCCAGGATGATATTACCTGTTTTCAATTTGGCTGTCCATCATAACACATTTTTGCACAGTGTCACTGTTTAATTGGAAAGATTTGTTTCTTAACTTCACCCTTGCCACCATTCTTGAGAGTTTATTCATTTAGGGAAGGATTTTTTAACAAGCTTTTTTTTAAAAAAGAGGAAAGCCAGAACTTGGTGCCCACGTCCATAAATCAATAGCTTAATATTGTAGAACATTTGCTATTTTATGTACCACTCTAGAGAAGTACCTGTGGTTAATCCAGTGGTTTAGGTCAGAGGTAGGCAAAGTTGGCTCTTCTACGATTTTGTGGAACTCAACTCCCAGAATTCCAGAGCCACTCATGCTAGCTCAGGAATTCTGGGAGTTGAAGTCCACATGTCATAGAAGAGCCAACTTTGCCTGCCCTTGGTTTAGATTGCCCTTTCCTACGACCGTTTTGCCACAGGGTTCCCAAAAATACACTTGTTGTGTTCATGAGAAGCCATTCCTACTACGGTTGGTTTAGTACAGGTCCTTCTTTCCCAAACAACACCTCCTGGATGTATTGGGCCAACAGCCATGCTGTCTTTTGGTCATTGCAGCCCCAATGCCTCTGGATGTTGTTGAGTTGAGCAAAGACTAGCCTGAAATCGGGGGCGGGCTGCTAGCCAGGACGCTAAACTGGGCTTGCCGCGGCGGCTCATAAGTGCTTGCAGGGCCAGCGTGATTTTGCTTCCGCACCTGTGGAGGTAGCAAAATCGCGCACGGAGCTGCAGGTCGCCCAGGTTTCGGCATGCGCGGAAACAAAAAAAACCCTCGCCGAAACACAGGTGGCACTTGCAGCTCCGTGCGCGATTTTGCTACCTCCACAGGTGCGGAAGCAAAATCGCGCTGGCCCCAAAAGTACAGTAGTACCTCTAGATACGAGCTGCTCCACATGCAAGTATTTCAAGATACGAGCCAGGAGGGGAGAGACATTTCTGTTCAAGTTCCGAGCTCAAATTCGGGATACGAGCCGAGCGTCCACTAGGTGGTGCAAGAATCCTTGCTTTTGGTTATCTCGGAGGGGAAAAACAAAGTCTAAAGCCATTTGTTCCAGATACGAGTTCGCTCGAGATACAAGCTCCCTTCTGGAACGAATTATGCTCGTATCTAGGGGTACTACTGTATTCAGGAGCCGCGGCAACAAGCCCAATTTAGCATTCCAGCTGGCAGCCCGCCCCCGGCTGAAATAAAAATCTGGCGTGTGGGGGAATAGGTATGTTAGAGACTCTTGCCTGTGTGGTCCTTCCATGTGACTCTGTGTCTCTCCTTCATTTCATAGTGAATTCATTGCGTAGGTGAAGGCTTCCCAGTGTCCAGGCTTCTCATAAGAAACTGGATTGTCTCATTCTGTGAACCGTCCGGCTTGTGTTGTCGTCATTAAAGGAGGCCACCCGTGCAGAATAAGTCACCCTTAGTTTCCTGCATGCGCCTCTCAGGTTTTACCGATCATCTTCCTTCACTTTGGTTGTTCATTTTATCATTGATTAAAAAGAATACCTTGTCAAAACACTAGCTCTGTCCCCTTTCTCTTTCTTGTGAGGGTTTTTTTGTTTTTTGTTACTGGATCACATGCTCTACACATCTTCCATCTCAACCAACCCAGGGGTAGGCAAAGTTGCCTCTTCTATGTCTTGTGGACTTCAACTCCCAGAATTCCTGAGCCAACCATGCTAGCTCAAGAATTCTGGAAGTTGAAGTCCACGTGTCATAGAAGAGCCAACTTTGCCTACCCCTGAACCAACCGATCAGCTAATCAAGGACCTGAAGATGTTTATTTTAGACCCAAACTCAATCTGGAGTATTTCACTATAGTCTCATAACCTAAACAATCGGTCAAGGAACTGATTGTCTAGGAATTCTTTACTCAAGAAGCTGAATAGAAGCATTTTGCTAAACGATTAGCACATGAACTGAAAGAGTCGGGCATTGTTTGTTATTTTATTTATTTACTTATGAAATGTATATGCTGCTCATCTCACTGTCCAAATGGTGGGGTTGATCCATTCCAAGAGATGAAGGACTTTTTGTGAGATTTGAACTCTTTACCCAATTCTGGTGCCATCAATTCCCAAGGAAGACTTCCTCATATAGCAGGAATTGGTGTTATATTTGAGGAATGGGTGTAAAGAAAAATTAACATAGTTAATTGACACCAATTGACATTTTTCTAGCCTACTGTGGTTTCCATAATTTGGCTGGGTTTTATTTAGTGCATAGAAGTGTATAGTGGTAGTGATGCCAGGAAGCTGCTTTTTGCCAGGACACAGTATAGCCCAGCATTCAACTCCGTTAAATTACTAATTCAGTCATCCTCATTTAAGTATGATAAAATTCCCATCACTTGCAGGACATCAAACTGGGAAAATGTGCTGCGGAAGAAATCCAACTTAAGACCTGTGGGTTTCAACTCCCAGCGGGCTGGCTAGGGAATTCTGGGAGTTGAAGTCCAGAAGTCTTAAAGTTGCCAAGGCTGTAAATCCCTGCTGTAGAAGCAGTGATAGGCTCCTACGGGTACGGTCAGGTATGCAGAACCGGTAGAAAAATTTTGATATTTTTCCCCCCTCTTTTTTTCGCTTCTGGGCTCTGGGTATGTTTTTCCTGTCGCAGTAAATTATGTTGAATGTGTATAATTTTACAAGAGCTTTTGCATGCGTGTGTGTGCGTATACATACACTTTATAGAGTAGATAATGTATATTTTTGTGTGCCTATGTGTAATATATATGTACACATATGGCATATATGAATAAAATTAAATAGTATATTTTGGATGTTAGTAATAGTAAAGGAAATTGTATCTCTTTGAGGAGAGGAGAGGCCAGGCACCCTAACCGGACCAGAATATCTCAGGGACCGCCTTCTGCCGCACGAATCCCAGCGACCAGTTAGGTCCCACAGAGTTGGCCTTCTCCGGGTCCCGTCAACTAAACAATGTCGTTTGGCGGGACCCAGGGGAACAGCCTTCTCTGTGGTGGCCCCGGCCCTCTGGAACCAACTCCCCCCAGATATCAGAGTTGCCCCCACCCTCCTTGCCTTTCGTAAAGTTCTTAAGACCCATCTCTGTCGTCAGGCATGGGGGAACTGACACATCTCCCCCGGGCCTATACAGTTTATACATGGAATGTTTGTGTGTGTGTTTGCTTTTAATAATGGGGTTTTTAGTGTTTTTTAAATTATTAGATTTGTTTTTTACATTGTTCTTGTTGTTGTTGTGAGCCGCCCCGAGTTTGCGGAGAGGGGCGGCATACAAATCTAATTAATAGTAATAATAGTAGTAATAATAATAATAATAATAATAATAATAATAATAATAATAATAATAATAATAAACCCAAACCCTTGACGTGAGTGACGTCAAGTGGACCACCTTTAAGCCAGTCAAATGACCTTTAAGTCACCCCTGGTCACATCGTCGAGCCACTCCCACCTGGTTACACGGCTGGCAAGACACACCCACAAAATAAGCCACACCCACAGTAATTTTTTTTGCGTGTAACTTCACTGTGTAGAAGAAATGTGTTATATGGACAGACAGATTAGACTTCCTTCATCCAGCAAAAGAGAAAGACAATTTTTAGAGACCACGGTTGAAACTTTTGGAGACGGTGAGAGAGAACCTGGGAAGTACTTCAAATTAAATCTTTCTACTTGTTTGTTCCATCAAGTGATGGTATGCTTTGGTTTAGAAGGTCTTTTAAATATTTCAATTGATGAAATTTGGATGTTAGAACCTTGGAATAAATGTTGATAATGAATAGGATATTAATTCTGTTTAATTACTGGTAAATGTTGAAATGGCACACTGCTTTTTAAATAGTCACTTTAATTTCCTTTTTTAAAAGAAATATCTTTGATGAGAACACACTAGGATGTAATGGATTCAGACAGTCAACATGTTCAAAGGCCATCAGCAATGTTTATGCACTGGCACTAATTTGAATTCTGCATTAAGTTCCCCAGTTCCCTATCAAATAAAAGGGAAATTTGCTGTTACATAAAATAATAGGAAGGTCTGAATAAAACCAGGATGAAAAACATTCTATACTGCTCAAAAAAAATGAAGGGAACACTCAAATGACACATCCTAGATCTGAATGAATGAAATATTCTCATTGAATATTTCAATTGCTCAACTATTCCATTTGCACAAGAACATGTGAAATTGATTGTCAATCAGTGTTGCTTCCTAAATGGACAGTTTGATTTTACAGAAGTTTGATTTACTTGGAGTTATATTCTGCTGTTTAAGTGTTCCCTTTATTTTTTGAGTAGTGTATTACATTGTAATTAAGGATGAATTAGTAAACATGGATTAACTACATCTCTCAGTTTGAATGCATTTGTTTGTAATGAAATAAGGAGGAAGAATATTAAAATACTTAATCTCAATCTAATTTAGATTACATCAAGAGTTTGTTACTCTGAAAAAAAAGCCCCACATATTTTCGGAAAGAAAGACCTTTTGTTCAAATGACAAGGTTTTTTGAAAACTCCAGGACAACCCAAGTCCCTATTAGGTCAAAATTTCACCCCATTTATTCTTAAATAATCGACTCTAATCTCCATGCAAGCAACCACTCGGACTTTCCTTTGCCTTGTGCTACGTGGATCTGTCCCAGCGGCATCTCATGGAACTTCTTCATGCTTCTGAATATTGTTAGACCCTTCCAGAGCTTGAGAGCTTCTTGCCTTGTCCAGGTTGCATTTTTGAGGAAAAAAAATGGAGGCTTGGGCTGTGCTTTGGGGACGGCGTGGGTCTTTTGTACGAAAGTTACCCTGTTCGCTTTCCTGGTTGGCGTGAATGCAGGTGGCGTGGGAGGAAGCTGGAGGTCAGAATGGATTGCGATAACGTACGGCAGTCCTTTGAAGCTGAGATCTCTTAACCTTGGCAACTTTGAAGACTTGTGGACTTCAGACTCCCAGAGTTCCTCAGCCGGCTTTGCTCCGTGGACTTCGGAGTTGTGGACTTCAACTATGGGAGTTGAAGTTCACACGTTTCAGAGTTGAAGTCCACAATACATGGAGAAAAGCTGGCTGAGGAACTCTGGGAGTTGAAGTCCACAAGTTTTAAGACTTGCCAAGGTTTGAGACTCCTGATTTAAAAAGAAAAGAAAACACAGGTCCCTAATATGTTGTTGTACTAATGGGTGCACACTGTCCCCGTCGCGTTAGGGTTGACCGGTTTGGCAGAAGTGGGCGGATGGGTGGAAAGATGCCTCGAACGCTTCCGAGAAGGTTGGCTCCATCCTGTGCTGTTGTGCGTTTGTGTTGGAAGGAGAGAGGGGGTTTCGGGGCGTCCCTGGGAACGCTTGTATTGATTGGCTGTGTTCTTTATGCTCCAGGTGCTGCTGCTTCTATAAGAGGAAACGAAAGAAGTCGTCTCAGCGCCAGAAATAACAGGTGTCTCCCGAAGGCATTTTTTGGGGGGGTCTTTTTTGGCGTACCTGCTGTTCCTGCCACGTCTTATTGAATGGGGGCCTCCGTTGGGGAAGGTCAAGAAACAAGGGACACTTTAAACCAAAAAAAAAAAAAAGAGGGGGAGAGACAGAGAGAGAGAAAAGAGAGAGAGGAGGGGGAAATTCCAAAATAAAAACATTCAGGTGGATCCCCCAGATGGTCTCCCTCGTTCACTCCTCGGATTCCTGAGGCTCCTTTTTCGTAGAATCCGGAGAGTACCACCCTCCCCATCCCTCCCCTCCCCTCCAGGCACTGGTTGCCCTTGGACGGAAGACGAGGCTGGCTACCCTCCCTTCCTTTTCTCTACATCCCTTCAAGGGGTTGGGGTGGGGTCATTCCTGGAGAATGTGCTTTGTTCCTCCTCGCTTTGGGAGGTCTCCACGTGCTCCCCCACCACCACAGGGGCTATTTCGTGAGCCGTAGGGCCAGAGGGAACTCACAGCTGCAAGGGGAAGAACGAGCCCAAGATTCTCTCCTACATCTCTCTACCCTCCAGGGTTTCCCACTCTCTCCCGGGCAGCCAAAACGGGACATTCCTTGATGGTTGCCTACATGGACGGTATCTGTGGCAGTAAGCCAACAGTCGGAGAATTGCAACCTAACTCTTCCAGTGGCCTTGAATTTTCTGGCTTCGGTGATGTCTCTCTTTTGCCCTCTCCCCGGAACGGTTGGAGAAAAAACTGTCCATTCTAAAATGAGCATAAGTTTGTTGCACTTTTAATTATTATTATTTTTTATTTTCTTTGTAACACGATGGATGCATATTACGCTGTTTGTGTGTGTGTGTGTATTCTCTCCTGGTGGCGGCGAGCGAGGCTAGCCCACGTGCCCGGCTTCCCTCACTCCTCTTGACCCAGGCTGCCCGCCCCTCTTTAGGACTCTGCCAAGGACTTTCGCCACGTTCTTCTTTAACAGCCCGATGGTGTTTGCGCCCTGCCGCTTACTTGAATTTTTTCCAGCTCCTCTTGGAATGCCCTGCTTGTGGTTCGTCTCCGTGGTGCCTATCTTGACCTAGCTTGAGATTGAAAAAAAATCTTTTTCTGCTGGCAGGAGGGAGCCCAAGTCAGCTGGACTGAACTTTGGACAAATGACCATGGAATGAAACGGAGAGGCCCTTTGAAAGCCTCTTTTAAACGGAGCAAAGCTCGGCCAGAGAGAGGACACTGCCGTTGCCTTATACTTCGTCTCTGGTTTGGGTTTTGCCAAGGTTTTTCAAGTCAATCTCTACAGACTACAAGAGGGTGTCATCTATGTAGTGCCTGCTGAATTTTTTTTTTTGGGTTTTGTAACCTGGGCCTGGTGTTCTTTAACACTTACCTGGGCACACAATGAGATAAACTATCAAAAAATGCAAGGTTTTTCTTTCTTTCCTCCCAAGCAGACAAGAACTTTGGGTACATTTTGAGAGAGGAACTGAAGAGGATTCTTCTTCAAAACCCTTGGATTCGCCTCCTAAACTCCGTATAAAAGGCAGCGCGACCCTGTTGATCCAGTGACTAATTTGGGGGCCTTCCTGGGAAGGAAGAAACTGCCTCCAGGATTGCAGGGAGAGAAACAAGCAAAGAGTTCCTTGTTAGCAAATGAAAGAACTGCTAAAGGTGAAAAAAGCCACTGGACTGGATGCCTGCTCATCTCAAAGACTCTCTTCATGCCTGATGTATGTCTTAATGTTAAAATCTGAGTCCCTCTTCTCTTTGCAGGGCTGTAGATTTGCTGCTCATGGCCCAATGAAGGGGCCAGGACCCAGATTTTCAGTGATCCGCGTATTCTCTTGAGTTCTACCTTTTCCCAAAAATGGGGTGTGACACATAAACCCAACTCTTCATCCTCCTCTTTCAATCGCAGGTAAAAAAAAGAGTTGAGAGTTTATCCCTTGGCAGTTCATTCTCTCCACAAATTAACTTGCTGTCCATTAAATACCAATTGAAATTAGCTTTTTGTTCTACCTTAACCAAAGGAATCGGGCTTGCTTCCTGGAGGAGATAAAAAAACAAAGAATTCAGAAAGCAAAACTGCGGCTCTTTAATTCTAACAGGAGCAGCGTTAAACTCTTGCCCATTTTGAAAATCCTGAAAGTGGAATATATTTACACCGAGCAAGGCAATGTAAGAATTCCCCCTCCCTCTCCAACAAGGTACAACTCGAAGCTTGGAAAAAGGGAGAGCTATGTTTTCAACTAAGAACAGCTTGGTTTCTAAATCCTGAGTAAACCTCTAGTAAGAAATAGGACTAGAGAAACGGACGTCCTGTAGACAGCTTTTAGAACTCTCCCTTGCTTATAAGCTAATGATTCATTTTGCAGAGCGCTAGTCTGCTTCACAAACAGTTCTCCATTTGCTTCTTTGGATGTTGTAATATCCGCATTTGAATATGTGGCCTCCTTTTCCCAACGAGGCAAAATAATATTGGCCTCCAGTCTCAGATAATTTACTTCTGAACTGTGTTGAAAAACCTGCGTGTTTTTCCCAGAGCCGTGTCTATTTAACGGTGAGGATGGAGTTCTTGAATTCCTTACTAGCTTGGCACGAGTTTTTTTCCCCGTCGGAACGAAATATCAGCCGATATTTGGTATCTGTTTAGAAAAGAAAGAGAACGATACCCAGTTATCTAGAAAGAGGGCTTCTCACATATATATGCATGTTCATCGGCTGTTGATTATTTTATCCTAAAAAAAAAAAGGACTCCATCTCTGCTCGAGCCGAATTTTATCCTCAAACCTTTCCATATCCTTGAAGTTAGCAAATCTCTTTTGTCAGTGCGATCGCTCGTTCTGACTTCTATTTTTTAAAAAAGAGTAAATAAATAAGCTCAAATGGCTAATCTAGAAGAAGGTCTGAATTCACATTAAAAAAAAAAATAGTACATCCCTCGCGCTGAGAATGACCAGCGTTAGAAAAACTCTTTTAACTTCACGGTGGCTTCGATACCTTTGCTCTCTTTCAGTTGTTACTCGTTGAACATAAAATCCCCCTGAACCAGTGATGGGGTGGAGGCCTCCAGAGACATTTGGGCCTGCCCAGATGTTCCTAAACCCAAAAATCTGTTCTTCCATTTCTTTCATGTACCACACCACCTACAAGGGGGTGGGCAAATGGTTACTGCTGCTCCTTGGTTCACAGCAGCCTCCAAGTGAGTCTTTCCCAAGATTTGGCGAGCAGCAACTTTTAAGGTAGATGGGAGATACCAGGGCCAGCCCCTGGCGTGTAGCGTAGTGTTTTTTGGGGTGGGTGGGTCATAAACGTGCACTGCCAAATTCATACTTTCCCGTAAGCGCAAAGCCATAATCTTTGCTTTCTCAAGATATTACGAGAAGGGGAACAGATTTATGCCTTGTCTGTTCTCTTCCTCGGGGCCTCGAAGGGACTGTATAAAGCCCTCGCCTGGAAGGCCAACAATTTTACTAGTTTTCAGCATCAGTGACCGAGGATTGAGAGGTCGATCGCTTTCTGTAGACCTTGATGTTGGCGCCATCGCTAGCAATGAAAGGACCCAGGGGTAGATGGCCTCGGGCGGTTCTCCGAGCTCTCTCTCTGATGCGCATCACATAAGTGATCGGAAACAAACTTGTCTTTCTACAAACTCGTGTTTTTAACTGTCCGTGGAATTGTTCTGTGAAGGGTGGAGAAATGTTCAGGTGTATTGAAGTTATAGGAATTATATTAATTATACCAAGGGCTGGGCAGATCGCAGTGCCCGGCCAACTCCCTGATTTAGCACAGCTGATGGCAGGGGGATGCTGGGATTTGTAATTCGGCTCTTTCAAAAGCCGCCCCCTCCCCATTCTCTGTCCCTGCAGGGGGTGATTTTCGGGAAAGAGGGGGGGGACCTTTATTCCTGTATTCGATATGCAGCACGCCTAGAGTTCGAACGTGTTTGCTTCCATTCGCGTAATTGCCAAATTCGCACAATAGGACCCCTCCCCACAATATTTTTTCACCCGCCAGGTCCCCATGCCAAGTCCCAGGAGAAAGCTACCCCCTTCTTCTCCCCAAAGCTGGGGGCTGCCTGTTCCCTGCCTCCTGGGATCAGCTCCGAGCTTAAATATCCCTCACCGAAAAACGTTGAGAGAGCGCCAATCCAACCTAGGGCAGGAGTAGGAAAGCTTCGGTGTAACATCTCTCGCCCTTTACAGACTGTCTCAGGAATGTAATCGCTTCCCCCCACCCAAAAAAGATATATTTTTTGCCCTCCCCAATTGTGCTATTGCTGTATGACTTTAGGTGCTACCTTGTGGAATTTAGAACAGCAGTTGCCTTTTCCCACCTAGGAAGCCCAGCGAATGGGGGCAAAAGTGGGTTTTGGCCGTGATAAGAAGAGAAAGACTTTGGGCGTCCCGTCTGGACCAGAACCAAATATCGCATCTTCTCCAGCAGGGAGAAATGCCAAGCCGAATGGTTTGCTCTCATTGGAAACCTTGTGATGTATATTTTATTACGTCGGTGTCTCTCGCCAACCTCGGCTGGACGTTGTGCTTTTAATAAACCGCGGGGTTGGGGGCTAGGCGAACGAGGGCAGCTCTTCTTAACCGTCAAAGAAAAATCAGCTGTGAAAAAACCTTTTTATTTCTCGTGTCTCTCTCTCTCTTTTTTTTAAAGTATTATGTGCACTGTTCTGATTCTTGTTGAAATGCCTTTTGGGTTTTTTTAAAGAAAATTTTTTAAACCGTTTTATTTGAAACACAGGATGCAATGTTTTAACTGTCCTCTCATCACCCGTGCCCTGCGATGGCCGCTTGGTGGTGACCGTGAAATACCTGAATGTCAGTTTGAAATGCATTTGAGAAACCAGGATAAGGGCTTATCTATGCCATGCGTGGGGGGGGGGGGGGGTCTTGCTACGGATCTTTCCAGCGCACCTGTTTGAATGGGACATTTGCAAGAAATGTTGTGTACCTTGAATTCCTTCTCTCCTCCCCTACCGGCACCATTTTAATGTAAAATAAAACATTGATTTTGCTCTGTTCACTTCCGGTCTGTTCATTGTTTCACCACAAATCTCGAGCCCCCCGGAATTAATAATCTTGAAATCAGAATGAAAATGCCAGAGTGCTCTTCTTTGAACAGGTAACTCCTTGATTTATGACAAATTGGGAGCAGAAATCCAGTCGCAAGTTGTTGTGGTCATAGGTTGAGGCCCCCACATGACCAGATCGGGGTTTTTTTTCACATCTATGTGCAACTGGATTTTCTGGTTTTACTTTGAAGAAGTTTTCTTCGGCTCTGACTGGATGGTGGGAAATGGAAGGATGTTGTGAGCCGCCCCGAGTCTTAGGAGAGGGGCGGCATACAAATCTAATAAATTAAACCAAACCAAATTAAATTAAATTAAATTAAATTAAATTAATCCATAACTCTTTCACAGTCTAGTTTATTTGCCAAGAATCTAGTTGTAAAGTGTTCTGCCGGGCTCTCTGGTAGACTCCTCCCAAAAATTCACAGGTACAAATTTCAGACACACACACGTTTGAAAATTCAAAACAATGTTCTTTATCATGAAAATTCACTTAAACCAAGCCCTCTTTTGGTATAGCAAAGAGCACTGGTCTCCAAACAAACTGGTAATTTGTACAAGTCCCTTATCAGTTCTGTGATACTTAGCTTGCAGCTGTGAGGCAATTCACAGTCCTTCTTTCACAAAGTGAAACACACTTTGCTCTGGTTTAGTTTCCAAGCGGGGAAAAATCAGCACACAAAGGTCAAAGTCAGCAAAGCAGTCACGAAACACAACGATCAGATAATCCTCCACAATGGCCAAACCCACAGGCTGCTCTTTATAGCAGCCTCACTAATGACCACAGCCCCACCCAACCACAGGTGGCCTCATTTTCTTTGATAATAATCTCTCAGTTGTTGCTGCCTATGCAATGCTCTCCGCATGCGTGGCTGTATCATTAACTCTTGTTCTGAATCCAAGGAGGAGCTAGATAATTGGTCTCCTTCTGAGCTGTCTGCCACACTCTCCTCCTCCCTGTCACTCATGTCTTCTTGGTCAGAGGAGCCTTCATCAGCAGATTCCACCGGGGGCAAAACAGGCCTGCAGCATGTGGATGTCTCCCCCACATCCACAGTCCTTGGGGCAGGAGCTGGGCCAGAGCCAACCACAACATAAAGTATCTTTATGGGTGGATTCCTGGCAAACAACCTTTGGTTGTAAGATCCTTCAATTTCCCACCGTCCGGTCAAAGCTGAAAGAAGCCTCTTGGATAAGAAGCGAAACGTCTTCAAAAGAAAAACCAGAAAGTCCAGTTGCCTCTTGAAAAAGTATCTTGAGACAACCATGATCTAGAGCAGTGTTTCCCAACCTTGGCAACTTGAAGATATCTGAACTTCAATTCCCAGAATTCCACAGCCAGCGAATGCTGGCTGTGGAATTCTGGGAGTTGAAGTCCAGATATCTTCAAGTTGCCAAGGTTGGGAAACACTGCTCTAGAGCAGGGTAAGCATAGCTGGCTGGAGAATTCTGGGAGTTGAAGTCCACAAGTCTTAAAAGTTGGCAAGTTTGAATGACCTCTGCATTTAATCACCTCCGTTAGGCAAATCCATTCTTCTGGAGGGACATGTTTTTGCTGGAAAACCAGCACAGAACCAGAAACTGGCAATAAACGTCACAAATCACAATAATAAATCGTGTTGTAAAACATCGTGCCTCCTCACAAGGTTAACCTACCTGCAGGGACAAGGTTTGTTTTTCAAAAAGGCTTAACTTTTTTTTGTATATAATGAACCTTTAAAATACAGTGCTTCCACGCATGCTAAGAGCTCAGCAACATTTATATAAAAGATTGCTGGGATTCCCGGGATGTAATTTTTGATGAGATAAAGCCCACTTTCGGGTGTTTTAAAATCTATATTTTGGATTTTTACGTATTACTATTACACAAATCACTTTCCTATTTTCTGCTAAAATCAAATGCCGAAAGGTCCATCTTTAACCAAGCTTCTAACCGATTTTCTTCTGGGCCTAAAATACACTGCTCAAAAAAATAAAGGGAACACTCAAATAACTTCCTAGATCTGAATGAATGAAATATTCTCATTGAATACTTCGTTCTGTATAAAGTTGAATGTGCTGACAACAAAATGAAATTGGCCGCGTCTCGCCCACACTGACCCCTACAGGAGCAGAGCGGTACCGTTCCTCGCGCGCTCCTTTCTGGGTAACGTAGTCTGGCCAGACCAGCCTCCCTCTTCCCTGCCTCTTCTTTGTTGCCACTTGGACCAATGGGCGCGCCGCCGCCCTCCGTGCCAGCTTCCCATTGGGCCGCTCGGCTTGCCCAATACGAGGCTGGAAACGTGGCATTCCTTTGTCGCAGCTGGGTTCTTCGCCGTTTTGTTTCCCTCCCTTCCACCCCTCTGGCGATGGAACGCGCCAATCCCGGCCGCTGAAGCCTTCGCTCCGCCCGCCTCGGGGTCGTACCATTAGGGAGGCGAGAGGGGTGGGTGGGGAAGAGGGAGGGGGAAAAAGCAAAGCTCGCGAGGGGAAGGGGGCGGATGCTGGCGGCGCGGCGGGCACTGTGGCCGGGCTGGCGTGGCTGGAGCTGTGAGCGGAGGAAGATGAAGTTGCTGGCGGCTGCGGCCCTGCTGGGGCTGGGCGGGGGTCTCCTGATGCTGCTCTTCCCGGGCACGCACGCCGAGGAGCGCAAGAAGGGGCCCAAGGTCACCGTGAAGGTGAGCAAGCGGGGAGGCTCAGGATTCCCCATGCCCCCCCTCCCTCCACCCCTCCCTTGCTTTGCACCCGGATCCGGTGCACGTGCCGCGCCCCTTCGGATTGCAACTGGCCAGGTGTTGCTTCCTCGTGTGGATGCACGTACACGTGCACTGAAAACAACGGGAACCCTGAATCCCTTGCAACAGTCTGGCAGCTTGCCGGGTTTTTGCTTCTTCGTGTGGATGCACGTACACGTGTATTAAAAAACCAACGGGAACCCTGAATCCCTTGCAACAGCCTGGCAGCTTGCCAGGTTTTGCTTCCTCGTGTGGATGCACGTACACGTGTATTGGAACCAACGGGAGCCCTGAATCCCCTCGGCCAGATGACAATAAGGCGGCGGGATATAGCAATAGCATTTAGTCTTATATACAGCCCCCTCTAAGCGGTTTACACAATCAGCCCCTTGGCCCCAACAATCTGGCTCCTCATTTGACCCACCTCGGAAGGATGGAAGGTTGAATCAACCTTGAGCCTACCGAGATTCGATCTGCCCAACGGTTGGCAGCCAGTGCTGCAATCTAGCCACTGCACCACCGAGGCTCCTTGGGATATGATGCCCAAGCCCCCCCACCATAGGTAGGTAGCATGGGAAGGTGAGCGGACCAGATCCAGGGATCGTTTGCAGGTGAGGAATTGGGGCTCAGGCGCTTCCCTATGAAGCGGGGCCTTTCCAGGGATAGGCCCATTGTCCCCCTCTCGGTTGCAAGGTGGAGGGTTGGCAGGCGGGCATACATCTGAGAGCCCCGGAAAAGAAGGAGGTTTTTTGCCCAGGGTGATCCTGTCTGGCTTGCTTTCTTGGGGGACTAACCTGCTGCAGGATTGGGAGGAAACCCACTTGGATTCGCTGGGATGGACGCCTTGGCTGGTGTAAATGCAGGAATCGGTACCCCTGAATTTAAGATCTAGGGGAAGAGCCTTCTCTGTGGCGGCCCTGGCCTTCTGGAATCAACTCCCTCCGGAGATTTGAACTGCCCCCACCCTCCTCGCCTTGCACAAGACTCTGAAGACCTATCTATGTCTCCAGGCATGGCGTAATTGATGTATCCCCTTTTGGCTAGTAAGATTTATGTGTACTTATGACTGGGTAGTATTGACTGTTTTTAAAGTGATAATGGGTTTTTAGCTTTAGTTTTAATTATTGTATTTGTACTGAATTGTTTGTTGGTTTATTTATTTATTTATTAGATTTGTATGCCGTCCTTCTCCGCAGACTCGGGGCGGATCACAACAACAATAAAACAGTGTACAATAAACAAATCTAATATTTAAAAATATCTAAAAACCCATTACAGTATTTTAAAAACAAACATTTATTGTTGTGAGCTGCCCTGAGTCTTCGGAAAGGGGCGGCATACAAATCTAATAAATTATTATTATTATTATTATTATTATTATTATTATTATTATTATTATTATTTTGCTTCCGTGCATGCACAGGGAGCAAAATCTCGCAAGGCGACATGTGCAGTTGCGCAATTTTGCTGGGTTTTTTTGCATGGAACCTGAAATCTCACGCAGCCGCGCGTCCTCTCGTGAGATTTTCCTGTTTGCACATGCACAGAAGCCAAATCTCCCTACAGTGTGCCCGCCCGCCGGTCACCCAGAGTTGTGCGCGCATTGCCACGTACCTGGGTCACGTGATCCCTTTCTGAGACCTCCTGACAAGCTCCATGGGGAAGGCAGTTCCCGTTTAACAACCTGATATTAACAACTGAAGTGATTCACTGAACACCTGTGGGAAGAATGGGTCGCAAAATGGGGCAAAACTCAATGCTCGCTTAGCAACAGAAATTTTGGGCTGCCGGTACCTGTATTACGTTTCGTTCTGAAGCCGCTGTGGAAGCTTATGTTTGCGATTATTGTAGTGATGTTGTGACTCTGCTATAACCTTTGGATCCATGAAGCGAAGTTGTGTGGCAGCCAACGGTGCCTGGGTACCCAAGATGGCCACCAAGAATGGCGGCCTAAATTCAGAATAGAACCAAGTTCTCCTAAGAATCAGCCGGTCCATGATTCTCTCTGTTTCTCTCCCTAGGTTTATTTTGATATAAAGATCGGGGAAGAAGAAGTGGGGCGTATCGTCATCGGCCTCTTTGCAAAGACGGTTCCAAAAACGGTGGAGAATTTTGTCGCGTTAGCCACGGGAGAGGTAAGTTGGACGTGGGTTCCACGCCGTGAGTAGCTACTCAGGGTACAATCCGGTACAGAGAACGAGTAGAAAATAAATTGGTCAGGTACGCAGAACCGATAGAAAGAAATTTGGACATCTTTCCAAACTTCTAATAAATATGCACAATAGTAGTATGGTTAGGATTTAACTTTTGTGTTTGTACTTTGCTTAGATATGAAGTTTATGGGTTTTTTTAATAATAAGGTAACATAAAATTTCTTCTTTTCACTTAAAGTAATAGGTTGACTTAACATATTAATAATGTATTCTCTTTTCTGTATTGCAATTTGACTTCTTGAACAAGCGGGGTATTTGCAACCCCAATTTTATGTTAAATGTGTGTTTGTATGTTTGTCAATTTTAAGAAAATCAATAAAGTTTATTTAAAAAAAAAAGAAAGAAAGAAATTTGGTCAGGTACACAGAACGAGTAGAAAATAAATTGTTCAGCTACCCAGAACCAATCGGAAAAAATTTGGTCAGGTACGCAGAACCAATAGAAAAATAATTGGTCAGGTACGCAGAACTGATAGAAAAAAATTGATTTTTTTTTCCCCTTCTGGGCTCTGAGTATGTTTTTCCTATCGCAGTAAATGAGGTTGAATGTGTATAATTTTAGAAGAGCAGTTTATATAGTAGATAATGTATATTTTTGTGTGCCTGTGTGTAATATGTAGGTACACATATGGCATATATACATAGAATTAAAGATTATATTTTGTATGTTCAGCAATAGCAAATAGATGGGGAAATTGTTTCTCTTTGAGGCGAGGAGAGGCCAGGCATCCTAACCCTAACTCAAACCCTTGACATGACATGGGAATCAAACCCCTGACTCAGGGGATTTGACTGTCAATGTTTATTGTTTGGGTGCCCTAAGTCCACTACTCTCATGCTTTGCTGCTTTTGTGTTTTCAGAAAGGATTTGGCTTCAAGGGCAGCAAGTTCCACCGTGTGATCAAGGACTTCATGATCCAGGGGGGTGATTTTACGCGGGGCGACGGAACAGGAGGTAAGACAACAGACCCTAACAGGAGATTCCAAATTCAATCTCTTCCAAGCCTTTCATGTTTTGTGGCCCATAGCAAACAATAACAATAGCACTTAGGCTTACTATATTTTTCAAAAGTACAGTGTTCCCTCGCTTTTCGCGGGGGATGCGTTCCGAGACTACCCGCGAAAGTCAAATTTCCGCGAAGCAGAGATGCGGAAGTAAATACACTATTTTTGGCTATGAACAGTATCACAAACCTTCTCTTAACACTTTAAACCCCTAAATTGCAATTTCCCATTCCCTTAGCAACCATTTAGATTATTACTCACCATGTTTATTTATTAAAGTTTATTAAAAAAAATATTTATTAAAAGCAGACGAAAGTTTGGCGATGACGTATGACGTCGTCGGGTGGGAAAAACCATGGTATAGGGGAAAAACCCGCGAAGTATTTTTTAATTAATATTTTTGAAAAACCGTGGTATAGACTTTTCGCGAAGTTCGAACCCGCGAAAATCGAGGGAACACTGTATAAGACGTTCCGTACTCTAAGACCTTTTTTGGGGAGGGAAAAAAAATCTGCCTCTGCCTCCTAGCAATTTGCCTCCGTGCAGCAAAGAACAAACAGCCCGTTTCAATTCCAGCACAGCCTGATTAGCAAAAAGCAGCTAATTGCCGGTTGGATCAGCCTCCTGACAATCAGCTGTTTCGGGCTACACCGTAGGATCAATGGCCCCAGGCCTGTTGGAAAACCCAATTCTTTACCACTTTCCGGAAGGCCAATAGGGTGGCGGTAGTCCGGATCTCAGGAGGTAACAGGCTCCAGAGAGCCGGGGCAGCCACAGAGAAGGTCCTGTCCTGTGGACACACTAGCCGACACTGTTTAGCCGATGGGACCTGGATAAGACCAACCCTGTGGGCCCTTATCAATATAAAAGCAAATAATGCGTGCAAATTCATTAGGAAAGAAATTAAAGCTCGGAATTTGGGTGGGAGGAGGAGGAGGAAGAAGAGGAAGACAGTCGCTGCCCAGAGCAAAGGGAGCGTTTCTTTTCTCTGGGTGCAGGCAGGGGTTTATTCCCTCTCCAAGCGCCCAGAGAAAGGAAAATGCTTCGTTCGCTCTGGACTGCCAAAGCCTCCTTAAGCGCCACCGAAAGGCTCCTCTGGCAGCCCAGAAAAGCCCAAGATGGCTGAGATTAAACGGGGAATGGCAGGAAACTGGCCGGGCCTTCGTGCCGCTCTCAAATTTCCTGAGAAATTTTTCCGGGCTCGGGTTCTTAAGTAGAAAATGGTTCTTAAGAAGAGGCAAAAAAATCTTGAACACCCGGTTCTTATCTAGAAAAGCTCTTAAGTAGAGGCGTTCTTAGGTAGAGGTACCACTGTATATATATATATGTTTTTCCCCCTTCTTCTTCTTCCCTGGTACAAAGCTGAAAGGATGTAGCCTAGAGGTTAATTCTCTCCTTTATAAGGCAAAGGCTGCAAGTTCAAATCCCAGCGAGGGTACGGCTAGCTGATGAAGCCAGGACAAGGCCGGAATAGATCTATCCTAGTCTCCCTTGATTTTCAAACACCCGGTTCTTATCTAGAAAAGCTCTTAAGTAGAGGCATTCTTAGGTAGAGGTACCATTGTGATTCGGTATATCATAGATAGGTGAAGCTTGGTGTCAGCTTTTGTGGAAACACAATTTCTGAAAAGCTAGGAAGTGGGTGCTAATGAGTTCCAGTGGTGTGCATAATAAGTTCTAACGTCTGAAAAAGGACCCAGGGGCCACCAAGGACCTCAGAAGATGCAGGTCGATCCCAACTTGAAAGTCTTAACTCTCTGCTGCTTTGGATAGTGTTGTGATTCCGTCTGAGGCCCCTCAGGGAACGGCTGATCCTCTGCCGGCTTCCTGCTCAGAGGGGGAGGATGAGGAACAGGAGGTTCAGGCAGACGGGGAGGAGGAATCTCAGGCTGAGGGAGAGGGAGGACAGCCAGAGTCCCCCTCGGGGGAGCTCTCTCCAGCAAGCAGCCTGGATTCCTTAGATGAAAATGCACAAGCAATCATAGATCTCCGGCAGAGAAGAGCAACACAACGAAGGGGACAATTAGCCAGGTACTTTCAGCACTAAAGAGGCAACAGCTGGGTTTGGGTGTGGTGCTCTCTGGAAAGGCTGAAAAGGCAGACCCACTCTTCCTGGCTTGTGGAGTATTATCTTTGGGAGTCCTGGGACCTGGCTGTGATCTTTGGCGTCTTGGAATTCTGGTTTGTGACTTTGAATACTGAAACCTTGGGGGGAAAAGGTGTGGGTCTTATTCTCTACAGTGGTGGGTGTGCCAGCAAGAAGTCTGCTGTATTGTCTGGCCATCAGGACTCTGCTGTGAAGTCTCATAGCCTGCCTGTTGGGAAGAACAGGTTTTTCTCTATGTTTATTTTTCAAACTATAAAGTGCTTTCGCTTTTACCAGCGTGTCTGGCTGCTTTTTCCAGTTGGTGTTGAAGTCTGGGGGCACCCAGACAGAACAGATAGCATGACATCTTTCTACTCCTTCGTCCTTTCCCAGGGAAGAGCATTTATGGAGACCGCTTCCCAGATGAGAACTTCAAGTTGAAGCACTACGGGCCGGGATGGGTGAGCATGGCCAACGCTGGCAAGGACACCAACGGGTCTCAATTCTTCATCACTACCGTCAAGACTTCCTGGCTGGATGGCAAACACGTGGTCTTCGGCAAAGTTCTGGAGGGGATGGTGAGTTGGACTTCAGAGCTTGTCTTGTTCATCTTTCTCAATCTTAGGTTGGGTGGACGACTGGACGTCAATTTCCCAGCTATGCTGATTGGGGAATTCTGGGAGTTAGTTAGTTAGTTAGTTATTTTTAATTAGATTTCTATCAAATTGGCCTGCACTGGCTGCCGATTGGTTTCCGGTCACAATTCAAAGTGTTGGTAATGACCTTTAAAGCCCGACATGGCATTGGGCCAGAATACATCCGGAACCGGCTTCTACCGCACGAATCCCAGCGGCCGATAAGGTCCCACAGAGTTGGTCTTCTCCGGGTCCCGTTGACCAAACAATGTCATTTGGCGGGCCCCAGTGGAAGAGCTTTCTCTATGGCGGCCCCGGCCCTCTGGAATCAACTCCCCCCGGAGATTAGAACGGCCCCCACCCTCGTCTTTCGCAAATTACTCAAGACCCACCTTTGTCGCCAGGCATGGGGGAGTTAGGATATTCCTTCCCCATGGCCATTACAAGTTATGTATGGTATGTTTGTGTGTATGTTTGGTTTTTATAATAAGGGTTTTTAGTTGTTTTATTAAATTGGATTGTTACATGTTGTTTTTTATCATTGTTGTTAGCCGCCCCGAGTCTGCGGAGAGGGGAGGCATACAAATCCAATAAATAATCATAAATAATAATAATAAAAGTAATAGAAATAGGCAATTCTGTGTTAGCAAAAATTTCAGAAGGGAAGCATTTAGGGGTAGTGGTTTCCTAGACCAGATGTAGGCAAAGTTGGCTCTTCTATGTGGACTTCAGCTCCCATAATTCCTGAGCCCATCAGGCTAGCTCTGGAATTCTGGAAGTTGAGGTCCACACGTCATAAAAGAGCCAACTTTGCCTACCCCTGTCCTAGACCTTCAACTGATCCTCGAAGCTGCAACAGAGACCATTAGAACTTGAGATGGTGGAGGCCAGAATGATGTCCTCCTTCCATGCTAGGATGGGCCCATCGTCTCAGGACTTTCGTTACTCCCTCTCTCTTAGGATGTCGTCCGGAAGGTGGAAAGCACCAAGACCGACAGTCGCGACACCCCCCTGAAAGATGTCACCATCGCGGACTGCAACGTCATTGAGGTGGAGAAACCATTTGCCATTGCCAAAGAATAATCGGGGGGCTGCTCGGAGGGCCAGTTTCTGGTCTGGAAAAAGGGCTGGAGGCCCTATTCTCTTCCTGGGGTCTCATCCATCCTTCTCCAGCTGTTGAGCACCCGTCTCCCCTCCGTGCTGGGTGGTGGGGCCTCCCATTTCTGCAACCACAGCTCAACTCTTCCTCTTCCATCATTGGCCACCGCGGAGGCCCAGGAGTGTTGCGTCGTCACATTCTTTTTGTAAAAAAAAAAAAAAGCACATGGACCAATAAACGTGACCATTGTGTGTTTTTTTAAATAGAATGTCTGCCTTGCCTTTGTCCTCTCGTCCACCCGGAGAAGTCCATTGTGTTCTGTCTCGTGCGGCAGCCGGTCAGTAAATATCCCCAAATTAAAACTCAAACACAAAGGTTTTGAAATGAACAAGAGTCTATTTACCAATTCGTTTTGTGGAATTACACAAACGTGAACCAAACAGTGTCTTTCAACTGCCAAAATCCAGGCGTGAGGCTACGTTGATAAGATAAAGTCCCAAAGAGTTGCTTCTGGAGCCAAAGTCTGCTTACAGGATTATTAACCCTATGAATGTCCAGTACTGTAGCAAGGTTTGTCAGGCAAGACAACTCTTCACATGCTCCTCCAGAGGCACGAATGTTGGTTTTTTGCCAAGATCACCTTCCAGCTCCTCCCCCTTATACACTCTGGGAGTGCAGACTATGCACAGCTGTGCTCACTTCCTCTTCCTGAGCCTCCGTAACTGCTCCTGCCTGCCCCGCATCCTTTTTACCCGCACATTCAGGATCGGATCCCTTATCTCCTCTTCCTCCTCCTCAGACCCTGGCAAAGCCCCAGTTGGGGGTTCTATAGCCTCTTAGGCTCCTAACTCCCAGTCTCTCCCTCCACCTCCTCGCTGTCCGACACCTCCAACAGCCACACAGGCCAACCGTGCCCAGATGGCCTTCAGTTCATCAGGCTCAAAGTTCGTTGCCAGATGACCTGGCTGTGAGCCAACCCCAACACATTGTAGTTGGTGGTGGCACCAAACATGGTTTTAACACATAAAGCCCAGTTCGAAGGGTGGAAGGTCCCAAGAGTTGCCTTTTGGTGAGCAGAAGGAAGGTCAAATCGTAGTAGCGATGTCCAATTTTGGAAACGGAGGAAGTTGTTTTGGGCACCCCTAGTGGGAAACGGCATCCTTCGCAGTATGAAGAGCTTTTAAAGAAGTGATAGCAATAGCACTTAGTCTTATATACCACTTCATAGTGCTTTATATACTGCTGCATAGCTCCCAGTGGGGAAAAAAGGACCCAGAAGAGGTCGTGACAGCTGTCAGCCTTGATAGCTTCAAGGCAGGATGGGACAGATTCATGGATGCCAAGTGTATCCACGGTGGCTATTGAAACGGATGTCCAAGTGCCGCCTCTATGTTGGTTGAGGCAGGCAGGGTTCCCTTGGGTCCCATTTGTTGGGGGTTAGGGGAAAGGGTGGGTTTTGCCTTCTCTTTCTGCTCAAGATCCCCATGGACCATTGGTGGACCACTGACACAGAATGCTGGACTCAATGGTCTTTGGTCTGATTCAGCATGGCTCTTCTTAGGTTCTTGTGACCCTCACAGGACACAAAACCACGAGAAAAGTATGATGAAGCCTTCTCTTAATGAGAAATGACAATTAGCTTTGACTCTCTGCTCAGATGTTTATCTCTGATCCAATTTAACACGGAAAGGTGTCAACATGGACTGCAATGCATGAGTTTGCTTGTGTAAATCCTGCTTGTTATATAAACGGGTGTTATTTAAAATCTTGCCGCGTGGATTCTCCCTTTGTTCTGATTCAAATAGGCCAGAACAGAACATTGGAGAAGGATTTAGCCTTTGCAAAGCTCATTAGGACGGATCTTGGAGAGGCTGCCACTTAAAAAGCGGTTTGAGAAAATTCTATTTAAGATACGTAGACGTCCCAACTCGCAGAATTCGTACCAATTCAAATCTTGTTCAGTTTTAGCAAATCTGTTGTACTTTCATAGAAACATAGAAGTCTGACGGCAGAAAATGACCTCATGGTCCATCTAGTCTGCCCTTATACTATTTTCTGTATTTTATCTTAGGATGGATCTATGTTTATCCCAGGCATGTTTAAATTCGGTTACTGTGGATTTACCAACCACGTCTGCTGGAAGTTTGTTCCAAGGATCTACTACTCTTTCAGTGAAATAATATTTTCTCATGTTGCTTTTGATCTTTCCCCCAACTAACTTCAGATTGTGTCCCCTTGTTCTTGTGTTCACTTTCCTATTAAAAACACTTCCCTCCTGGACCTTATTTAACCCTTTAATATATTTAAATGTTTCGATCATGTCCCCCCTTTCCCTTCTATCCTCCAGACTATGCAGATTGAGTTCATTAAGTCTTTCCTGATAGGTTTTATGCTTAAGACCTTCCACCATTTTTGTAGCCAGTCTTTGGACCTGTTCAATTTTATCAATATATCTTTTTGTTGGTGAGATCTCCAAAACTGGACACAGTATTCCAAATGTGGTCTCACTAGCGCTCTATACAGTAGGATCACAAATCTTCCTCTTCCTGCTTGCTATACCTCTAGCTATGCAGCCAAGCACCCTACTTGCTTTCCCTACCGCCTGACCGCACTGTTCACCCATTTTGAGACTGTCAGAAATCACGACCCCTAAATCCTTCTCTTCTGAAGTTTTTGCTAACACAGAACTGCCAATACAATACTCAGATTGAGGATTCCTTTCCCCCAAGTGTATTATTTTACATTTGGAAAAATTAAATTGCAGTTTCCATTGCTTTGACCACTTATCTAGTAAAGCTAAATATTTTGCCATATTACAGACGCCTCCAGGAATATCAACCTTATTTCATGCTTTAGAGTCATCAGCAAATAGGCAAACCTTCCCTACCAAATCTTCCCCCACAAACATATTATATTATGTCACTCACAAACATGCTTGCTATATCTCTAGCTATGCAGCCAAGCATTCGACTCGCTTTCCCTACCGCTTGACTGCACTGTTCACCCATTTGGAGACAGTCAGAAACAATAAATAAAATAATAAACCACAGTGCATTTAATTGATACCCTACTCAACAAACCTAGGATCTACTGCTATGGATTTTTTTCCCCACCCCTCCATTGGGTGAAACCAAGGTGGTGTTTTCTGTATGTCATGCCCTCCGTTTCCTCTGCTTTTCACACGCTCCCTTCCCAGTTGCGAAGAAGGCCTCCCCACAGCAAACCCTAGGCAAGGGAGAAAGGCGCAGAAGACCAATCCCATGAGCCACTGCCATTGTCCTTTGTGTCTCCGACTCGGTTAAGAGCTTCGCTGCCAGGCAGATGGTGGTCTTGGGCGTAGAGACCCTGCAGGACGCCGCTCAGGATTATATTCGGGAGCAAATCTTGAATAAAAAAGAGGAAGAATTACTGTAAGCAGTTTGTGCTTTCTCATAAAAAGAGCCTGTTAAAAGATGTCCTAGCTCAGTGATAATGAAAAATAATAATAATTATTATTTATTAGATTTGTATGCCACCTCTCTCCAAAGGCTCAGGGTGGCTCACAACAGCAATAAACAATTTAGTACAAACCCAATAATGAAAAACTAAAGCTAAAACCCACTATTATTAAAAAAACAGTCAATACTACTCAATCATACCACACATAAATCTTACTAGTCAACAAGGGAATGCATCAATTACCCCACACCTGGCAACGTAGTTTTCAGAGTCTTGTGGAAGGTGAGGAGGGGGGGCAGTTCAAATCTCGGGAGGGAGTTGACTCCAGAGGGCCGAGGCCGCCACAGAGGAGGCTCTTCCCCTGGGTCCTGCCAGATGACATTGTTTAGTCAACGGGACCCAGAGAAAGCCAACTCTGTGGGGCTTAATCGGCCACTGGGATCCATGTGGCAAAAGTCGAACCTTTTTCCCCTCGAGTGCCGAAAGAGCGTGCGTATGTGGTGTTGCGCATACTTGAGTGCCCACACCGATAATTCAATGCCTGCGAGGGCGGAAACAGCTTCCCCCGTCCCCCGGAGGCCAGAAATGGCCTTTCCCAACTTCTGGTGGGCTCAGTAGGCTCGTGTTTTGCCCTCCCCAGGCTCCAAAGGCTTCCCTGGAGCCCAGGGAGGGTAAAAATGCCCTCCCCCACTCCCTGGAGGCTCTCTGGAAGCCAAAAACACCCTCCAGAGCCTCTTTGCAAGCCAAAAATCAGCTGGCTGACACACACATGAACGTTGGAGCTGAGCTAGGGCAACGGCTCGCGTGCCAACAGATACCACTCTGCATGCCACCTGTGGCATCCGTGCCATAGGTTCGCTATCCCTCTCCTAACTGGTATTCTTATTTATTTTGTTTTCTTATTTATTTAGATTTATAAGCCACACTTCTGATGGACTCAAGGCGGCATGCAACAATCAAAACCAAATACAAAATTTAAAACCCCCATATTTAAAAAAAATCCCATTCATTCCTCTTCCTCTGTCACCCTGTCTCCCCCCACCCATAAAACCTCTGGACAGGTAGGGTCTTCTTACCTGTGGAAGATGGGAGCACGTACGGATCGCGGTGGAAGCTGACGCCCGGTCGGTGAGAGAGCTGGTCACAGGGGCTGTTTTGAGAGGGGGGAAAAGTGCCACCTTGCGTGTTAGAACAAGCAGGACCGGGACAATTGACAGAATAACAAGAGTTGGAAGGGACTAAGAATACAAGAGTTAGGGAAATGAGAAGGAAAATATTACATAAGTGGTATTACACACCCGTTCAACTGACACACTTTCAGCAGAAGGTTCAGTGTATTTGTTGGCATTGGTGTCAAGATAAAGGAGTGTTTATGCATATGTTTTGGGAATGCCCGATAGTGCAGAATTTTTATTTATTTATTTATTCATTCATTCATTTATTTATTTAATTTATTTATTTTTTAAATTAAATTTAATTAATTTATTTATTTATTAAATTTATTTATTTTGTTAATTTAATTTAATTTAATTTAATTTAATTTAATTTAATTTAATTTAATTTAATTTAATTTAATTTAATTTAATTTAATTTAATTTAATTTAATTTAATTTAATTTAATTTAATTTAATTTAATTTAATTTATATGCCGCCCCTCTCCGTAGATTCCGTAGACTTCTGGCAAAAAGTGCAACAGGACTCCCACATGGTCACATGGCTGACAAACCACTCCCACAAAATAAGCCACACCCACCGTGTGGTAGTAAATATTTTTGCAGCAAGCCGTTAATTTCTCAACAACTTCTGCACTGGCTATCATTAAAGACCAGGTTGCTGGGACTTGTAGTTCAGCACCTGGAAGGCCACACATCCCGCCCCTGTTACAGCTTAGCCACCTAGGAGGAGAAGGGGAGAGAAGGATCTACTGCTCCTTCCTTCCGTTTCCACTCCTCAAGGAATACTCACCCGAAATGGGGCTCTTCCGGGCCCTGCCACAGCTTCAAAAAATGGAGGAGCTCATTGGGAAGGATTTGGTTCTGCAAGATGACGCCCTGTAGGAAAGGCAACAAGTTGTAAACCCTCCCTAAGGAAGTACAGTGGTACCTCTACCTAAGAACGCCTCTACTTACAAACTATTCTAGATAAGAACCGGGTGTTCAAGATTTTTTTGCCTCTTCTCAAGAACCATTTTCCACTTACGAACCTGAGCCTCTGAAACTGTAACCGGAAAAGGCAGGGAGAAGCCTCTGTGGGGCCTCTAGGAATCTCCCGGGAGAAAACAGGGCCGGAAAAGGTGGGGAGAAGCCTCTGTGGGGCCTCTCTAGGAATAGCCTGGGAGGAAAGAGGGCTGAAAAAGCCAGGGAGAAGCCTCTGTGGGGCCTTTCTAGGAATCTCCCGAGAGGAAAGAGGGCTGGAAAAGGCAGGGAGAAGCCTCTGTGGGGCCTCTCTAGGAATCTCCTGGGAGGAAACAGGCCCAGAAAAGGCAGGGAGAAGCCTCCGTGGGGCCTCTCTAGGAATCTCCCGGGAGGAAACAGGGCCGGAAAAGGCGGGGAGAAGCCTCCATGGGGCCTCTCTAAGAATCTCCTGGGAGGAAACAGGGCCTCCACCCTCCCTGTGGTTTCCCCAATCGCACGCATTACAGTATTTGCTTTTACATTGATTCCTATGGGAAAAATTGCTTCTTCTTACAAACTTTTCTACTTAAGAACCTGGTCACAGAATGAATTAAGTTCATAAATAGAGGTACCACTGTATAGAAAGGGGAGAGAAACAGGGGTGGCGGCTTTTAGCAAGGAATAACCATCTTCCACTCTGGGCTTTTCATCACCTGCAGGTAAGCTTCCAAGCCAGCTCGTCGTTGCTGCAGGACCTTCACCATCCATTTGGGGACGCGCTTGGGTGGGAAATCAGGAACCTGGCAGCTCCTCTTGATCTAAGGACAGAGGACACGGCGCCTGTTAGGAGATAGACCGCTTTGGTTCTGAAATTGATCCTGTTTATTGCCTTGCTGCTGTCCTCCCAGGGGCACCTCCCTAGAATCTCCAGCAGGTGGCAGCGCCTAGCTTGAATTGGTCTCCAGAAGCTGAAAGAAGGCCTTCACTGATGCAGCACCTCTTTGGAAGGGAGACCACTATGAAATCCCAAAGTTCTGGCTAAATTAGAACATGGGGGTGGGGGGGAATTCGCTAAAGAAAACAACTACACAGAGTTGGCCTTCTCCGGGTCCCGTCGACCAAACAATGTCGTTTGGCGGGCCCCAGGGGAAGAGCCTTCTCTGTGGCGGCCCCGGCCCTCTGGAATCAACTCCCCCCAGAGATTAGAACGGCCCCCACCCTCCTTGTCTTTTACAAATTACTCAAGACCCACTTTTATCACCAGGCATGGTGGAGTTAAGATATTCCTTCCCCCTAGGCCATTACAAGTTATGTATGGTATGTTTGTGTGTCTGTTTGGTTTTTATAATAAGGGTTTTTAGTTGTTTTATTAATTGGATTGTTCATGTTGTTTTTATCGTTGTTAGCCACCCCGAGTCTGCGGGGAGGGGCGGCATACAAATCCAATAAATAATAATAATAATAATAATAATAATAATAATAACAACAACAACTAACGAACTGCTTTTGGGATGAGGCCCCTGGAGAAGGATCGTGCCCTTTACTCACCCTTTTATGAAGTGCGTAAAACTCACTGTAGCGTTTCTCCACACAATGCTTCCTTCCATTACACACAATCTCCACTTTGAAAACCTGCAACGGTACCCAGAAGTGGGTCAGCGAGATGGGAAGGAAAAAAGGAAGACAGGAAGGGGAGGAAGGAAGGAAGGAAGGAAGGAAGGAAGGAAGGAAGGAAGGAAAAATCTACTAAGCTTCAGAAGGGAGGGAGGGAGGGAGGAAAGAAGGAAGGAAGGAAGGGAAGGAAGGAAGCAAGGGAAGGAAAGAAGGAAAGAAGGAAGGAAGGAAAAATCTACTAAGCTTCAGAAGGGAGGGAGGGAGGAAAGAAGGAAGGAAGGAAGGAAGGAAGGAAGGAAGGAAAAACAGACAAAGAGACCACACCAGGCTGAGAAGGAGCAGCTTTTCACTGCTGAATGAAAGAACCAATTTGGTTCCTACCAATTTTCGAGGGAGGCTAACTGTCCAAGCAAAGGAGCAAAATGGGAGTGGTCAGAAGAAGCTGGCCGGAAATTGGAAGCCACTCTGATTTCTTTGGGTGGGAAATGCATTGAATAAGTTGGTGAGAACATTTCCTGGGCCCTTCCCACTTCTCCTGAAGTCTGTGTGTGTCCCCAGGTGGAGAGGCTGCACCTGATCCCTTTGTGTGTTTGGGTGTGTCTCCATTCTGCTTTCCGGTTTTTTTAAATATATAAGTGGTTGACCTTTGGTTTCTTTTTACTAGGGTTGGGAGAAAGAGAGTAGCCCAAGGTCACCCAGCTAGCTTTCATGTCTAAGGCAGGACTAGAACTCATGGTCTCCTGGTGATTTATTTATTACCATTTATTCATTCATTCATTCATTCATTCATTCATTCATTCATTCATTCATTCATTCATTCATTCGATCAGTTGTCTATCTGTCTATCTATCTATCTATCTATCTATCTATCTATCTATATCTAATCTATCTATCTATCTATCTATCTATCTATCTATCTATCTATCTATCTATCTATTTGTTTTCGTAGATTTTCACGGGTATATGTATGTAGATTGTTCTGAGTTCGAGTTTTGCCCCGTGTAATATTTTGAGTGTCTATGCGACGTTTCGGTGAAATCACATTCACCATCATCAGGCTGAAGTTATAAGCTTCGTGCTGCTGTAAATATAGAATATCTATCTATCTATCTATCTATCTATCTATCTATCTATCTATCTATCTATCTATCTATCTATCTATCTCTCTCTCTCCTATCTATCATCTATCTATTTATCTATCATCTATCATCAATCAATCAATCTATCTATCATCTATCTATCTATCTATCTATCTATCATCTCTCTCTCTCTCTCTCTCCTATCTATCATCTATCTATCTATCTATCTATCTATCTATCTATCTATCTATCTATCTATCTATCTATCTATCTATCTATCTATAGCTACCTACCTACCTAATCTTTCTTTCTTTCTTTCTTTCTTTCTTTCTTTCTTTCTTTTCCTGTTGCCCAATCCCAATGTTACTCCGGGCGGCTTAAAACAATATAAAAGATACAATACAATAAAAAGAAGTCAAATATTAATTACTAAACCAATTTTTAAAAAACAGATCGTGTCCATGCACGATTTCGCTCCCTGCCCAGGTGCAGTACCATAATTGCGCTGGACTCCGCTAGCACTCAGAGCCACGGGGGCGAGCACACGTCACCGTTCCACCTTAGCAGCCCATCTCTGCGTGTACGGCCCACAGCCCATTAGATGTCAAGAGGGAAAGAGTGAAAGGGAAGGAGAGAGAGAGGAAGAGAGAGAAACAGATAGAAAAAAGAGAGGAAGGAAAAGAGAAAGAAAAAGAATGGGAGTAAGGAAGAGAGAAAGAAAATCAAAATCTAGTTTGAAACTAGCTCAACTATTTAAGTGGCATTTTGATATTGATAGAGTTGCCCTATTATGAGCTCACTGTTATAGACACACAGGACAGTATTTTATTTTGAAATTCTCTGAGGCAAAACAGGGTGGGTTTTTTGTTTGTTAGTTTGTTTGTTGTTTGTTTGTTTATTTATTGTTCCTGTGCCGCCCAATCCCGAAGGGACTGCGGCTCAGACACTATAATTCCCCCCCCAAAAAAAAATTAGAGGGAACACTGCTTGAAGGTATTTGGACTTCAACTCCCAGAATTCCCCAGCCAGCAAATGCTGGCTGGGGAATTCTGGGAGTTGAGGTCCAAACATCTTCAAGTGGCCAAGGTTGGGAAACACTGCCCTAGGGAGTTAGGTGGCATACAAATGGAACAAATGAATGAATGAATGAATGAATGAATGAATGAATGAAGGAAGGAAGGAAGGAAGGAAGGAAGGAAGGAAGGAAGGAAGGGAAGAGCAACAAAGTCACGGGAGAAAGTTTGCATTCACACTTCAAACAAGATCCTGAATCCAGCGAGAGACAAGGAGTCATTCAAACATCTCCAGGCCAGTGATGGCCTTAATCTTGCTTGGACCGGGAGGCAGGAAACTGACTCACACAGGCCCTGGGAGGCTATCAAGAGCCCAGGGGCCTCACACCTTCTCCCTGAGAAGTGGCACAAAGGCCCAGCTGTTCTCCCCTTAATAAGCAGGTGCTTCCCTGACCAGCCTTTCCAGAAAGAGTGAGGGAAGGGGGGGGGGGAGGAGAAGCAGGCTTGAATGGCAGTCTGTGGAGTCCAAGGAAGTGGCTTCCTCCTTCAGTCCCCGGCTGAAATGCGCAAACAGTGCGCCAGTGTCCGTGTGCCAGGAAAATATTTGCCTTCCTCCGTACTGTCTTGAAAGATCCCTCCCCCCGATGCCCTTTCCCTGTGTTTTTCTCTCTTTATTGTATTTTTAATCTCATCCAGACGTTTTCACATAGTTTTTCATCTCATTTCTCATGTCATTTGTTTACAAAACCTGTGTACGTGCAGCCTTTATTGATCTGATTGCTCTGTTCCTTCAAGGTTGGTTTTTTTTTAAACTATCCTCTCTTTCCATCTCATACAGACCTTTCTTTCTTCTTCCCTTCCCTTTCTCTTTCTGAACCTACTTCCCCTCCCTCTCTACTGCTCCTCTTCCCTACTACCCCTTCCTGCTCTCTCTATTAATTCTCTTCTCCCCTCTTCCTTCCTTCCTTCTTTCTTCCTTCCCCCTTACTCCTCTCTTCCCTTCTTTCTTCCTTTGCCCTTCCTTCTTCCCTTCCCTTTCTCTTTCTAAACCTACTTCCCCTCTCTCTCTACTGCTCCTCTTCCCTATTTCCCCCTCCTGCCCTCTCTCCTAATTCTCTTCTCCCCTCTTGTCTTCCTTCCTTCCTTCTTTTTCTTTCTTTGTTTCCTATCTTACTTCCTCCTTTCCTTCTTCCTTCCTACCTTCCTTCCCCCTTACTCCTCTCCTCTCTTCTTCCTTCCTTCTTATCTTCTCCTCTTTCTCATTCTAAGCCTACTTCCCCTTCCCTCTCTCCTTCGTTCCTTCGTTCCCTCCCTCTTCCCTTCCTCCTTCCTTTGCTGTAGTCTCTCCATTTTTCTGGGATGCTGTTCCAGCAACTTTGAATCCCCAAGACTGCTTGGAAGGGGGGGGGGGTTTACATAGACGATGAGGATGATAATAGAAGAAGGAAGGAGGAGGGGGAGGAAGAAGGAAGAGGAGGAGAAGAAGAAGAAGAGGAGGAGGATGAGAAGAAGAAGAAAGAAAGAAAGAAGTGGAAGGAGGAGGAGGAGAGGAGGAAGGGACCTTGGGGGTCTTCTAGTCCAACCCCCTTGCAACCCCCCCTTTCCCTTCTCTCTGCTGGAGGAGGGGACCCTCCTCCCAGCCCAGCCCTGCAAGCGGAGGCTTCAGGATGCAGCCCGTACGCTTTAACGCCTTTGGCTCTCCCTGTTGAACTCCGGCCGGCCTTTTCCCCACGACGCCGCCTCCTCCTCCCCCCGAGCTGGCCCGTTCCCGGCAGCCCCCCGGGAGGGACACGCACCGTGTGAGCCTTGGCCGGGCTGCCCGGCTCCTGCTGCCGGCGGGGCGAAGGCGCCCGCAGCCTCCCCGCGCTCACCGCCACCTCCGGCTTCAGCATCGCGCCGCGGCTCCTGCTGGCTCCCGCTCGGCCCCGCCGCGGCTCTCAGCCGCCTCGCTCCGCCCCGCCCAGGCCGGCTCGGACGGGGCAGCCCCGCGAAGGCCGGCGCAGTTGGAGGGACCTTGGAAGTCATCTAGTCCAACCCGCCATCCCAAGCAGGTCCTACACCATTTCTGACAGAGAGTAGTTCAACCTTTTTGGAAACTTCCAATGAAGCTCCCACAAATTGTTGAATAACAGTTGGGACTTGGGAGGGACCTTGGAGGTCATCTAGTCCAACCCCAACACCCCCTTTCCAAGCAGGAGCTCCTACTATGCCATTCCCGACAGAGGGCAGTCTGGCCTCTTCTTCTTGAAATTTCCAATGGTGAAGCTCCCACAACTTTTGGAGTAAGACTTAGGAGGGACCCTGGAGGTCATCTAGTCCAACCACCTCCACCCCCCCAAGCAGACTCTACATTTATGATAAATGGCAGTCCAGACTCTTCTTGAAAATTTCCAATGGTGAAGCTCCCACAACTTTTTGAGTAAGACTTGGGAGGGACCTTGGAGGTCATCTAGTCCAACCCCAATGCCCCCCTCCAAGCAGGAGACCCCACTACACCATTTCTGACAGATGTCAGTCCAGCCTCTTCTTCTTGAAAGCTTCCAAAAACGAAGCTCCCAAATTTTGAGTAAGAGTTGGAAGGGACTTTGGAGGTCATCTAGTCCACCCCACTCCTCGAAGCAGGAGACCGTACACCATTTCTGACAGATGTCAGTCCAGCCTCTTCTTGAAAGCTTCTGATGATGAGGCTCCCACAACTCTTGGAGTTAGAGTGGGAAGGGGCCTTGAAGGTCATCTAGACCAGTGTTTTTCAACTAGTGTGCCGCGGCTGGTCAGGTGTGCCGCGAAGCTCAGCAAGAGAGAAAGAAAGCAAGAGAGAGAAAGAAAGCAAGAGAAAAAGAGAGAGAGAAAGCAAGAGAAAGAAAGCAAGAGAAAAAGAGAGAGAGAAAGAGAGAAAGCAAAAGAAAGCAAGAGAGAAAGAAAGCGAGAGAAAGAGAGCAAGAAAGCAAGAGCAAGAAAGAAAGCAAGAAAGAGAGAGAAAGAAAGCAAGAAAGAGAAAGAAAGCAAGAGAGAAAGAGAAAGAGAGAAAGAAAGAGAGAAAGAGAAAGAAAGCAAGAGAGAGAGAAAGAAAGACAGAAAGAAAGCAAGAGAGAGAAAGATAGGCAGGAAGGGAGAAATAGAAAGAGCAAAAAAGAGAGGAAGAGAGAAAGAAAGAGGGATGGAGAGAGCTAGAGGAAGGGAGAGCAAGAGGGAGAGAAATAGAGCGAAAGGGAGGAAGAGAGAGAGAAATTTTTTTGTCCAAACTTTTTTTAGCCGCCCCCCTCCCTCCCACTCAATGTGCCCCATGATTTTGGATATGTAAAAAATGTGCCGCAGCTCAAAAAAGGTTGTAAATCACTGATCTAGATCAACCACTTCCAGCCCCCAAGCAGACCCTACATCATTTATGATGGCTGTCCAGCCCCTTCTTGAAAGCTTCCAATAATGAAGCTCCCAATTTTTGAATAAAAGTTGGGAGGGACCTTGGAGGTCATCTAGTCCAACCCCAACCCCCTCTCCAAGCAGGAGAACCTACACCATTTCTGACAGATGACAGTCAAGCCCCTTCTTGAAAGTTTCCAATAACGAAGCTCTCAATTTTTGAGTAAGAATGGGAAGGGACCTTGGGGGTCATCTAGTCCATCACCAACCCCCTTCCCCAAAACAGGAGACCCTACTACACCATTTCTGACAGATGGCAGTCCAGCCTCTTTTTGAAAGCTTCCAATGATGACGCTCTCGCAATTTTTTGAATAAGAGTTGGAAGGGACCTTGGAGGTCATCTAGTCCAACCCCCAACCCCTCCTTTCCAAGCAGGAGACCCTCCTACACCATTTCTGACAGATGGTGATTTGTTCTGCTATTGCGCATGGGCAGGAAGTAATATCTCACGAGGGGACACACACGTGTGCGAGATTTCAGCGATTTTTTTTGCAAAAGCGCACTCGGATGCGCATGCGCAGCGATAGCGGCAACCTGGTTGTAAGCGGTGGACTCTCTGTAGCTCCTACCAAGCTCCCACAATGCACACCCACATATGGAGACCCACAAAGAGAGCCCATTACCCAGCCTGCCCTGATTTTAAGTTTTATTTCGTTTGCTGCTGTCGCGCCACCAAAGTCCGTGAAAACCTCCGTGCCTTCGACATCCAAATCCGAAAACTGTGCGTGTATATTATTCCTGCCTGCGCGCCCCTTACTCCTGGCTTGTAAGCAGGAAGCGAGTCCTCTTTTCAATAGGAAAATATATATATATAAGTGTGTGTGTGTCTGTTTGTTTGTGTTTATATATATTTATATATGAATCTAAATGGAAAAATAATAATAATATACAGTTAGAAGAGTTACTAGCTGGGGAGTTACTAGCTCCTTGGTCAAAGGAGGATCAGAGGGCTGTAGGATCCAAGGCCAAGAGGTATTAAGTCATCAAGGCAGTCCAGTCCAGGAGCAAGGCACCTCACCCTGCTTAGGAGATGGCCTTCGCTTCGGGAAGAAAGGCGTCCCAGTATTTCACCAGCTGGAGGGTCGGGGGAAACGACAAAGAAAGAGAGGAAACGTCAGAGAGAAATTCTCCAGCTGCTCAACAGAAAGATTCCCGGTTTATTGGAACATATTCCCATATGTGGCGGGAGTGTGACAAAGCAAGAGGGTATTGGAAGAAAATTAAACAATGGCTAGGAAGAGATTTTAGAAATGAAACTCGACCTGAAACCTGAATTACAGTGTTCCCTCGCTTTTCGCGGGGGATGCGTTCCGAGACCGCCCATGAAAGTCGAATTTCCGCGAAGTAGAGATGCGGAAGTAAATACACTATTTTTGGCTATGGACAGTATCACGAGCCTTCCCTTAACACTTTAAACCCCTAAATTGCAATTTCCCATTCCCTTAGCAACCATTTAGATTATTACTCACCATGTTTATTAAAGTTTATTAAAAAAAATATTTATTAAAAGCAGACGAAAGTTTGGTGATGACATATGACGTCATCGGGTGGGAAAAACCGTGGTATAGGGAAAAACCCCGCAAAGTATTTTTTAATTAATATTTTTGAAAAACCGTGGTATAGACTTTTCGCGAACTTCAAACCTGCGAAAATCGAGGGAACACTGTATTTCTATTGATACATATGGGGGGCGGGGAAGTATACAGTGATACCTCGTCTTACGAACCCTTCTTCATACGAACTTTTTGTGATATGAACCCGGTGTTTAAGATTTTTTTTGCCTCTTCTTCTGAACTATTTTCACCTTACGAACCTGGGATGCCCCGCCTCCGGACTTCCGTTGTCAGCCGAAGCGCCCATTCTTGCATTGCTGGGATTGCCCTGACGCTCCCCTCGCTGGGAAACCCCACCTCCAGACTTCCGCTGCCAACCGAAGCGCCCGTTCTTGCATTGCTGGGATT
Organism: Erythrolamprus reginae; assembly: GCF_031021105.1. NCBI lineage: Eukaryota > Metazoa > Chordata > Lepidosauria > Squamata > Dipsadidae > Erythrolamprus > Erythrolamprus reginae. Next base: position 6,615,612 of record NC_091959.1, on the reverse strand, counting down.
TCTCTGAGCCTCCCCTTGCTGGGATTCCCTTCCCTTTTGCTGGTGCTGCTTTGAAACCAAGTGAGGGGAGGCTCAGGGAAATCCCAGCAATGCAAGAACGGGTGCTTCGGTTGGCAATGGAAGTCCGGAGGTGGGGTTTCCCAGTGAGGGGAGGCTCAGGGGAATCCCAGCGCTTTGGCTGGCAACGGAAGTCCGGAGGTGGGGTTTCCCAGCGGCGCAAGGCAAAAGGGGTGACTTTTGGGATGGGGTTGCACGCATTATTTGCTTTTACATTGATTCCTATGGGGAAAATTGCTTCCTCTTACGAACTTTTCAAATGGGACCATCAGTCTCACCTGCTGCTGTGAATGGAGCAACGTCTCCAGGTATTTGGTCACGTGCGTCTGGAAATCTTTTGTTTTTTCTTTCTGTAACGGAAGTTTAAAAATAAAAGTTTAAAATTAAAAACATGGGGTGCGTATGTTCTCTTCTGCAGGAGACGGCAAACCTCCAGAAAGGATCCGAGAACTGGAATTTGGTTTGAGTTGGCAATTAAATTCATGTTTTTCAAGTAAAAAATAAAAAATGGGGGTAAGAAGATAGAGAAATTACACACTATAAAATCTATGTTTGCTAGTTTGTATGTGGTTTGCTTTTCCTTTGCTTGTATTTGTGTTATTATTTTGGGTTTATTCTTTCTTCCCCCTTTTAATGTATAAAGATTTAAAAAAATAAAATAAAAATAAAACGCAGACAATGGCCAGCTACCTGACATGATGGAAAAGTGCAATTGAATTTTCACTTTCCTGTAGGACATTACTGGGGGTGGGTTTATCAAAAGTTGAAACAGAGGCTGTGACCATCTAACCTGCATCTTTTAAATATGAAACGAGGAGCTCCCCCAGTCCCCCAAATTGATAATTCAATTATATTTGAAGTCTCCTCCTTGGTTCACCCTCCTTTTTCCTGGAACTGAGAAAGCTGCTGAGATGGAAGGGAATCCGACATTCACTTCACCAGGGAAGTGAATCTTGGTGGGGGTGGGAGGCAGACGTTTCCTTATATTAGTTCTGCTTCTTTGGCCCCCATGAAACCGGGAGGGGCTCAGCTCTGCTAAAAGAGGTTGTTGTGGTTTGCCAGCGGCCAGCAGAACTGGTATCTGATTCAGACAGTGAGGAGGTTGGGGGAGGAACCTGGGCCAGTCTTGGAGGCTGGCGGAAGGCTCTGACGAGTGCTCTGCGACCAAGGCAGAGCCAGAGCCAGGGCTGTCTAACAGTTATCAGCTGCCTTCTGAGTCAGACACCAGCAAGGCAAACAAACAGCTGGAGCCTCTTCGCAGTGTGCGCATGTATAGAGTTGTCAGGCGAAGGGAACAGCTGAGGAACAAGGGTCGACTTGGGAGTAATGGACCCTCCCATAGGGTTTCCATTGCCTTCCATTGAGGACCTGTAGACTGCACGAGTCAAAAAGAGGGCGGGGAAAATATTTACTGACCCCTCACATCCTGGACACAAATTGTTTCAACTCCTACCCTCAAAACGTCACTAAAGAGCACTGCACACCAAGACAACTAGACACAAGAACAGTTTTTTTCCGAACGCCATCACTCTACTAAACAAATAATTCCCTCAACACTGTCAGACTTTCTACTAAATCTGCACTTCTATTCTACTAGTTTTTCTCATCATTCCTTTCACCCTTTTCCTCCCATGTTGACTGTATGACTGTAACTTGTTGCTTATATCCTAAGATTTTTATTAATATTGCTTCTTCATTGCTTATTTGACCCCTATGACAATCATTAAGTGTCGGACCACATGATTCTTGACAAATGTATATTTTATCTTATGTACGCTGAGAGCATATGCACCAAGACAAATTCCTTGTGTGTCCAATCACACTTGGCCAATAAAAATTCTATTCTATTCTATTCTATAGGGAAGCGAAAGGGGAGGGGAGTTTGCAGGAGACAACCACGAGAGTTATCTGGAAGGTAAGGTTACAAGGCACGTAGCTCTCGTGGGGAATGTTCGCGGGGGATGACTGTCGTGTAGCGGCAAGCCAGCGGAAGAGAAGGAGCAGTGCCAGTGGTCAGTAGATCATCAGCTTGCGTTGTGGTGAAGATGAGAGATGAGCGTCCTCATTCCGTTCCACGCCAAGTGCGAAGTGTGCGCTGTAATGCGCTACCTGAATGCTAAGGGCATGAATGCTGCTGCGATGGTGCCCAAGATTTGTGCGCAATGGCTGACCAATATTTTTCTGGCCGACTGCTGAGTTTTGAATTTTTTGACTGAAGGAGAATGGGTACGGCGTCACTGCATTGATTGACGTTTGCTCTTTGGAGTAGGGTGATACGCCCAACTTTCATCTCCTGTCACTATACAGTTGAGAAATGTCGCACCTTCAATCTCGAAATGGTCAAGAAATTCTGTTCATTTTGTGCGTGTTAGTAAATATCTTGGGCACCCATCGCGGCAGCGTTCATGCCCTTAGCATTTAGGTAGCGAATTACAGCACGCAGTTCGCACTTGGAGGGAAACAAATGAAGATTGATTGATTGATTGATTGATTAGATTTGTATGCCGCCCCTCTCCGAAGACTCGGGGCGGCTAACAACAATAAAAAAGACAATGTAACAAATCTAATATTAAAAAATAATCTAAAAACCCCAATTTAAGAGACCAATCATACCAACAAGCATACCATGTATAAATTCTATAAGCCTAGGGGGAAGGGAGAAAAAATTTCAATTCCCCCATGCCTGACGACAGAGGTGGGTTTTAAGGAGCTTGCGAAAGGCAAGGAGGGTGGGGGCAACTCTGATATCTGGGGGGAGCTGGTTCCAGAGGGTCGGGGCCACCACAGAGAAGGCTCTTCTCCTGGGTCCCGCCAAATGACATTGTTTAGTCGACGGGACCCGGAGAAGGCCCACTCTGTGGGACCTAACTGGTCGTGGGATTCGTGCGGCAGAAGGCGGTCCCGGAGATATTCTGGTCCGGTGCCATGAAGGGCTTTATAGGTCATAACCAACACTTTGAATTGTGACCGGAAATTGATCGGCAACCAATGCAGACTGCGGAGTGTTGGTGTGACATGGGCATACCTTGGGAAGCCCACGATTGCTCTCGCACTCTTCAAAGGTAGCCCCAGAGATACTCATCTCTCACCTTCACCACTGACCCCTGGAACTGCTCGTTCTCTTCCGCTGGCTTCCCACTACACGACAGTCATAACAATTTCCCCTGCAAAAGTTACGTGCCTTGTAACCTTACTTTCCAGATAGCCTTCGTAGTTCGCTTAATTGGTCCGTGACTCTCAGAGACCCCTTTGCCAAGTTTTTGAAGATTTCGACCTGGCAGCTCTCCAAGCCAGATAAGGTCTGTGACTGTAAATTTGCCCTTGGAGGACTTTGCTGGATGTGAATGAGAAGAATCCACAGCAACCTAAATAAAAAGGGTTTTTTTGTCCGGCAGAAAGAATCTGCTTTGTGGTTTGTGGAATCCTAAGATCCTACCTACCTCAAACCGTAAGACCTCTTTCCGAAGGACACCAGACAGCCGTTCAAACTCCCGTTCGTACTGAGTCACACGAGATTCCCACTGAAGAAATAGAAAACAAACAGAAATAATAATAATTTTTTTAAAAGAAGTGGTTAAACAAAATAGCAATGTTGCGTCAACAGCAGAAGCAAAGCTACTTTGAGGAGAGGAGTATCCTTAATATATATATATATTAAAGTCCAGATAGTCCAAATTGAAAAACTGCCTGCAACTTTTCTGAGAGGTAGACAATGTTGCCGGTCCACTAAGAAAGGGGTCACTGAACTCGTAGCCACGCCCCACTATTAAAAACACTTCCCTTCTGAACTTTATTTAACCCTTTAATAAATTTAAATGTTTCGATCATGTCCCCTCTTTTCCTTCTGTCCTCCAGACTATACAGATTGAGTTCATGAAGTCTTTCCTGATACGATTTATGCTTCAGACCTTCCACCATTCGTGTAGCCCATTTTTGGACCAGTTCAATTTTATCAATATATTTTTGTAGGTGAGGTCTCTAGAACCGGACATAGTATTCCAAATGTGGTCTCACCAGCGTTTTATACAGCGGGATCTCCCTCTTCCTGCTTGTTATACATCTAGCTATGCAGTCAGGCATTCTACTTACTTTCTCTACCGCCTAACCCATTGTGAGACTGTCAGAAATCACGACCCCTAAATCCTTCTCTTCTGAAGTTCTTGCTAACACAGGACTGCCAATACAATACTCAGATTGAGGATTCCTTTTCCCCAAGTGCATTATTGTACGTTTGGAAACATTAAACTGCAGTTTCCATTGCTTTGACCACTTATCTTGTAGAGCTAAATCATTTGCCATATTACAAACGCCTCCAGGAATATCAACCCTATTGCACACTTTGGAGTCACCGGCAAGTAGGCAAACCTCCCCTACCAAACCTTCCCCTATGTCACTCACAAACATATTAAAAAGAACAGGAGCCAGAACAGACCCTTGTGGCACACCGCTTGTAACCTGTCTCTGGCTCATAATTCAGGTTGCGGTGGAGAACTGGACATGGTTGTGAGGGGGTCATTGCTCACAGTCACTCATGCCCTCATCACCTCAAGGCTTGACTACTGTAACGCTCTCTACATGGGGCTACCTTTGAAAAGTGTTCGGAAACTTCAGATCGTGCAGAATGCAGCTGCGAGAGCAATCATGGGCTTTCCCAAATATGCCATGTTACACCAACACTCCGCAGTCTGCATTGGTTGCCGATCAGTTTCCGGTCACAATTCAAAGTGTTGGTTATGACCTATAAAGCCCTTCATGGCACCGCACCAGATTATCTCAGGGACCGCCTTCTGCTGCACGAATCCCAGTGACCAGTTATGTCCCACAGAGTGGGTCTTCTCCGGGTCCCATCAACTAAACAATGCCGCTTGGCGGGACCCAGGGGAAGAGCCTTCTCTGTGGCGGCCTCTGGAACCAACTCCCCCCAGAGATTAGAATTGCCCCCACCCTCCTTGCCTTTCGTAAGCTTCTTAAAACCCACCTCTGCCGCCAGACATGGGGGAATTGAGATACTCTTTCCCCCTAGGCCTTTACAATTTCATGTATGGTATGTCTGTATGTATTTTTGGTTTTTTATATTAATGGGTTTTTAATCATTTTTAGTATTTATTGGATTATTATTGTACATTGTTTTATTATTGCTGTTAGCCGCCCCGAGTCTCCGGAGAGGAGCGGCATATAAATCCAATAAATAAATAGATAGATAGATAGATTAGATAGATATATAGATAGATTAGATAAATAGATAGATTAGATAGATAGATAGATAGATAGATAAGATAGATTAGATAAATAGATAGATAGATTAGATAGATAGATAGATAAGATAGACAGATTAGATAAATAGATAGATAGATAGATTAGATAGATAGATAGATAAGATAGATAGATTAGATAAATAGATAGATTAGATAGATAGATAAGATAGATAGATAGATAGATAGATAGATAGATTAGATAGATAGATAGATAAATAAATAAATAAGCGGCCCAGGAGATATTCCCATCCGGCCCAGGAGATATTCCCATCCGGCGGGGAGCAAATGTCTCAGAAAACCACGCTCCGTAGAAGACCTCACCTCTGAGATCTCCTCTTTGGCTTGCTGAAGTTTGTCGGGTTTGTTGGCCCACAGAAGCCTGGCCTCAGTTTCCCGTTTCTTCTGCAGCGCCACCTGGGCATCCTGCCAACGCTGCCAAGCCTTTATCCTCTGGTCAAAGGCACCCTGTTGTCAAAGGCAGAGAGAGATTCATCTCTGGAAGCATTGGATCATCCGTGGGGAATTGAACTCAGAGAGGTGATAAAGGGTAAAGTCCCTGATGCCCTCTTGAGCTTGGTGGTCTCCTTTTAAAGACACCCCATTACCCAACTACTGTATTTTTTCGGAGTATAAGACACACCTTAGTTTTTGGGGAGGAAAACAGGGGAAAGAATCTGCTTAGCAGGTATTCGTCTGGCTAGCGTCCTTAGTCTGGTCAGCTTCAGCACATTATTAGGGCTTTAAAGAAAACATTATTTGCAGGGCGTAACAATGAAAGAGCTTGCAAGCCAGTAAGAGCTGGGAGCATTGTTAGCACCTGGTTAGGGCTGGAAAGAACCTTTATTCAGAGCAAGTTAATGAAAAAAAGCCTGCAAAGACTTAGGGCTTGGAAAACATTCTTCGCAGAGAGTAACAATGAAAGAGCTTGCAAGCCAGTAAGAGCTGGGAGCATTGTTAGCACCTGGTTAGGGCTGGAAAGAACCTTTATTCAGAGCAAGTTAATGAAAAAAAGCCTGCAAAGACTTAGGGCTTGGAAAACATTCTTTGCAGAGAGAAGCAATGAAACAGCTTGCAAGCCAGTAAGAGCTGGGAGCATTGTTAGCACCTGGTTAGGGCTAGAAAGAAACTTATTCAGAGCAAGTTAGAGCAATGAAAAAAAGCCTGCAAAGACTTAGCGCTTGGAAAACATTCTTTGCAGAGAGTAACAATGAAAGAGCTTGCAAGCCAGTAAGAGCTGGGAACATTGTTAGTACCTGGTTAGGGCTGGAAAGAACCTTATTCAGAGCAAGTTAGAGCAATGGAAAAAAGCCTGCAAAGACTTAGGGCTTGGAAAACATTCTTTGCAGAGAGAAACAATGAAAGAGCCTGCAAGGTTAACAGCTGGGAAGATCATCATCAGCTAGTTAGGGCTGGAAAAAAAGCTACATTCAGAGTATAAGAGGCACCCAAATTATCAGCCTCTTTTAGGAGGGGGGGGGAAAGGAGCGTCTTATACTCCGGAAAATAGGGTAGGTAACATCGCAAGTGCTAAAAGGCAGTGGGGTTTTCTCTCTGTTTGACACGAACTTACTGTGTTTTTCAGAGTATAAGAAGCAACTTAGTTTTGGGGGAGGAAAATAGAGGGGGGGGGGGAAATCTACCTGGTTAGGACTGGGGAAAAAAATCTTCTTCGGAGGGAGTAGGATATGAAAACAAGCCTGCAAAAAGTTAGGGCTGGAAAAACCTTTTTTTAGAGGGAGTAGCAATGAAAAAAAGCTTGCAAAGATTTAGGGCTGGGGAAAAAAAACTTCTTCAGAGAGTAGGAATGAAAACAAGCTGGGAAGATCGTTAGCACCTTGTTAAGGCTGGAAAAACATTTTAGGGTGGAGTAGCAATGAAAACAAGCCTGCAAAGACTTACAGCTGAAAAAACTCATCTTTGGAGGGAGTAGCAATGAAAACAAGCCTGCAAGCTAGGAAGATCATTAGCACCTAGTTAAGGCTGGAAAAACATTTTTCGGAGGGAGTAGCAATGAAAACAAGCCTGCATAGATTTAGGTTTGGAAAAAACCATCTTTGGAGGGAGTAGCAATGAAAACAAGCCTGCAAGCTAGGAAGATCATTAGCACCTAGTTAAGGCTGGAAAAACATTTTTCGGAGGGAGTAGCAATGAAAACAAGCCTGCAAAGATTTAGGTTTGGAAAAAACCATCTTTGGAGGGAGTAGCAATGAAAACAAGCCTGCAATCTAGGAAGATCATTAGCACCTAGTTAAGGCTGGAAAAACATTTTTCGGAGGGAGTAGCAATGAAAACAAGCCTGCAAAGATTTAGGTTTGGAAAAAACCATCTTTGGAGGGAGTAGCAATGAAAACAAGCCTGCAAGCTAAGAAGATCGTTAGCACCTTGTTAAGGCTGGAAAAACCTTTTTCGGAGGGAGTAGCAATGAAAACAAGCCTGCAAAAACCTAGAGCTTGAAAAACCTTCTTCGGAGAGAGTAACAATGAAAATAAGCGTGCAAGCCAGGAAGATTCTTAGCACTTTCTTAGGGCTGGAAAAACCTTTTTTGGAGGGAGTAGCAATGAAAACAAGCCTGCAAGCTAGGAAGATAGTTACCTGGGGGGAAAAAAGCTTTGGAAAAGCTACATTTGGAGTATAAGACGCACCCAAATTTTCAGCCTCTTTTGGAGTTGGGGGGGGGCGTCTTATACTCCAAAAAATACGGCACGTCCTTCTGGCACTGATGATGTTACTTAGTCAAATGCAACTTCTGCAAGAAAACAAGCAAGCTCAGATAGCATCATCAGGACCTCTCCTATCAAACCCCACATACAAAATACTCTCCTTTATTGACTCCCACCACTGGTATAGCCCTCACACACCCCAAAATGGGCGAAGAGCTGTGTGCGGGCACCACCCACCCGACTTTGGCGAGACACCAGCAGCCCTTACCCTCACGGCGGCCAAGAGACGGATGTAGTCGCTCAGAAGTTCCGCCAGGAGGAAGAAGTCACTGTTGGCTTGTTCCTGGTGCAGCTGCTCGACTTTCTCTTCCACCTCGGCCAGCTGGGAGAGTGCCCGAGACAAGGCTGTGTTGTCCTCCGAGCTGCCCAGCATGGCCAGACTCTTGGCAAACTGAGAGGTGTTCAGCGAGAGCTCTGGAGGACCGGAGGGGAAATGTGAGAAGATTGCACTTCCTTGCTTTTTCCATGGGTGCCAAAAGAGTGCGGGCACGCATGCGTGAGGGTGCCCACACCCATAATTCAATGCCTGGGGAGGGCAAAAAATGGAGGTCCCCTCTGGAGCCCAGAAATGGCCTGTTTCCCAACTTCTGGTGGGCCCAGTAGGCTCGTGTTTCGCCCTCCCCAGTCTCCAAGGGCTTCCGTGGAGCTGGAGGAGGCTAAAAACGCCCTCCCCTATCCCCCAGGAGGCTCTCCGGAAGCCAAAAACGCCCTACCGGAGCCTCTGTGTAAGCCAAAAACCAGCTGGCCGGCATTCACGTTGGAGCTGAGCTAGGGCAACGGCTCGCGTGCCAGCAGATATGGCTCCACGCGCCACCTGTGTCACCCGTGCCATAGGTTTGCCCTCACTGCCCTAGAGCAGTGGTTCTCAACCTTGGGGTCGGGACCCCCTTGGGGGTCGAACAACTATTTTACAAGGGTTGCCTAAGACAAATTTCCAATGGTGTCAGCAACTAAAGCTTCTCTTCTGGCATCTTGGAACATATTTTTACAATCCAACCAATCAGGCGTTTACAGGGGGGTGTCCCTCTGACCTCTGGCCAATCAGCTTAAAGATCTGTTGGAAGAATTGGCGCCAAACTTATAGTTGGGGGTCACCACAAGATGAGGAACTGTATTAAGGGGTTGCGGCATGAGAAAGGTTGAGAACCACTTGCCCTAAAGTTTTCTAAGGGCCCATAGCTACCGCATCAAAGGGAGTTTTTACCTTTCCTGTGGCTGACGAGCATTTCTACAACTGCGTGTAGCTTCCGCAGACGTTGCTCCTCATATTCCACCTCCTGGAATTTCTCTTCAAACCACTGGAAAGGAGAGGGGGGGGGGGAAACAGAGAGAGACGACCCCGACACGGCATTGGAGGAAGAGAATGCGAATCCAGACCATCTCAGACCAACCCCCCAGGGACAAGACCCAGAGAGGTTTCATACGTGATCAAGAAACGCTCGGCGGCTTACAATGTCTGATTCGTTCATCTTGATGGTCATTTTGCTGACCGCATCGGTGGCTCTGTTGAACATCTTCAGGAGGCCGGCTCCACTCAAGGTTTGGGTGCCAACGGCACGTGGCAACTGAAAAGAAAGTGGGAAGAAAAATCACCAGGAGTTGGTGAGTTCTACTCCCGCCTTAGCCATCAAAGCAGTTGGGTGACTTTGGACCAATCACTAGGAGATGGTGAGTTCTAGTCCCTCCTTAGCCATCAAAGCAGTTGGCTGACGTTGAGCCAATCACTAGGAGATGGTGAGTTCTAGTCCCGCCTTAGCCACCAAAGCAGTTGGGTGAGTTTGGACCAATCACCAGGAGATGGTGAGTTCTACTCCCACCTTAGCCATCAAAGCAGTTGAGTGACTTTGGGCCAATCAGTAGGAGATGGTGAGTTCTAGTCCCGCCTTAGCCATCAAAGCAGTTGGGTGAACTTGGACCAATCACCAGGAGATGGTGAATTCTACTCCCTCCTTAGCCATCAAAGCAGTTGAGTGACTTTGGGCCAATCACCAGAAGATGGTGAGTTCTAGTCCCGCCTTAGCCATCAAAGCAGTTGGGTGAACTTGGACCAATCACCAGGAGATGGTGAGTTCTACTCCCGCCTTAGCCATCAAAGCAGTTGGGTGAACTTGGACCAATCACCAGGAGATGGTGAGTTCTACTCCCACCTTAGCCATCAAAGCAGTTGAGTGACTTTGGGCCAATCAGTAGGAGATGGTGAGTTCTAGTCCCGCCTTAGCCATCAAAGCAGTTGGCTGACTTTGGCCAATCCCAGGGAGACGGTGCATCAGAAAAGCTACCTGGGTGACTGACCGGTTTCTCTCTCTCCTCCCCACCCACCCTCGCAGGGTTGTTGTAGTTGCTGTGGGGGAAAAGAGGGAGGAATAACAGATCTGTTGGAGTTGTAGACGGGAGGGAGAAGAAGGCAAGGTTTTCTCAGGGCAGCCCCTCTCAAGCAACGTCCCTGTAAAGCAGAGAAGCTCAACCGCTGGCTGGGCCGAAGGAGAGGAGCCCTCTTCCATCAGGGTGTGGCAATCCAATCTACGTCTCACCCAGAGCCTCACTTGAACGCAGCTCAGTAGAGAGGAACAAAGAGGCAAACGGCTGAATCAGCAGAAACCTTCAAGCCCCCTTGCAGCCAGGCAATCTGCGTCACTCTTTCCCCACGCTTGGCTTGCTCTGAAAGAAGTTGGCTCTCTGCTTCGCCCGCTTGTGCTTTTGTTCCTGAAAACAGGGCCACTGAGCTCAAAGCCCAGCACAAAAACACAACTGGGGGTCTGTCTGTCTGTCTATGTATCTATGTTATCTATCTATGTATGTATCTACGTATGTATCTATGTATCTATGTATCTATCTATCTATCTATGTTATCTATCTATCTATTTATGTATCTATGTTATCTATGTATCTATGTTATCTATCTATCTATGTATGTATCTATGTATGTATCTATGTATGTATCTATGTATGTATCTATGTATGTATCTATGTATGTATCTATGTATGTATCTATGTATCTATGTATCTATGTATCTATCTATCTATCTATCTATCTATCTATCTATCTATCTAACTATTTATGTATCTATGTATCTATCTATGTTATCTATGTATCTATCTATCTATTTATGTATCTATGTTATCTATGTATCTATGTATCTATGTATCTATGTATCTATGTATCTATCTATCTATCTATCTATCTATCTATCTATCTATCTATCTATCTATCTACTGTATCTATCTATCTATCTATGTATCTATGTATGTATGTATGTATGTATGTATGTATCTATCTATCTATCTATGTATGTATGTATGTATGTATGTATGTATGTATGTATGTATGTATCTATCTATCTATCTATCTATCTATCTATCTATCTATGTATCTACCTATCTATCTACCTACCTGTCTGTCTGTCTGTCTGTCTGTCTGTCTGTCTGTCTGTCTGTCTGTCTGTCTGTCTCTCTCTCTCTCTCTCTCTCTCTCTCTCTCTCTCTCTATCTATCTATCTATCTATCTATCTATCTATCTATCTATCTATCTATCTATCTATCTATCTATCTATCTATCTGATTTTTTAAAATGCCATATGTTTAAATTCAGTTCCTGTGGATTTACCAACCACGTCTGCTGGGAGTTTGTTCCAAGCATCTACTACTCTTTCAGTCAAATAATATTTTCTCACGTTGCTTCTGCTCTTTCCCCCAACTAACCTCAGATTGTGCATGCCTCGTTCTTGGATTCACTTTCCTATTAAAAACTTTTCCCTTATTTAACCCTTGAATATATTTAAATGTTTTGATCGTGTTCCCCCCTTTCCCTTCTGTCCTCCAGACTATACTGATGGAGTTCATTGAGTCTTTCCTGATAAGTTTTATGCTTAAGACCTTCCACCGTTTTTGTAGCCTGTCTTTGGACCCGTTCAATTTTATCCATCTCTTTTTGTAGGTGAGGTCTCCAGAACTGGACACAGTATTATTCCAAATGTGGTCTCACCAGCGCTCTACACAGCGGGATCACAATCTCCCTCTTCCTGCTTGTTATACCTCTAACTATGCAGCCAAGCATTCTACTTGCTTTCCCTACCACCTGACTGCACTGTTCACCCATTTCACAGTGCAGGAACTGTACTTCCGGTCCACTCCAGAATTAATCGGTCTTCCGGTTAAGGACCTTTGCAGCTCTGAGAGTTTAAGGTTGCCGACCCCTGGCTTTAGGCCATAAAAGCACCGAAACCCGCCCGGTTATGACAGCAAACCCACCTCATCTTTTTCCAAGAATTCCCGAACATCTGGATCCTGCAGCATGGTGGGGTGGCTTACGGTTCTCTGAATATATCTGCGGAATTGGAATACAGAGGTTGTGTGCCAGGGTTGCAGGTAGCATCCGAACTAACTCAAGAGTCCACGTCAAAGTACCAATTTATTGCCCGAGCCATCCTGGCGCCTACACTGGAAAACCTGAACCTTGAGTTTCCCACCCAGCTTAAAGTTTACATCCCTTGTCCCCCACACCCACAAACTTGTCACGTTGCCCACTCAGGTTGTGCCAGCGTGGCAAGTCCTCCTTCTGCTTCCGCCCAGGTGGATGGGCATAGGATGTCCTTGAACCATTCAAAAGAATGCTTTGTGGCTGCTCTCTACATGGGGCTACCTTTGAAAAGTGTTCAGAAACTTCAGATCGTGCAGAATGCAGCTGTGAGAGCAGTCATGGGCTTCCCCAAATATGCCCATGTTACTCCAACACTCCGCAGTCTGCATTGGTTGCCGATCAGTTTCCGGTCACAATTCAAAGTGTTGGTTATGACCTATAAAGCCCTTCATGGCACTGGACCAGATTATCTCAGGGACCGCCTTCTGCTGCACGAATCCCAGCGACTAGTTAGGTCCCACAGAGTGGGTCTTCTCTGGGTCCTGTCAACTAAACAATATCGCTTGGCGGGATCATAGGGGAAGAGCCTTCTCTGTGGCGGCCCCAGCCCTCTGGAACCAACTCCCCCCCAGAGATTAGAATTGCCCCCACCCTCCTTGCCTTTCGTAAGCTTCTTAAAACCCACCTCTGCCGCCAGGCATGGGTGAACTGAGATACTCTTTCCCCCTAGGCCTTTACAAATTTATGCATGGTATGTCTGTCTGTATGTTTGGTTTTTATAATAAGGGTTTCTAACTGTTTTAATATTGGATTGTTATGTGCTTTTTTTATTACTGTTGTTAGCTGCCCCGAGTCTACGGAGAGGGGCGGCATACAAATCCAACCAATCAATCAATTAATCAATCAATCAATCAATCAATCAATCAATCAATCAATCAACAAACAAACAAACAAACAAACAAACAAACAAACAAATCTCTCTCATGAAAATCACCCCTCCCAAGTTCCCATAAACATAATAAGCATTAATTTTTTTCATTTCAATTTTCATTTCATTGTGTTCAGAAATGTTCAAATTAGTATACTAGTGAAAAAAGTATTCAAAAAAACCATTCCAGTAGCTAGAACCAACCTTTTTTTTACTCCGGGTCTAAAAGGACCCGGAGGACTCCAAGTGTATATTCTGCAAACAGAACATAATTTTCCCCCCCATTTCATTATGTTCAGAAATGTTCAAATTAGTATGCCACTGCCAAAGATGGACAAAAAATTCTGATTTGGCAGGCTAATCTATCTATAAATTTTAAAAAAGGGCACACAGCAGTGGGGGGGGGGAGGCCCTTTTCTGAGCAAGATAAACAAATAAGCATCATTTTTTTCATTTCAATTTTCATATCACTGTGTTCAGAAATGTTCAAATTAGTACGTCAAGGCCAAAGATGATCAGATTTTGCAGCCTAATCTAGATGAAAATGAACAAAATTTTACAAAAACGGGGGGTGGGCTTTTATGAGCAAAATAAACAAATAAGCATTAATTTTTTTCATTTCAATTTTCATATCATTGTGTTCAGAAATGTTCAAATTAGTATACTAGTGAAAAAAGTATTCAAAAAGACCATTCCAGTAGCTAGGACTAACCTTTTTATACTTTGGGTCTAAAAGGACCCGGAGGGTAACAAGTTTAACTTCTTTTTGCCCAGCAAAAACTAACCACCCCCCCACCCCACCCCATCCAAAAACAACACCCTTAGAAAGAACCCCTCAAAATGAGACAAAGTCGTGGAATTTCAAGTTTCAGATATGGAGGGATATTTTTTTACAGGGTCTCAAACTTCACTTTGGGTCATTTTAGACCCGAAGAGAACAGCAAGGTTGAGAGGTATTACATGTCCATTGAAACTGGAATTATAAAAACAAAAAAAACCCCAAAAAGGAAGAAAAATTAGGGTTCTCCTCCTGGTGGCTTCTCCTTTTCACTTCCATATTTGAGAGATTAGAGATTAGAAGCCATTTCCAACTGGGTGAACTTTCTCAAACATAGTTTCTCCTTGGGCGTCCTCCTCGATCCACAGCTCACATTAGAGAAACATCTTTCAGCTGTGGCAAGGGGGGCGTTTGCCCAGGTTCGCCTGGTGCACCAGTTGCGGCCCTATTTGGACCGGGAGTCACTGCTCACAGTCCCTCATGCCCTCATCACCTCAAGGTTCGACTACTGTAACGCTCTCTACATGGGACTACCTTTGAAAAGTGTTCAGAAACTTCAGATCGTGCAGAATGCAGCTGCGAGAGCAATCATGGGCTTCCCCAAATATGCCCATGTTACTCCAACACTCCGCAGTCTGCATTAGTTGCCAATCAGTTTCCGGTCACAATTCAAAGTGTTGGTCATCACCTATAAAGCCCTTCATGGCACCGGAGCAGGGTATCTACGAGACCGCCTTCTGCCGCACGAATCCCAGCGACCGGTTATGTCCACAGAGTTGGTCTCCTCCGGGTCCCGTCAACTAAACAATGTTGTCTGGCGGGAACCAGGGGAAGAGCCTTCTCTGTGGTGGCTCCGACCCTCTGGAATCAGCTCCCTCCAGAGATTAGAACTGCCCCCACCCTCCTTGCCTTTCGTAAACTCCTTGAAACCCACCTCTGTTGTCAAGCGTGGGGGAACTGAAACATCTCCCCCTGCCTATGTAGTTTTTGTGCATGATATGACTGTATGTATGTTTTACAGTATATACATAAATAAATAAATAAATAAAATTATTGTTATTTTAGATTCTAACTATTATATTTGTCATTATGTATTGTTTTTATCACTGTTGTAAGCCGCCCCGAGTCTATAAATAATAATAATAATAATAATAATAATAATAATAATAATAATAATTCATTCCAGAAGAAAGGCTCAGATCTCAAGAAGCGATAGGCCAGGCTCCAGAGAACTATTTCAATTAATGACTGCTCAAAGGAACAGCCCTACTGAAGAATTTTAGAAGGACACCTTCTCCTGATGGGTTGAAACCCAAAGGAGAACCATCACACGTCGATGTCTGAGGACCACCAGCAGTTAAATAACTGGGGACATTTCACATGCATTGAACCTTGATGCTTCTCGATCACGAGAAGGGTTGATCCCAGAAGCTACTTCCTTACAAGGCAAATTGTGGTTGCCGCCCCCCGCCAACGAGGAACACAAAACCCCCAACCTTTCTAAGGCAGCTCTTCGTTTCTCTAAGAATTCCGTGGAGGAAGAATCTTCTTTGCCGACTTTGACTTTGGTCATTCCTGGGACGAGAGAAAAAACAAAGATTGAAGTTACCTGCATGGAATAGACAAGGGGTTCGATTTAGATCAGAGTTCTCCAACTTGGACAACTTTTAAGACTCCAACTCCCAGAGTTCCACAATCAGCTCTGCTGGCTGAGGAACTCTGGGAGTTGAAGTCCGCAAGTGTTAAGTTTGACCTCTGATTTAGATATTGCCTTTCAGAGTTTCCCTCCATACAGGTGAATTTGCAAGACCTACAGGTCTTATCTAGGGACTAATAATCCCCAAGTTACTCTGGCATGCAGTAATGTGTGAAGCTAGGTCACTACAGGTAGTCCAGTCTTGGTCACCACGATGTAAAAAAGATGTTGAGACTCTGGAAATAGTGCAGAGAAGAGCAACCAAGAAGATTAGGAGACTGGAGGCTTAAAACATATGAAAAACGGTTGCAGGAACTGGGCATGTCTAGTTTAATGAAAAGAAGGACCAGGGGAGACATGATAGCAGTCTTCCGATATCTCAGGGGCTGCCACAAAGAAGAAGGAGTCAAGCTATTCTCCAAAGCACCCGAGGGTAGAACAAGCTGCCATTCTCACCTATTAAACTCTTCTCGGGAGGAGGAGGGACAATGATCCCGTGCTGGGCGTGTTTTTCCTGAAGTTTCTCGTACAAACCCAGAAAGTCACTGAATCGTCTCTTCACGGAGAACTTCTGGCTCCTGAACATTGGCAGCGTGGTCTGACGGACAAGGAGGAATTTGGTTAGCAAAACAGGAAATCTTTGAAAGTGATAGCGCCTTGATTTATATACCACTTCACAATACTTAATGATATGCCATACGAATCCCAGCGACCGGTTAGGTCCCACAGAGTTGGCCTTCTCCAGGTCCCATCGACGAAACAATGTCGTATGGCGGGACCCAGGGGAAGAGTCTTCTCTGTGGAGGCCCCGACCCTCTGGAATCAACTCCCCCCGAAGATTAGGACTGCCCTAACCCTCCTTGCCTTTCGTAAACTCCTTAAAACCCACCTCTGTCGTCAGGCATGGGGGAATTGATTCCCCTGGGCTGTTTCTGTTTTATGTATGGTTTGTATGAGATGTATGATCGTTTTTTATATTAAGGGTTTTAAACTGTTTTAATTATTGGATTTGTACTGTTTTTGTTGTTGTGAACCGCACCGAGTCTTTGGAGAGGGGCAGCTTACAAATTGAATTAATAATAATAATAATAATAATAATAATAATAATAATAATAATAATATTCTCCAGCACTCTCTAAGTGGTTTACACAGTCAGCATACTGCCCCCCAACAATCTTGGAAGTATAATGGTTGTTTAGGAAAACTAAACAAATGAGCATTGTTCTTTATTGGGCATTTGGTTATGATAAATCAGAGCGGGGGAAAAGAAATGAATGATATATCAAGATTAATAAAAGGTGAATAAGCAAATTTGGCTTGATATTAAAAGGCACGAGAAAGAGAAATATCGTGATGAATTAAGCTAATAGCAGTTAATTTGGGGAAAGGGGAATGATTTGAAATTAATTATTGAACATCTCAGAAGACAAAATTAGATTTATATACACACTGCTCAAAAAAATAAAGGGGACACTCAAAGAACCCATCCTAGATCTGAGTGAATGAAATATTCTCATTGAATCCTTTGTTCTGTACAAAGTTGAATGTGCACAACAGCAGGTGAAATTGATTGCCAATCAGTGTTACTTCCTAAGTGGACAGTTGGATTTCACAGAAGTTTGATTGACTTGGAGTTATATTGTGTTGTTTAAGTGTTCCTTTCATTTTTTTGAGCAGCGTATATTTGATGTATAGGTCACCCTTCTCCTTGCGGACTCAGAGCGGCTGATTTTTTAAATTCCCCCCCCCAATATTTAAATGTTTTTAAAAATAGTTTTTATTTAACTAAACAATGTCCGGGTCCTGTCAACCAAACAATGTCGCTTGGCGGGACCCAGAGGAAGAGCCTTCTCTGTGGCGGCCCCCGGCCCTCTGGAACCAGCTCCCCCCAGAGATCAGAATTGCCCCCACCCTCCTTGCCATTCCTAAGCTGCTTAAAACCCACCTCTGCCGCCAGGCATGGTGGAATTGAGATACGCTTTCTCCCTAGGCCTTTACAATTTTATGCATGGTATGTCTGTATATATGTTTGGTTTTTTATAATAATAGGTTTTTAACTGTTTTTAATATTGGATTATTGTTATATGCTGTTTCATGTTGCTGTTAGCCGCCCCGAGTCTCTGGAGAGGGGCGGCATACAAATCCAATAAATAAATAAATAAATAAATAAATTTAAATTATTTAAAAACATAACAACTAAAAATAGATATTTTAATTTTTAATGATTTTTTCAACTTTTAATGATTTTTATTTTAAGAAGAAATAAGACAGGGAAATAAGAGGTGAAGTTGCTGGACTCCTGAAGAGACCCAACGCAACGGGGGTAAAAGAGGCTTTTTTCTTTTGGAAAGATTGCCAATTCATATTCATAAGTGGGGGTTTTTTTGGGGGGGGGGGGCATCTCCTCTCAAGTTTCAAAAGCAGCCGGCCATGTAGCGCGTTTTGACGCAACTAGCCGAGGAGGACACACTGACCCAGTTATGTGGATATTTGGAAGACGTACAAGGTTTTGTGGAGTTTTTTTTGCCAGCTGGCAAAGGCAACAAACCGGAAACCAAAGCTATCTGCACTGCAAGGACGCGGCACATCAACGGAAGGAGGGTGTAATTGAGGGAGAGGGAGGGGGGCTTTTGGGGGGGTCAGTCGGAAGGACTGAAGTCAAATGCTCCCGGGGAGGGCTTTTGAAATGTGGATGTGAGAGGCTTGGTCCCTCCCTGACCTGAGCCAGCTGCTTCTTGTTAAACTCACCCCTATCTCACCCCTTGTTAAACTGCCTATCTCTCTCTCCATCACCACCAAACTTTGCATTTTGGCATCAAAATAGACAGGCTTAATGCAGCGGATCACAGAGGGAAATGTTTTGATTTCCCAAGAACTGCAAAGTCTCCTTGCCTGGCATTTAAGAACTGGGGAAAAATAAAAGAATTAAAAAAACCAATAGCTCTTAAAAAAAAAAAAACCAAACCCCACCAGATGCTACTGGGCCTACATCCCCTCCAAATAATGTGTTCTTGAAAGCTTTTCAAATTGAGGAGGAGGAAAGTGGAGGAGAAGGAAGGAAGAAGAGGAGGAGGGAGAAAAGA